>NC_134237.1:88385493-88688523 GCF_965152275.1 Natator depressus
CTTATATGAAGCTGTCCAGTCATTACTTTTGCACCGTATGGTAAGTGGCATGCAGAAACTTGTCGCTGGGAAGACACTACAAAGTCTTTTTTATTTGGAAGCAGAGAGTTTTACTTGAGATTTACAAAGCTCTGAAGGCATATTGTAAACTGATCAGGTCTGCCCTATCCTGTTGACCTTGAGAACAGCGGGAGTCGCCGGGACAACTGAACAAACTAAAAGGTAGACCATTACAATCAAACAAAAGCTACAGTTCTTTATACAGCCATGGCAACCTGTACAATGAACCTTCTTCAGGAGGCTATCAAGTCAAATAGTTAACAAGACCTTTTAAAGAGATTGGACAGTTTTATGATCAGTAATAATATCTGCCATTATGGGATAGTTATACTTCATGCTTCTATAAACTGATTACCTGCTTGAGCTGGGAAAGAATCTGCCTGTCCTCATGTAACACTATTCAGGATTGGCCAGATGCAGTTTTGGGGAAAAGAGGAAGCCATCCTCTGAAGTGTTAAATACCCTGTAGGAAGCAGAATACATAACAGGTATGGCTATGCTTATGACCTATGGTTAACTGTGCTTGTCACCCAGCAGATGTTTCCATAAGGTTCCTCAGCAGTACAGTATCACTTAATTTCAAAACCTGCAATAGAATGTTCCAACCTTTGATTTTCTCCCATTCTTAGATGCCTGTAGCAGCTGGCTGTTGCAATTATCTCTATTTTCATATCACATCCATCAACATGGTATTTAAGCGCTTCATTTATTTTTCATTTCTTGTATTCTCACCCAAATCACTACTTACAGCCAATTTTTATCTCACTGCCTTAGTAGATACTTTCCTTACAAAGGACCACCCCCCCACTTCTCCCCTGTACATAGATTGTACCTATGTATGTTAATTTAATATTTTTCAACTTTGAAAACTCAATGGCAACATTTTCATTCACTTCTTTTCTTAAATGAAGTCCGCTCTTTAGCTGCCATATTTCTGGATCACATTTAAACTTTTAACTTGCCAAGTGACTGTCCTCTTTCAAGGTCTGAATCATGTTGGTGCTGCTTCTTGTCAACACATCTTTGTTGCCTGGTGGGAGATGCTTAGCTCTTCTTCCCTGTGCACTGAGGCTTTAATTTTAGTTTGTAAAATAATGTTGATTGCAACAGCTTATCTCTTCTGCAGGGATTGTTGTGTTTCTAATGTCACTAACTGTTGCAAGGAAAAATGATACCAGAGTATGATCTCAATTAGTATGATACAAATCTGTAGTAACGCCACTGATTTTTGCCTCTGGCCTATGGACTCCTGCAATGAGGATCTTGCAGGTGAGTTATGAATCTGAAGAATATTTTTTCAAAAATAGTTTTGTTTTCATTACTAATATTCTGTAGCATCATAGATAAAGTTGGTGGTTCACTGACATGAAATAAGATGTGGTTACTGACTTACAGGCTTTTACATTCTCAGAGCCTAATTCTGCTCTTGCTTCCTCTGGTGTAAATTGGGAGTAACTCCAATGAGGTTATGCTAGTGTAAAACTAGTGTGCTTTAACAATAAACTGCCTAAGTATGGGGTAAGAAGAAAGGATACTACAAACAACAAAAACATTTGAATTGTTTAGGTTTGATCTGCATTTTGTTTGTTCCACATTTTTGAAAATATATTTGAGAGTCTTAAGTCTACAGATATATTTCTGCAATGTCAGGAATAAGGTCCAGCAGCTGCACCTGCTCAGTCTTCTGATGCCCTAACAAGCTGGGCCATATTAGCTAGGCTGGCTGACAGACTGCCCCTCCTGATTGGCTGAGGAAGCTAGCAGGCCTGTTCTTAAACCCTGCAGTAGCTTGCTGGCTGTTCAATGTACCTGCTGTGGAATCTCTGTTTCCTGGTGCTTGCCTTGCTTCTGCCCTGTACCTAGCATTGACCCTGACCTCCACCTGGCCTTGTTCTAGTCCTCCTGTTCCAGCCTCAGAACTAGCCCTGCTCCTGTCCTCCCAGACTCCAGATAATCTGGTTCTGATCTTTTGTTCTGATTCCTGGTTGGCTCTGACTCTGCTTTGACCCTTGGCTCTGGCATTTGGACTCTGACTCTGGGTCTGACCCTGCTCTGACCACTAGGTCAGATCACCCATGACCTGGTCTCCTGATATGCGACTGATTCGAAACATTAAACTGGATTAATTTTGAACAAACAATTCTTACACCCAGATCCTCAGTTACAGCTGAGGAAAGCACAGCACAGTTTAGGAGGCGTGTGAAGGTGGTGGCTTTTATGCCACCCTGATCCTAGGCCAGATCCTATGCTAGGCCAAACCCTGACATAACTTAGAAATGCCTATGGCTGGTATGAGCAACTGGGGATAAGCAAGGCATAAGGGTGCTCAGTTCTTTGGCCATGACTCCTCTGCTGGGATGGGTTGGTGTAAGAGAGCCATGAATACTTGATCTTGACTATCTGAGGATGCCCCTACACTGGAATAATCCTCATGTGATTGGTATGCCAGTTCTATGCCCAAACTCTGCCAGGTTAATGCTTAGACTGTCAACTCCTCTTGGTAAGGGAGTCTATGTCTATGTCTTTCTATGTATTTACACAGAATTAACACAAAATGGCTCCTGCCATAATGTGAACACTATGAGATGATGATATAATAATAATAACTTACAATTGAAAATCCCTTAGCTATGTTGCTTTCATAAATAATTGCACTGACTTGACCTGATTTCAGTGGAGTTACTTTATTCTCACCACTGTTAGAAGGGACTCAAGTCCTCTTATTTCACTGGCAGTCTTTTCTGCATAAAGACTGCAGAAGGTCTGGATAGTAAGATTAATAAACACATTGCTTTTGTTTCAAAATATTAAAAGGCCTTAGCTTAAAAAAAAATCTGTGTTTTAGTTTAGATCTTGTCAAGAGTTTCGAAAATGTTCGACGCTATACAAATAATGAAGCTGTTTATAGATGTTTTTTAAAATGCTCTGAGATGACAATTTACACGGTTTTGTTCTCAGCCAGGCAGAATTTCAAATATCTGAGATATTAATTAAGCCATCAGATATGGGGCTTGCAAATGCATAATAAATATGCAATATTGCATAGTGAGATTTTGACAATAGACTTTCTTGCACACTGACAAAATTATTCTAACAGATTTGCATGGTGAAACTTTACACTGATTGTCTGTTCTCTTTGCATGCACAGAACTCCCCTAGCATATAGGCCAAACAGAATATCAGTCACAATCCACTGTGTGGATTCCTCAAGAGCCCCTAGATAGGCTGTTTACATGCTCACTGCTTGGACCAGGGCAATACTTTTTTTCCCATAACTTCAGGGAAAGTTTAAAAAATAATTGACTCTGCAGATGTGCCTATTATCCCTTTTCTGGCTGTTCCCATGTTTTGGATTGGACTTTTTTTAAATCTGCAAATTCAGAGGTATTGTAGAGTGCAACTGTGATGTGGAAAAACGGCTTGCAATCCTCCCACTCTTACTGCCCAGCCTTTGTATCCATCTATCTGTCAAGGACTTGTTGAAGCTTCTGCTGCCTCAGACTTCAGTTCATCACCATCAGTATTTATAGTGTCATGATGAGAGGTTTCAGTGGTTCATAGTCAGTGTCAGAGTCCTCATTAAGAAACTATTATTTGTCTGACTCAGATACAGTACATGGTGCACACTCCGTGCCATGTGCCTGGAATATTTTTGTGACACTTTTTTAAATCATGGGCTTATAGGTACAAACTACCTCTTAAAAACATGTATGGCTCTTTCAAAAAAAGCTTCAAATATATATAAAATCTTCATTTATTTATTACACCCAGGTTCACTGCCAAGGCATTCATGGTGCTGAACAGTTAAAATACAACTCCATAAAAACAAAATAATTAAATATTAAAAAGCAATCTGAACAGCTCTATTATTAGAGCTGTGCTAAACTCATAAGCTTCTGGAAGGAGGCACAGTAAACTTCCTTTTAGTTTCAGATTGCATGGATTTGTGCCCTCTCTATTTCACTTTCAATTTTCAGGTAGAATGAAAATCTTTGTGGCTGTGGCTGACTTGTTCCTTTAAGCTTCACTTGAGCAAAACTCAATGAAAATTTGAAAAAAAATCTTGGTTTTGGGACAAAGCCACACATTTCTCATGGGCCCCTTTAGGGAGCAACAGAGCTAAGCATATAATACAGATTTCCAGCAGTATCCTTCCTCCCCTGGCATTTCAGGCAAAACTTTTTTTTATTAAATCATTTAATGTCTTGGTGCCTTAGTTTCTCCAGCTGTAAAATGAGAGCAGTAATACCTACCTCACAGTTGTGTTGTGAGATTTAATGTAGTGATATTTTGAAGCATATTGTGTTCTTGGGGTGGAAAGTATTATTTTGGTTCTTAAATATCATGGCAATAGACTTTTTAGAAAAGCCTAGTTAGATAATGTCCTGAGCCTGCAACTCACTGTAAGTGCAGACCACTGCTGGTCTGCTCATGCAATTCAGTGAAGGATCCAGGCCTAAACTTGGAAATGTCAGTGTACTTGAGCCAAATTTCAGGCTCCGTACAAAATATTAATCAGTTCTGTGTTATTTCACGCTTACTGAAACCTCTCAGGCACATTTACTACATTGAAATATAAATTACAGTTTTCTGTATTTTGAAATTCTTTTGGGAAGGAGAACCATTTCAAGAGGGAGAAAGTGCTTAACACTAACATACAATTTTTCTGTCCGAAGGATGGGAACATTGAAACAATTTTCATGAAACTTTCTTTTATGTATTTACAGTACTTCTGAGCAGTGGTGAAAAGCAATATGCCATCTCAGTCACAGTTCACAAGACCCCATTCTATTATAAGAAAAGGAGTATTTGTGGCACCTTAGAGACTAACAAATTTATTTGAGCATAAGCTTTCATGAGCTACAGCTCACTTCATCGGATGCATCCGATGAAGTGAGCTGTACCTCACGAAAGCTTATGCACAAATAAATTTGTTAGTCTCTAAGGTGCCACAAGTACTCCTTTTCTTTTTGCAAATACAGATTAACACGGCTGCTACTCTGAAACCTGTCATTCTGTTATGCTACTGAGTAGTTTCTTTGCAACTCCTCTTCGATCAAAAATCAGCATAGGGATTAAATTACTTCTGTGACATTGTGACAGGGCAGAGTGGCCCCGTACTGGTACTGCAGGGGTTAACCCTTCCCTCCTTGCAGAGGAAGCCACGCCCCGGAAGCTCTGCTGGGCATGCTCCAACTGGAGAACAGGTGTAAAAGCCTGCAGAGCTGCTCAGTCAGGGCTGATCACTGGAGGGGAAGGAAGTGTACTGCTGGCTCTTGAGGGGAGACTGCCTGTACTCCTGGATCCAGTGGCCAGCCAAGCTGGGATGTACCCTGAAGCCCAGATGGAGGACCCCCTGAAGTAGAGAACCTGGTGGTTCTGGTAAAAAGTGTCCCAGGGGAACTCTAGAGACAAATGGTGTTGGAGCTGCAAGGATGCTTGGTGTGTTGTGGGTGGATCCCTGCTGAGCTGGGGCAAGGGAAAACCCACCATTAGTGGGACCTGGTGGAGAGGGTGGGCCTGGGTCCCCCTTCTAACCCCCCTGTGACTTGGGCTGTGTTATATGGACTCTGGCTGTTGGGCCATGCTGCCCTGTGACTTGGGCTGTGTTATATGGACTCTGGCTGTTGGGCCATGCTGCCCTGACCAAAGGATGCGTGTGGGGAGACTAACCATTAGGCCATATCAGGATGCCCTTAAAGGGGTGGGTGTGGGAACTTGAGAGTGGCATGGTACCAACACCTCACCCACCCCTGCCACAAAGGGGTGCTGCTGTGCCAGACCCGTCACAGACCTGCTCTTATGAATTCTTAAATGCTGCATTAAGCACACTACCTTGACAATATTAACAAGCTTATGGGGTGGATTTTTATATATGATCTTTTATTAAGAGACAGCCAGTATTCTTGCCCACTGAATTTTGCTGTCTTGCTTAGGATTGATCTCAGAGCCATCCTCAGCAGATGGAGTTTTTGATCGACACCTTACAGCAGCAAATAACATTCAGGGCTCAACTCACTGATTGGTAGATATGGACATTGGGGTGGTTTTGTAGCATAATGATTTAAACTGGCAGCCTACCCAAAGACAAGTAAAATGACTTTAAAATTAGTGTCCAAAGGAAATCCCAAACCTCTACAATCATTACTGCTGCGGATCATGTGAAAACTTGGAAGTCAAATTCTGCATGCCGATGGTGACAAACTGTTTTGTACAAGCAGCCATGTTTCGTTAGATCACACATTTGGGACAATGGTTCAGTCCCACTTGCACTCAGAAACCCATTGAAGCAGAAAGAGGGCTGTGGATAGCGCATTGCTGGGAAACGAAAAGTTTAAAAAACAAATAATTCATCTCCTTTTAAAAAGACGATAGAGATTTGAGACCCGTCATTTAGCTAGACTGGAACCTGTGGATGCATTTGCAAGTGCTAATATACCATTGGAAGAACTTTATCCTGCAAAGCTACATGAATTCATTCCATGGAATGTACAAAATGTCGGTTGCTTACCAAGTGCGAATAAGTTACAACAGCTTTAACTTCCAAAAGTGTGTACTATGCATTTTGAGACTAAGAAGTCTCAAATTAACTTGTGAGTCTTTTGGAATTATTTTGGATGAGTCGACAGATGAGCAAGACAATACATATTGCATGTTTTGTTTGGTTTTTATTTCTGACAAGGCCAAAGATGTACAGACAGGAAAGCTAACAGTGCTTGCTGACAGCATTTACTGTGATGCTGTTAACTACACTACAGTTTCTCAAGAGATAATGAAAACCATTTCAAAATACGGTGCAGACTTTGACAGAGTATATGGTTTCATAAGCGACAATGGAACTTACATGACTAAATCTTTGAAATCTGTTCTCTAAGGTCTAATGCCAAATGCTGTCCATATTACATGTAATGCATATATAATTTCTCTTGTCAGTGATTTGTGGAGATGCAAGTTTTTGGTAAAGTTGATAAACTGGTCAGCTACATTAAAAAGAACTTTAAACACTGCCCTAGCTGCCAACTTCAAAACAGGCAGCATATTGCAAGCACGACTGAAAACGGGGAACAAAAAATTGTACTCCATTCAGAGCCAGTAATTACTCGTTGGAATTTTCGTTTTGGGCTGTACAATACCATGCAGCTCACCTGAAGTACTACTGAGTTCATCTCAGAAGAGCTGACAGAGACCAAAACCGCAGGATTTAACAGAACTTTCAACCCTTCTAAACAGTGCTCGGCTGAATGAGGAAGTTCAGTTTGTTGCCAAGAATACCACAGAACTGATGGACTTAATCACTTGGTTTGAATCTTAACATGTCACAATCCACCAAACTTACAATAAAGTAATGGTTGTACTGTTCTGGGCTGAAGCACAATCAAACAAAAATCACCCTGACCATACAGAGTTAAATGCCCGTGCTCAGCAGGTGTTTTCTTGCATGGAGGTTAAGTCCATTAATGGCTATTAGTCAGGATGGGTAAGGAATGGTGTCCCTAGCCTCTGTTTGTCAGAGGGTGAAGATGGATGACAGGAGAGAGATCACTGGATCATTACCTGCTAGGTTCACTCCCTCTGGGGCACCTGGCATTGGCCACTGTCGGTAGACAGGATACTGGGTTGGATGGACCTTTGGTCTGACCCATTATGGCCATTCTTATGTTCTTAGTGGAAGGCAGAATCCCACACCTAGCATAGCTATCTGAGTGCTGTTTGACAGTTCCAATGAACTCCATGGATGCAGAGAGAGCTCTGTCTAAACACGGAGAAGTGTTTTCAATGCAGAGACAGGGAATGAAGAAAGACAGTTGCTGGATCCTCTATTTTGACATTCAATTAATGATATTTGAAACCAGAACTTTTTCCCCCCACTTGCTTTTGTTAACTTAAGGCAGTGGCTCTCAAGTTTGAGGCTACCAATTGAGATCAGATCGCTACCCTACAAAACCACCTTGGATGCCTATATCTACTAATCAGGGAGTTAAGCCATGAGCGTTTGCTGCGTAAAGTGTCAATCAATAAATCCTGTTAAGTTCACATGACTTTTCTTTATTTTATTGAAACAAGCTAATAATTGCATCTGGAAGGGGGGACATTCCCCATATAGTGACCCCTCCTCCTGTAGCTGCAGAGGGATGCAGGCAGGAAGCAAGTGTGTGGGGGAGTGTACAGGGCTTTCTGCAGCCAGAAGAGGTACCTGAGAGCAGCTGTGCAGGGGAAGAGGAAGTCTTGTCCTTGCCCAGCCCAGCCAGGACTAGCAACTAGGAGCCCCCGGATGGGGCACTGTCAGCAGCATGGAAGAGATCCACCTCCAGGAGCCTCCTCTAGCTGCAGGAAGCTCCAAGGCAACACAAGTGAGGGTGGCAATCCCGCAACCCCCCCCTCCCCCACTACAGCTTTGTGCCCCCTCCAGAACCTCTATTTGGGTCAGGACCTCCACAGTTACAACACCCTAAAATTTCAGATGTAAACAGCTGAAAATGTGAAACTGACTCATTTTAAAATCCTATTGCCGTGAAATTGACCAGAAAGAACCATGAATTTGGTAGGGCCCTAGTCATTACGTATCATTAAACTTGCAATTATAGTCTAGTCACTAGTTCTAGTTTTTAAATCCTTTCAGGCAGGGCAACCTGTGGAGAACATTGTTGTTTTGGAGATCCGCAAATGGAAGTGTGATCTTCTGCTCCAGGCCAGTGGAAGACAGCCATCTGTATACTAAGAAGATATTTAGATATCTAGTGACTGACCAGCACATCTTGGAAGGAAGAGTGGTTGTGAGTTACAGAGGTGGCCCGAATAAGTATGCCCTGCTCCAGAATATAACCAACTCTCTGGACTTCCTACTCCCGTGCGAAGTTCACTTTCATCACCAGCCTGCAGAAAACTTATAGTAAAATCAACAATCCCATTTACTGTGCTTTACTTAGTCTGGTTACCAAACATGAGGGAAACCGAGGATGAGAATGTTAAATCCTGTGGTCAAGTATTAACTACTACTATTGTCTTTTCTTGCCTTATTTTTTCCTTGCAAACCTTATCTGACTTTGTGTGTATATATTAATTATGCTCAGCAAAACTCCCATTAACTTGAGCAGGAGCAAGCCCCAAAAGAATAAACCATTGTCTCTAGTACTAAGCTTTTATGGTTTCTCAGACGCAATGTTCTGGGAAAAAGCAATTCATCAGCTTTAGAAAAGATATTTATGATGTGTCCATATAGCTTTTTTGGACTTACTAATGTCCATTAGTATATACATTTAACTGATTACTTGGATCCTGATCCAAAGACCATTAAGCCAATAAAAAGACTTCCACTGACTTCAATGGTTTTGGATCAGGCCCTAATGGAGCAGCAAAATATGCTGTGAATAAGAATGTTTGTTTCATTCTGGGCTAAAGAAAAACAGATTTTTCTGATGCTTATTGTAATTACTTTTAATATATACATTAAAAGTCTAGTAATTTAAACAAATAGCTTTGAAACAAACATTGGCCTAAGCCAATATTCTAGAGTGATTATTCTGTGCTGGTAGGGAGGAGTTCTAGAATCAGTTCTTCTAGCCAGGCTCTTTGTCCCTGAATTGGACAGGGACAGAGAGAGCACACAGCTCAAGCCTGGATGGAGTGTCTCTGTTGCTCAATATTAAATCCTATATATATAGGACCTGATCCTGCTCTCATTGAAGGCAATGGAAAAACTCCCCTTGATTTAATGGAAGAAATTCTAGGTTCGTAGAAAGCAGTGTTGAATGAGACTGAAGATTTCTGTCTGTCTTTCCTTACTTGGAAAGATAGTGCTATTGGGGGCAAAGGAAGGAATTAAAACTGTGAAATTCTCAAGAATCTGTCTAAGCTATAAAGGATCCCTAGATACTGAAAGGGGGGGGGGGGGGGAATAACTATCATTTTAGGGTACGTCTACACTAACCACAGGATCGGTGGGCAGCAATCGATCCAGCGGGGGTCGATTTATCGTGTCTAGACTAGATGCAATAAATCAACTTCTGAGCGCTCTCCTTTACTCCAGCTCCCCGAGAGGCACAGGCAGAGTCGATGGGGGAGCGGCAGCAGTCGACTCACTGTGGTGAAGACACCACAGTAAGCCGATCCAAGTATGTTGACTTCAGCTACATTATTGTGTAACTTAGATTACCCCCCACCAGCGTAGACCGGGCCTTAAGTGATCTTCATTAGGCTTTACCTCTCTCACAGTTATTGGTTTCAGGCTGTCTGCAGATGCAGTCAGACATCACTGCATCAGTTTACACTATGAAAGTTTTCTTCACAGCTGTAAGGGCTAGAGACCTACTTTTAACTAAAAGGCTTGTTTTTGGAGCACAAGATGGAAATCTTTACTTTAAAAAAACTGATTAGCTGTGCTGCCATGAGCTGACTCAATTCAGCCCTCCAAACAAATTTTAAGAGGACTTTACTAAACTAGTCATTTAATTTAATCTTTTCCATTCTCATTTATTCATGGATTCATTTTCAGTCATGACTTTCCCCACTATTTCTAAAAGCCCTTTACCCATTATATGGCTCCTTAATGGTAAGTGGTTAGTATCTGAATTAATAATAGCTGTAGTTTAGATGTATTGAAGTCTAAAATAAAAAGTGAAACTCTTTCATGCTTCAATAGTGAAATCACAATTAAACAGGGTAATTTTTAACTTGTTTCATGCATTGCTGAAGTAGAAATATGGGAACACTTTATAGAGGAGATATCAACTGGTTAAGAGTGTTTTCAGCTATCTACTTTAGTACAGCATGTCATTTGAGATTCTGTTAAGAGTTGGAAAAGAGTTAAGAGATGGAAAAATAACAAGGTTTATGGATGCAGAAATGCTGTCTGACTTAGGAACTCACTAATCCTGGTAAAGCAGAACACTTTAAAAGACAACATGATGGGCTTCTATATTATGATGTAACATCTGAGTTTGATTTTTTTTTAATCTTGTTATCCTTTTTATAGAGGTATTTCATGGGATGTATGCATAGATATCTATATTCAAGTTTTATATGAGAATTTATGGTATATTTTGAGGAAAAATATAATTTATTACATCTGAAGAAATATATCACTGTGGCACTACCATGTTGAAAAGCCTTCCACTCTGCTTCCCACATTTTTAGAAAATAATCCAGATGGTGGCAAGTATATGGAATCTATCAGAGTAGAGCATAACCTAGGCCTCACTTCTGCAAAGATTTACAAATGTGCTTAATTTTAAACATGAGTAATCCCATTGAACTCAAATTGAGCCAATTATGCATGCAAGTTTTTTCAGAATTGGGGGGCCTTATGGAGTAAATCAAGTTAGTAATTTAGGTCCCAGTTCAGCAGAACACTTTAACACAAGCTTAAGTACTTTGCTGAATTGGGCTGCTTTGCTGAATTGCAGCCTTTATATAATTACCAGGATCAAATAGTGGTATGGTCAGCTCAGCTCTCTGTCCTTTTAAAGTAGATAAATGTAGTTCTGCATGGGGGTCTTTCTAAAGACAGATTTTAAAAATATGTGTGCCTAAAGCTAGGCTCTAAGTCCTATGTCTATATTTAGGCACCTAAGTGAGTGGTGATTTCCTGGCAGTTGGAAATCTAGGTTCAGTCACCCACTTTAAAAAATAAATAAATAAATAAAAATCTTGGATCAGAGTCCCCACTGCTGTGTGTAAACTGCAAATTCTATGACACTTTTCATTAGAGTAAAGAAAAAGACCAATAATATTATGTTAAATAAACAAAGCAAATTAGAATTGTTTATGAAATTAACTAAAACTTCCCTTTTGTTTTTTCCCTTTGCTTACATTTTTCTTTGGGTAAATATAGGTTGTCGGATTTTTTTGTTTTTTGCAGTTACCATGGGTCACATTATTAGAAATTCAGTAGCAAGTCTCTAATTTTTAATTTTTATTTACAGCCCTACAGTAAAGATGTTCATGTATCTTGGGCCAGGAACCATTTTATTCCTGCATGAAAAGTGAACATTATTAATGGAAAATAGTTAGTAACTTCAGATTAATATGCATGAGTTATGATTAAAATCAATACATGAATGTGGGACAAAGCACTCTTAAAACAGTAAGATTGTATTGGGCATCCAATACATTTTTTTTTAAAGTTCCATAAGGAATCAGGAAACCATAAACTGAAGTAATGTGAATGTGTTATACTATATTGTATATGGGAGATCAATATACTTAACACTTCTTCTGCCTTAAAATACACTTTATTTTATACAGTAATTCACAGGTTTATCATGCCTTTCTGGATTATATACTTTAGCCAAACACCAGTTATTGGGCTCAATAGAGGGTATACGGGTGAAATGTAATGAATGGGCTGTGATATACAGGTATTCCGACTAGATGAGCTAGTGGTCCCTTTTGACCTTAACACTCTCCAAATCTATGCATGGTGCAATTTCAAAATGTTATAAGTGTCAGTTACCAGGTGAACAGGACTTCTGACCCCTCCAGATCTCTCTGAGAACACCCTTCCTCAGGTCTCAAGCTGTTACCTGGCTCTGAGTAGAATCATGTGATTCTCCCACTCCAGCTTATGGCCTAGTCAGTCCTCTTGTATTAACCATGTTTACCTCAGTTGGTCTGACTTGGGCTCAGCCCTTGCAGTTCTGTTCCCTCTGAGAGCAATGACAGTAGTAAGCAGTGACCAAACAATTTCCTTAAAGCAAGGTATCATTTATTTAGCATCAAAACATTTCAGAGAAAACTATCTTAAACAATAGAAACAGAATGTACACATATTTTGCTTTTCCCCGAAGGCTTACCATTCTCTGGATCTAGGAAAGACCAGCTTCTTTAGACTCCCTCCCAAAGGTTCTGTCAGCCTGTCACTTTAGACAGCTACTGGCTTTTTAGTCCAGACTCCTCGCTTTGGCAAAACAAGGCTTGAGCAAGGAGTCAGGATTCATGAAGCAACAGCTTTCCCTAAATATATTTCAAGTTTGTGCTGGGGTGTCCTTATTTTGCTCTATTGTGTGGCTTTCCTGTTTACTCTTCCCACAGCCAGAGGTGAAAGTAAGCCGGTACAGTGTACTGGCAAGAGCTGGTGCGCTGTACCGGGACCGGCTTTCCCAGATGGCAATTTAAAGCCCTGGGGTAGCGGCAGCAGGGCTCCGGCGGGAATTTAAAGGACCCCGGAACTCCAGCCACCGCCCCGGCCCTTTAAATCCCCGCCAGAGCCCTGCTGCCGAAGCCCTGGGGTAGCGGTGGCGTGGCTCCGGAGGGAATTTAAAGGGCCGGGGCAGTAGCGGCTGCCAGAGCCTCAAGCCCTTTAAATCTCTGCCTGAGCCCTGCTGCCGAAGCCCTGGGGTAGCGGCAGCGGGGCTCTGGCAGGGATTTAAAGGGCCCCAGGGCTCCAGCCTCTGCTATGGCCGCGGGGCCCTCTAAATTGCCACTGGAGCCCCGCTACCCCAGGGCTCGGGCAGCAGGGCTCAGGTGGGGATTTAAAGGGCTCAGGGCTCCAACAGCCACTACCACAGCAGAGCCCCGGGCCCTTTAAAGCTCTGACAGAGCCCCAGGTTAGTGGTAGCAGCCGGGAGTCCACAGGGCTCCTCAGTGATTTAAAGGGCCCGGGGCTCTGCTGCAGTAGCGGCAGCTGGAGCCCTGGGCCCTTTAAATCGCCCCCGGGCTTACCAGCCACCTCTGCAGCTGGTAACTCGGGGGTGATTTAAAGGGCCTAAGGCTCCCAGCCACCACTATTGCAGCTGGAGCCCAGGGCCCTTTAAATCAAGATTTAAAGGGCCCAGGGATTTAAGGCCCTGCCTCTTCTGGTTGAGGCCATGCCCCCCACTCAGGACTCTGGTGTACCGGTAAGTCCTTTAACTTACTTTCACTGCTGCCCACAGCCATCTATTCAGTTTGATTAGTACTCAATCAAAATCTCAATATTTTATCTATATGCTACATTAATACATGCCTGTCAGTTCTACCCCCCCCCTCCCCGTACTGGTTTCCCACTTATTTCTTACCTATTATTCCCCCTATTACTAATAAATCCCCACACACACACACCCAACTCCTAAATCATATATTACCAAATGCAAGCTAATTGGCTACAACTCATAAAATGGGGACAATATTGTCATGGTTCTGGAGTTAACTGCACCTTTGCTTTCTTTATGGTCTCCTCAAAGATACCCGCTTAGATTTCAGGCCTCTAGCTGTCACCTCTTTGTGTGTGGGAACCCTCATTCCTTTCCCTGCAGACCAGAGTTTTAGGGTTGCAGTTCCCTTGCAATTCATTGTTCTTACCCCAGCAGGTCTGACCTAAGTCCAGCACCAGCTGTTTGGATGCCTAACATGGACCAAGACAGGGTTTACCATTGACCAGCCAACCTCCAGAACATAGTAGATTTATTTAGGACGAAATCATTCAGAAAAAAACATAATATCAAAACAATAGTCTACACACACACTAACCTTACCACATGTCACTCATCTTCCATATGGTTAAAATCTCATGCCCGTTTGAGGGACCTGAGTTATTTCAGGATCACTCTTTACACAGATTGGGGGCCTTTGTTCTCCCAGGCCTCCTGAAACAGGTAAAACCAGACAATGCCCCTTTCCCCAGAAGGCTAAGCTTCAAAGGACTACTCACATAAGTAAGGCAAATGGGGGTATATTGCTCTTTAAATTTAACAATTTCTTAGTGTATGAGACTGCATTAAACACCCCTAGTGATTCCAAATTCCACAGGAAATGCATCCAGTAAAACAGGAATATATAGATACATAAATACTTATTTGCAAAAAGAAAAGGAGTACTTGTGGCACCTTAGAGACTAACCAATTTATTTGAGCGTAAGCTTTCGTGAGCTACAGCTCACTTCATCGGATGCATACTGTGGAAAGTGTAGAAGATCTTTTTATATACACACAAAGCATGAAAAAATACCTCCTCCCATCCCACTCTCCTGCTGGTAATAGCTTATCTAAAGTGATCACTCTCCTTACAATGTGTATGATAATCAAGTTGGGCCATTTCCAGCACAAATCCAGGTGGGAGGAGGTATTTTTTCATGCTTTGTGTGTATATAAAAAGATCTTCTATGAATGAAGTGAAGCTGTAGCTCACGAAAGCTTATGCTCAAATAAATTGGTTAGTCTCTAAGGTGCCACAAGTACTCCTTTTCTTTTTGCGAATACAGACTAACACGGCTGTTACTCTGAAATATATACTTATTGATACAAAGGATATTTTGTGTGGCCATAGTGCTCTACATATCATACAGTATAGTAGTCTTTGAAGATTTCCATGCCTCCAAA
This sequence comes from Natator depressus, assembly GCF_965152275.1. Taxonomy (NCBI): domain Eukaryota; kingdom Metazoa; phylum Chordata; order Testudines; family Cheloniidae; genus Natator; species Natator depressus. Next base: position 88,400,847 of record NC_134237.1, read on the forward strand.
GCTGTACATTTCTTACAGATACTACATACATCACAGAAGAAGCATGAGGCTTGATTAATGTTTATAAAATGCATTTAAATCCTCAGATGAGAAATGCTCCTACGTGTAAAGTTGGTATTTTCCTGTATGTGTGTTTTCTCTTCTTTTTTTTTCTAAAGGTGAGTAAAATAGCATCAACTGTTTCTTTCAATCATCATAGCAAAGCTGGGTGAAAGATATGGGGCCTGATTCTCCACTATTTTGTACTTTGTGAAATTATTTACATCTCTGTGCAAAGTGAATATAAAATGCAATCAGATCAAAATGATAGTGTTTTACACCACCTGTGCATATCTGTAGATGACAACATAAGGTGCAAGGCAGTGTGGAGCATCTGGATGGATAGATAGAAGTAGACCCCCTGAGCTTTGTGTAGAGCCATGCATGTTTATGGTGTTATACAAATAAGAATCAAACTCTCAAATATTTGACTCCAATCCAACTCCTGTTGAAGTTTATAGGAATCTTTCCCCTACACTTGCCAAAGGGAGCTACCTCTGCATAAGGATGACAGCTTCTAATTAGGCCTTGATTATATGTCCTCCTGTAAACCTAAACACCTCTTCACTTTGGCAGTTTGTCTTGATCCTGCAAACTGATCTGTGCAGTGGGCCCCCATGGTCAGGCCCAGCATGGCTTATATGACTACATGATCCAAACCAAACCATGACAGCTGGGGCAGCACAGGGGCTGAGACTGACGGCAAGGAGCCAGGCTGGCTGGGTTCCAGTTCCCGGCTCTGCACTGAGTCGCTGGGGAGCTTGGTTAGGTACTTTCTCTGTGCCTCAGTTTCCCGCGTGTAAGAGCGGGATATTAAAGTGCCAGGGAGGGGCGGGGAAGGCGAGGGGCAAGCCTGCGGGCTGCTGGGAGTGGCTCCCTAGCACAGCCGCTGTGTGACGGGGCCGAGGTGCTTGTGATGAATTAAGAGGTGGGCAGAGCGTTTCCCAGGTGCTAACCCAAGGCCCGCAGCGAACCCAGCCCGGACGGGACGGGGGCAGCCAGAGCGTGGCCGGGCACCGTGAGAGGCGGCTGCTGCCCGGCCCCTGAGCGCGCCGTGACCGCGGCCCCGAGCCCGCCCAGACCCCGGCACGGCAGCGGCGCTCATGGCCTCCGGGCCGGGCCAGGGAGGCGCTGCCCATGAGCGGCGCGGGGCGGCTGGGCTCAGCGGTGCCTGGCGCCCCCAGGGAGCGGGCGAGCCGCGGCGGCGCTTCCGCAGGGCAGCCCGAGCCCTGGCGCATCTCTGCGGACTGAGCTTGTGGCGGAAAAGGTGCGTGGGCCGGGCGGCGGGTCCCGCGGCGGGGACAGGGCTCGCAGGCGCTCCCGGTCCCAGGGCCATCGGCCGACCCGGCCACCACAGAGCGGGCCCCGCTCGCCCCAGGGCAGCTCAGCCAACTCCCCCCGGCGGCCGGAACGAGGGGCGGCGGCGGCAGCAGCTCCCCAATGTAGGCTCAGCCCTGCCCCGCGAAGCGCAAAGGGGTGTTGGCCATTGACGTCAGTGGGCGCAGGACTGGCCCCCGAGCACGCCCCAGAGCGGGAAAGGGGCTGCAGGGCGAGGGCAGGGGGCAGCGCCGTGTAAAAGCGCGCGGCAGAAGGCGGCCAGGAGCGGCCGCGCCTGTCTCAGTCATTAGCGCCCACTGTACGCAGGCAGACGTTGCTGGCGTTTAATTAGTAATAGCCGTAGCTAGAGTCGCTGGGGTGATCTGATCGTGTCTGTCAGCATAACAAAAATCATTGCCGCTGTTGTCAGGTTCTGCCCCACCACCAATTTTAAAATCAGTTTCCCCTAAAAATCGCAGCACTCTGCTGCTGAGACATTCACCAAGATACTGAGATTTAGGAAGAGATTCTCCAACTGTGGCCATATCCAGGACCTCAGACTCAGGACTAAACTACTTGGCCGTGTCTTTTAAAACTTACTGCTATAGATACTCTTGAGGGCATTTCTGTGCCAAAAAAATTAAAAATTCTGCACACAATATTTTAAAATTCTGCAAATTTTATTTGTCAAATAAATGTGGAAGCTCCACCTTGGCATTGGGGTGCACAGGTCACTGGCTGCACAGAGGTGGGACTTGGGGGATCACCGTGCAGCTCCTCCCTGGGATATGGACTCAGCAGCGAGGTTGCACCTAACCCTGACACAGCACAAGGACTGGACCTGCCACAGAAACACCCCAGAGCCCTGCCCCTCTGTGCCAGGTGCGGGCAGGCAGGCTTAGCAAGGCAGGATCCAAGTGTGAAGGGGCTTAGTGTGGGTGGGATCCAGGTGTGGGTTGAGAGGGTTTTGTGTGGGGCATTCTGGGTGCGGGTGGCTCAGTGGAGGATCTGGGTGTGGGGGGAGATCTGGATGCACAGGGGCTTGTTGGGGAGTTCTGTGTGCAACAGTAATGGGAGTCTGTAGGGGGATCCAGGTGAAGGTGGTGGGGGTTCAGCAGGGGGGGTGTCTGGGTGTATGTGGGGGGGATAGAGCTTGGCTGGGGGCTCTGGGGTGGAGAACTCAGTGGGAGGTTCCAGATGCTGGGGGAGTGGGGCTCAGTGGAGTGGGGATCCGTGTGCAGCTGGTTGGGGCACAGTAGGGTAGGGTTCTGGGTGTGTGTGGCTTGGGATGATCCAGGTGAGGGCTCGTCCGGGGGGGGGGGGGCGTGGTTCTGGGTGCAGGTGAAGCTTGTCAGGAGGATCTGAGTATGAGGGGGTCTGGATGCACAGGGGTTGGGTGGATGGGGGAGCAGCTCCCTGTACAGGGATCCCTCCTCCTGCAGCTGAGGAGTGACGGGTGTAGGAAGCATTGGGCGGGGGAGAGTTTGCAGAGCTTCCTACAGCCAGGGGAGAAATCTGGGGGTGGGTCTGACACAGCCCCAGATACTGTGCAGGGGAAGAGGAAGTCCTGTCCTCTCCAGCCCAGCTGGGACTAGCAGCTGAGCCCAGCGCAACGTAAGAGCCACCAGCCGGGTCTTCTTCAGTCCTGCCCCATACCCCACAGCAATTTACCTCTCTGCCAGCTGCCATGGGCACCCAAAACATACTGCTGGGGAGGGTCGTATGACTGCTCTTGTGGCTTCCCTTTGCTTTCCCCATCAGAAAGTCATTTTTCTCTGGGGAAGCAAAAAAATATGTGGGAGACATAAATCCTGCACATGCGCAGTGGTACAGAATTCCCCCAGGAGTATATAGAGACTTCAGCAGGTATCCAACAGCTCTGTATTAGCATCTCTGTTAATTATTCTGTAATTACTTCTCTTCCATGAAAACAAACATTGCAGTGTTAAGTATTTTCTCATTTTATTTAGCAAACCCACAGTTGCACCCTCTTTTCTGTTTTTGAGCTACCTCATTGTCCTCCTTCAAATCCATCCTTATAATTCTCTCCTTTTTCTGATGCTTACACAAAATGTAGAGATAGAAGGTGGGTGAAACCAACTTCTGTTCATGAAAGAGACAGGCTTTTGAGCTTACACAGAGCTCTTCAGGTCTAAAGAAGACCCAAAGAAAAGTTTTATGTAAGCTTGACACCTTGTGTCTTTCACCACCAAAAGTTGGCCCCATAAAAGATATTATCTCACCAACCTTGTCTCTTTAATATCGTGGGGCCAACTTCACACAACAACACTGCATACAAAACACTTAACAGGCAGCTAGCAAGCTGAGATCACTGCCTGTCATGCTGACCAATATTGTCTCATTGTTTCCATGTACTCCCTCTTCTTTGTCTGCATCAGTTTGTTGCTGCTTGTCTTAAACTTAGGCTGTAAGCTCTTTAGGGCAGGGAGTGTCTTTTTGTTCTTTGTTTGTACAGTGCCTAGCACAATGGAGTCCTGGTCCTTTTATTAAGGACCCCAGGCACTATGGTAATACACATAGATAAAAATAATAATGATTATTTGCTCAGTGGCAGCCAAAACTTCAAATTTGGTTATTGGAGCTGTGAGCCTTTTTGCTCAAGAAAATTAAAATGTTGTTTTACTGTTGCTGCCTAGGGTGGTCAAGGGACATTTCTCTGTATTCTGCTTGTCCTAGTTTGGATGATTGTGCCAGGGTTTCTAACTTTCATTCTCTTGGGTGCATCCGACTCTCACTTAATTTTATAGGTTGAGTTTTAATATAAACTAAAATATCATTTCTATCACTAATCTGGGAATGTGAGACCAAATAACTTATTTTAAATTCAAAATATTAAGATGTAAATAATATTGTGGACCGCGCCCGTCCATCTGGTTTAAAATCTAGATCTGATCATGTAGAGTGGAATTAGTCTACTCTTTCACTAGTGCTGCCTGTTGATGTTTAGCAATAACTATGACTTTGCCCATGAATATGTTTTTCTTTGGTTCCTGCTCTTCAAGTCATTAGAGAATGTGGAGCTGGAAAGGCTGTACACTTGGGCCATTTGCTCATATATGCATAGAGTCCGGGAATGCCCTTTTGGGCATATATATGTGCATATATATCCATAGGCCTGCTTTGTGCATATATATCCATAGGCTTGCTTTGATTACATTGGTTGGGGGAAACATAGCACTGCAGAAGTTGAGACAGTGAGAACAATATTTCCATCAAAGCAATACATTCTGAAGGTCAGGTGGCCTGGTCATAAAAAACTTTGTTAAACATGCTTGTGCACTGTCTTGTGTTAATTTCTTGGTATTTAAATGTGATTTCAGAGGGAAATCACTGATACAGGTCACCTTCCTTTTCCTACTCTCTCAGTATCTGTGTAAAGTGATTCTACCAATATGTCAATTGCATATTGCAATGAATGGACAATATATTTTTTTATTACTAGGTCACAGTGTGAAGACAAAACATTGAAACAATGTGAATGCTTGATGCAGTAGCCTGATGAATCTGGCATCCATGTATAGCTTCAAGCATATAGATCTGATTTTTCTACTGGTTTTCCTCTAGAGATCCAGAAGTGTTTAAATTTGTCACCTTTATATTTGCCTTTTCCTAAGGATAATTGGCTAGATGGGCCACCTCTGTTTTTCATTCCAGCATAGCACTTTATAGGTTTTGCAAAACCTCAGACAACAAGAGATCATCTTCTTGCAAAGTAAAACACATCACTTATAACGATGCTCAAGTCCATCATGAAATACTTGTCCCCAAATGTGTCAGTTTTGACCTCCTTAAGAATGCCCCTAACCTGGGCCAATGCAGCCCTTCACTCAGTTTTTGCAATATATTCCAAATGGATGACAGCCAAGTAATGATAATTAAAAAACAAAATAAATTATTTCAGTGCTCTGGCTAGACGAACAACCCAGCATATATGGTGAAATGTTCTTTGAAGGTATTCAAGTATATTGCAACAGGTTGGGGAGTAGGGTGACCGGATGTCCCGATTTTATAGGGACAGTTCCGATATATGGGGCTTTTTCTTATATAGGTGTCAATTACTGCCCCCCAATTTTTCACTCTTCCTATCTGGTCACCCTAATGGGGAGCTCTCACCACACCAGCCAAAAACAAAAACATTTTAGAAAAATTCACAGAAAATTCATGTTGGCATAAATTATACATGTAGGTATTGTAGAGTGTCTATATTTGTTCTAGGAATGTACATGTAATGTCAAACATGAGCTCTTTCTTCCTTGATCTTTTAGGGCCCTAGCAAGCTGCTTAACCTTTTAACCAAATGAATAGTCCAATCAAAATAACAGAATGTTTAAACTTAAGCAGATTCGTAAATGTTCAAGGCCTTAGGATGATTTTCTTCATTTATTTAAGAAGCTTTTTGAATACTCTGCTTTCTGTCTAGATATGTTGGAAAGAGTCCAGTATTACAGTGGGCAATATTTCACCTGAAGAGGCAGACACATCTTGGAAGTGATCTCTTATTCAACATCAACAATTATTCTACAACTAATCTTGTTGGTATTTTCGATATTTGTGCTATAACTCTGCCATAATTGGTACCTGTGGTCCCAGTCCTACATTTAGATATGCCCATGGACCTGTGTGTCCATGAAGAGCCTCATTAACTTCACTGGATTCTGCACAGGTGTAAGGACCTGCCTGTGCAGATCAGATTGCAGGTTTGGTGCCTATGCATTTTTGTGGCAAAAATTCCTATTAATTTCTGCAGGACATCTGGGTATGCAAGGATCAGGTTTTATGCAATTATTAATCTAGTTCTAATGAGGGATTGTTAAGCTTTTTTCCTGTATATCTTTTGTCTAACAAAAATTAGATATTTGTTTCTGTATAATCTTAAAGCGTATCTGAGTATACTAAAACTTCTCATTTAAGATAACTGAAAATATAAAAAGAAAAGGAGGACTTGTGGCACCTTAGAGACTAACAAATTTATTTGAGCATAAGCTTTCGTGAGCTACAGCTCACTTCATCGGAATGCTCACAAAAGCTTATGCTCAAATAAATTTGTTAGTCTCTAAGGTGCCACAAGTCCTCCTTTTTCTTTTTGGGGATACAGACTAACACGGGTGCTACTCTGAAACCTGAAAATATAATATTTATCACAAGTATTTTAAGATAGATTATGATTACCTCAAAAAGATGGGGAAAAGAAGAATGTAGTCAACATGTTCAAACACTTCCCCCTCCCCCCTCCGCCCCCCCGCCCCAAGTCATTCAGTGGAGTCAGAGTGGAACATACTTGTAACAAACTCACAATGAAGTAGGTTGAAACTCCCAGCCAAATCCTTCACAGAACAATCTAGCTATTGCTAGAATTGTTTGCATATTTCAGTGCATTCAAATAAAATGATTTCCTTATAAGAGTTTTACAGTATGTATGAATTATGTTAATTAATGAATGCGTGTCTTGGAAAAGTTAGCCTACATTTGTGGAACAAAAATAAAACCAAAATAAACACACCACTCAAACAGATACCCATGACTACTGTAGAAACCTTTATTCTATTTAAAGTACACTCAGTGTCCATAGGGACAAGTAGAATACAGTAAACAGGAATACATATACTAATGTTTACATTTTTACTTTTGTTTTAGAGGGGAGATTTTGAAAAGCTGAAGCGTCTGTTGTATATTTGCCCTAAAGAAAGGGGCCAGCAAGATCTCAGGCAGGTAAGGAAAATAAAGCACTTTATTTGATAAATAATTAATCCAATGATACTAGGGCACAGTGATGATTTTCTTATGTCATTTTATTTTTGTAGATAACCATTTAACTTATGCAAACATAATTTAGAAAGAAGAAAACTGTGCTAGTACAGCATGCAAAATTAGTGATTGCGCTGAATGTTTAGACTGCTTCACCTGAAACTGATTACTACTCCCATCTGTTCAGACCTGAGTATTTGAGGACTATTCTGTCTGATGTCAGTTTCCAGATTTTGGGGGAACTCCATCCAACTAGTTCTACTGTGGTGTTAAGGGATAGCAGATCACAGGCCTCCAATGTAGACACACTAACATTAGCAGTGTATGTGGGTGGCCCTGGAGAAACTTGACCTATATGGGTATACTTGATTATCCAAAATTCTATACTATTAAGCTTATGAAGGTAAATTCAGATACTCAAATCCACTTCATACTTCAAAAGTAATAAAGTAGGTTGGGTGATTGGTATCAAATAAGGGGAGGGAAGAAAAAAGCAAAAAAAGAACAAAAAAAAATAAAGGGAGGGAAAGGAAAGGAGTGGAGGAGAAAGGAGAGCGACATCTCATTTTCCATCTGCTAGGAATCAAAGATTTCTAAAATGTCAGATCAAATCTTTTCAAATTTTTTCAAGTCCACTTCTCCAAAAATTTATGCACGCTTTAGCTGCCAGGTCATCCAAGCCTCTGTGCCAGTCTTCTATCCCTAGAGGCAGTCTGTTCTTCAATGTGAGCCCTTTGGCTACAAACACTGCTCTAGAGACCCAAGCTTTCTGTGAGTTTCAGAATTTCCAAGGTGATGGGATGGATCACAGCTCTGGGAAGTCATTTTTAAGGAAGTATCCATGATCATATTAATCCTCCTGCCTACTTCTAGCCAAAAGGACTGTATCCTGGGACAGTCCCAAAACATGTGAGCCAGGGTGGGTTCGGGAGCCCCCCATCTCAAGCAGCACTCCATTTTGGTAAGGCCCAGGCACTCAAACCTATGTGAGGACCAGAATGAATGAAATAATGTTTTCTGCTGGATCAGCCTTAATCATGGATCAGTAGAAGAGGTTTCTAATTTTTTGCAAGGCACTTCCCCATGGGCTAGGGTTCAAGTATGTATGCCAATCTTTGTTCCAGGCCTGGCACAGGCAATCTAAGTTAGGGAGTGTCTTTTGGACCAGGAAGTCATAACAGGCTACAGATGATTGGGTAAACCTCTGGAGCTCTCTCTATATCAACACTTATTCAGGAGTTTCTGGTGCTCCCAGCGCATCAGGACCAAATATGTCCTTCAAGAGATGCTTAAGCTGCTGGTAATGCCAGGCAGCTACACCAGCTAGGTTGTATTGGTTTTGGAGTGCTTGGAATGGGAGAAACTGATCCACAATTAAGAGACCCAAGCTATCCCCTTATCCATCCACTCTCTCTGCATCAATGTTTTCTTGATCATTTTCAGCACTGGGTTGCCCCAAAGTATAGCATCAATGAATGAGAAGGGGTGGAATTTACATTTTCTAGCCAACCTGGCCCATGTTTGTCTGGTAGCCAATATTGTAGGGGACATTTTACAATCAAAATGTTAGTAGGCTGAACCTAAAATTCCTGACAATGGAAGGTGATGGATCAACTCGTGCAACATCACGTGCACAAGTCCATGGGGCCGGACGAGTTACATCCGAGAGTGCTGAAGGAATTGGCGGCTGTGATTGCAGAGCCCTTGGCCATTATCTTTGAAAACTCGTGGCGAACGGGGGAAGTCCCGGATGACTGGAAAAAGGCTAATGTAGTGCCAATCTTTAAAAAAGGGAAGAAGGAGGATCCTGGGAACTACAGGCCAGTCAGCCTCACCTCAGTCCCTGGAAAAATCATGGAGCAGGTCCTCAAAGAATCAATCCTGAAGCACTTACATGAGAGGAAAGTGATCAGGAACAGTCAGCATGGATTCACCAAGGGAAGGTCATGCCTGACTAATCTAATCGCCTTTTATGATGAGATTACTGGTTCTGTGGATGAAGGGAAAGCAGTGGATGTATTGTTTCTTGACTTTAGCAAAGCTTTTGACACGGTCTCCCACAGTATTCTTGTCAGCAAGTTAAGGAAGTATGGGCTAGATGAATGCACTATAAGGTGGGTAGAAAGCTGGCTAGATTGTCGGGCTCAACGGGTAGTGATCAATGGCTCCATGTCTAGTTGGCAGCCGGTGTCAAGTGGAGTGCCCCAGGGGTCGGTCCTGGGGCCGGTTTTGTTCAATATCTTCATAAACGATCTGGAGGATGGTGTGGATTGCACTCTCAGCAAATTTGCAGATGATACTAAACTGGGAGGAGTGGTAGATACGCTGGAGGGGAGGGATAGGATACAGAAGGACCTAGACAAATTGGAGGATTGGGCCAAAAGAAATCTGATGAGGTTCAATAAGGATAAGTACAGGGTCCTGCACTTAGGATGGAAGAATCCAATGCACCGCTACAGACTAGGGACCGAATGGCTAGGCAGCAGTTCTGCGGAAAAGGACCTAGGGGTGACAGTGGACGAGAAGCTGGATATGAGTCAACAGTGTGCCCTTGTTGCCAAGAAGGCCAATGGCATTTTGGGATGTATAAGTAGGGGCATAGCGAGCAGATCGAGGGTTGTGATCGTTCCCCTCTATTCGACACTGGTGAGGCCTCATCTGGAGTACTGTGTCCAGTTTTGGGCCCCACACTACAAGAAGGATGTGGATAAATTGGAGAGAGTCCAGGGAAGGGCAACAAAAATGATTAGGGGTCTAGAGCACATGACTTATGAAGAGAGGCTGAGGGAGCTGGGATTGTTTAGTCTGCAGAAGAGAAGAATGAGGGGGGATTTGATAGCTGCTTTCAACTACCTGAAAGGGGGTTCCAAAGAGGATGGCTCTAGACTGTTCTCAATGGTAGCAGATGACAGAACGAGGAGTAATGGTCTCAAGTTGCAATGGGGGAGGTTTAGGTTGGATATTAGGAAAAACTTTTTCACTAAGAGGGTGGTGAAACACTGGAATGCGTTACCTAGGGAGGTGGTAGAATCTCCTTCCTTAGAGGTTTTTAAGGTCAGGCTTGACAAAGCCCTGGCTGGGATGATTTAACTGGGAATTGGTCCTGCTTCGAGCAGGGGGTTGGACTAGATGACCTTCTGGGGTCCCTTCCAACCCTGATATTCTATGATTCTATGAACTCCTGTTCCACCAGCAGCCCAGGGAGTGATCTTCTCTGTTATGTTCTGGAGTGACAGGGCTGCCTGCCTGCGGATAAGTCCGTATGATAATGCTGCAAGTTGGAAGCCTCCCAATGTGATTGAGAGTTGCAGTTTAAACGAAGCCAGTCTTGTCCTCCCGCCCACTGGAATAGAAACTGGGAGACCTTTCAGGATACACCATGTTCAGGGAAGGACACACTCATTTTGATGACATTAATTTTGCCCCAAAGGCTAAGAGCATGGGTTCTCCATATGCCCCAAACGCTCACTACCTGAGCTAAAATGGACTCTAAATTAATTTTGACCAGATTCTCTATCTCATTGGGGATGATTTTCCCTAAATATTTAATCCGTTTGGGTTGCGCTTAATATTCCAATTATCATAGATTCCCCTATGAGCTTGTTTACTTATACCCAGAATTTCCAGTTTTTTCCAATTGTTTTTACATCCCGAGAGGTTTCCAAATGCATTAATTAGATTTAATAGGCTAGGAACAAAATCTTCAGGTTTAGATACAAGAACAAAAGCATCATCCGCATAAAGCATGATCTTGTGCTCCATTTGGCCTATCCTGATGCCATGTATATATTGACTTGTATAGTTAGCAGTAGCTAAAGGTTCAAGGGCTAGGTCAAAAGCAAAGGTGAAAGGGGAATGGTTTTAAAGTAATGCCCTGGGTGACAGCCCTGGAAGAGGGACTCATACAAAGAAGTTTAATGTAGGAGATAAATTTGGCAGTCAGTTTAGCAAGCATGTAAAAGTAATCCATGTGTAAAAGGAGTTCTCTGCATCCAACAAGACTGCAGTTTTGATGAGTCAAAGGAGCCTCTAGCTGCTATGATGTCAATCAGTTGACACAAATTGTCAGGTCTCTGTTTAACTTGTTGACTTGTCTGTTAAAAATACTTACCACACTAATGCAAACTCCAAAAAGCATCAGGCCTGCATTTTCAAACTAGGATGCCTAAAGCTAGGTGTCTAATAATATGGATTTAGATACCACACCATAGTTATCACTGTGTGAAAACACTGCCCATCAGATTTTACCAGATCTAATTAAAGTGCTGTGTTACATTGTTGGGGGAGTGAGGCAACTGCCCTGCATGGTGTCCATTCCCTTTCACTCCTCCCCAAAGTGCTTCTTGCTCACTGGGACATGGAACCACATCAGTTCTGCTACAGGGGAACTCTTCACTGCCATGAATAAGGGGGTAGAATTTGCTTCTTAGGGAGTATTCCGTATTCCTATTTGTACTGATGTTGTGTGATCTTGTGAGTCACAGAACTATCCAGGGTAAATAAAGAACAAAGTGTGTTTCTCTTTACCCACATATCTCAATGAACAAAGAAGAGAGAAGAGTATGACTTCATTATGAATAATTTTGAAATCTTGCAGTGGATCTTTACACATATACCAAATATATAGGGTAAAGTAATTAAAGATCTGTGAAAACTGTTTAGATACTATGGTGATGAATGTCCACATTAGACCAAATTCTTTTCTGAAAATGTAGTTGTTTAGACTTTGATCATACTTCAGAGACCAAGTATAGGATTATAGCCTTTTCCCCCCCCTTAGAAACTGGGTGGGGACAAGGGAAGGGTCATATTTTTATGCACTTTAAATTTTAATATCCCTAAGTAAATTGGGTAATCATCTCTCACGTACTAATGGACAAAGAAACTTACATTTCATTTTGTTAACTATGACCTTTTAGAGGTCAGATTTTTGTTTAATTTTTCCAGTATAAAAAGCTTTTATGTAAACACAAGGCTCATTCTAAAGCATCTGACAAATATTGACAAAAGTTGTTCCCCTTTTGAAAGACTGCATCATGTGAGTTGTGTGGAGATGACTGAGAAGCTAGGAGTCCTTTCACATAACACACTTCAGATCTGAGTCATTGCCAGTCACTTGTTACCCATAGTATAATAAAAATAAATCATTTTTCTAAATTTGATAAATCTGCTAATGATTTAAACTCCATTAACTTATTGACCATGGATCTGTAGTGTCTTCCAGTTGATTGTGTGGAATTTTAGCAGTAGCTTGGCCTTAGGGATGCTTTAGAATGAGACTTGGCCTTAGGGATGGATTCAAGCTCCTGGATCCACCAAAATTTCATCCTCCTCCTTATTTTTTGAGTCTTCTCAGACAGACCCTTTCATCCATCTGCTACACTGACAGCTGTCTGTCCCTCAATTCTGCTTTCCCATGATGGCAACAACCCCACCAGGCTCTTCCTCCTACACAGGCAGCTCAGTCCTGTGCTGCCAAGTCCCATCCTGGACAGACTGGGTCCTTGCTCAATTTCCCACTTCAAGGACCCAGTCAGAGCTGACTCTTTTCTATCAAACCAGTATCAAGCTGGCAGTCTGTCTTCTCCTGAAGCAGGGCCAGCTCTAGGTTTTTTGCCGTCCCAAGCAAAAAACTTGCCACCCCAAGCTCCGAGAGCGCAACTGCCCAAGCAAAAAAAAGGGTGGCTGGAATGATGCCGCCCCTGGAATTGTACCACCTCAAGCACGTGCTTGCTTTGCTGGTGCCTAGAGCCGGTCCTGTCCTTAAGGTACCGATGGAGTGAAATTCACAACTAATGGGGTACTTCAAAAACTGTCACAAGGCAGAATGGCAGTGTGGTGAGCATGATGAACCTGTTCCCTTATCCTCCTTCCCCACGCTATGACATGACTTGAAAGACTGAGAGGAGAGACAATGTCCATAGTGCCCCTCTTACTTGCATTATCCTGCTGCAGCAGCATCAGGTGTGTGGCTAGCAGCAATCAGTTGAGAGGCTTGTTGCCTCCTTTAGCCCTCCTGATATGAGAGGTATCAGCTCACTTTACCTTCTCCCCTGCGCCTAAATTTGGTCTCCTACCAGTATGCTGCTAACCAGCAAAATCCAGCTGTGAAGTGTCCATCTACAGCTGCTTTTCTGCATCTCTCTGATTCACTACCAGCTACTATAACTGCTTGAGTACTGGAACTTTTGAATTCTGATCCCTGTCACAGGGATCCATAGGTAATCTACCCTTACATGGTTCTCTTCCAGACTTGACCTAGCTAGAAACTTTCAAATTTGTATATTGCATGGTCCTATCCTAGAAATTCCATTTATCATAATATAAGTTGGTGGATATCAGAATGTAAAAAAAAAAAAAAAAAACAAAAGTAGCGAATTTGTTAGAATATTTTTCATCTGTATAACTTTTAATTCAGACAGATTATCTGGTTGTGCTGCTGAAAGTGAGATTCTGACATGCAACAAAGGTTCTTAGTGCCAAATTCTGTACTAAGATATGTGCATGTGGCACCCTTTAATTATGTCTGGAGTAACATCATGGGGCCAAACTCTGCTCTCAGCTACAGCAGTGTAAATGCAGAGCAACTCTGACTTTTGTGGAGGTACTAGTGGGGTAAATACAGAGTAACTAGGGGCAGAACTTGGCCCCATGTCTATCAGGCAAGCTCGAGATTAGAGTCACATTCTGAGACAGACAGGGTGAGGAAAGGAAATGGTAATAGTAATACAATAATGTGGTTACTAAATCATGACATTCACAACAGAGAATCCATTATGTTCTGAGAAAATCTTAAAATATAGAGAGAGCCCAATGCATTTAGAAGAAGTATGATGCAAAAAAAAAAAAGTACTATTTTCCTTTGTTCCTTATGAACAAGATCCCTACTTTAAAGGGGTTGAGAAGACTTTGTTAGCAGTATCCTCTCAGTCACAAATTTGGTCCTGAATATATATGCACACAGCTCCTGTCTCCCACTGAGTGTAATGGTGCTTAGAGCCCCCAATGAGTATAGAATCTGGCTCTCAAAACCCTGAACTGGAGCTGGGATGGAGGCCAACCATTCTAGTGGAAGCCTTGGGAGGCATAGTACCTGAAGTAGGCCCAATGCTTCTTGGTGCTGTTTTGAGGGCAAGGAAAGCATGGCTACCCTACAACCCGTAAGGAGAGAAAATCATCCACTCTCCTCTATACTGGCTGGTGTGGAAAATGGGGCAGGGCCAAGGAAGCCAACAGCATACTAGTCTTGCCGAGCTCAAGCACTGCTGTTGTGCCTGGGTCCTACATGAGGGCCAAGGAAATGGAAGATTCTTCCACCCTCTTCCTCTGCCTGGGCACACACGCAGGGGCTCAACTTGACCACAGTGTAGTTTACAATTTCTTTGGTGTGTTATCTGAGCCTGTTTATTAAATTGAAGTGTGCTGTCTTTTTTTTCCAAGATACAAACATGTCTGAAGAAGAACAGAACATTTCAGTGTTTACCTCATAAAACACAGCTCCAACTTTGCCATGCTGTAGTCTACCAAGAGTAAGTAAGAGACAAGAATGCTACTGTTTCCTTCAGAAACCGAGGTCAGAACATGCACATTTTTCAACAAAACTGTAACTCTTTGAATTAAATATTAATCATACTTCAGAAACACTCACCCCATTAAAATAAAATATTGACAAGCGGAGTGTGACAGGGTTGGGAGAAACCCCGTCCTGTGCAGGGAGAGTGTGCCCGCTTCTCTTAGGGAATGTTGGGGGGGGGGCATATGTACCTTACTTCTATGTCCCTCCCAGCCTGAGTCCAGACACTCATCCTTATCAGCAGGGTGGTGCAGCCTAGTGGCCAGAGTACATAAATTCACCATTGTCAACTGTGCAGTAAGGCCTAGGGGCTAATGTCAGTCAATCCGCCCCTTTTTGCAAGGCAGTAAGGCGCCTAGTGGCCCAAGTCAATAACTTCATCCCTTTTTGCAGAACAATAAGGCCTAGCGGCCAGGGTCAATAAATTCGCCATTGTGAGTGGGGCAGTAAGGTCTAGCGGGCACAGGGGGAGGGGTTGCACCCTCAGCAGAGGGGTCCAGGCCCTCCCTCTCCACCGGACCCCAGTCCAAGGCCCTGTTAATGGTTATAGCGTGGGCCACTGAGTCAGCGGGGAAAGGCTCCGACAAAAACACACTGACTCAAGGCTTTGGCTCACTCACCTGTCTGCCGTCTGATTCCCCTGGGCTGCTTCCTGCCGTCGTCCCTGCTGCTGTGGTCTGGGCATCCCTGTTACCTTTAGGTTCTCCGGTCTGCCCTTTCTCCGGCATCTCCATACCCAGCGTGGCCTTTGCAGTTGCCTTGGAGTCTGCCTGGGCTGCGGCATCCCCAGCTCCTACAGTCCCAGGCTTCCACTGAGCCCTGGTTGGAGTGGCTGGCACACGTCCTTCTTCCACAGCAGTCCACCCCAACTGAGGTGAACTGCTCCCTTTTATACCAGTGCACCTGGAGCATTGCCAGTAGAGTAACGTGGGCATGTCTTCCTCAACCCACAATGTAGGGTTAACCCTTCCCCGCCCAGTGCAAGGTGAGTACACCCCGTCACCCAGAGCTATATAATACTTCTCTGGTATTTGGTGATTTGGACCGCAGTCCTGAAATGGAGAGCTTCCATACCTGAGATCTAAAAATCCAGTTGGAATGCAAGATCATCAGTGTGCTAATACAAAAGGCTTCTCCCAAGAAAATACAAAAATAAAGACATAACTATTTAAATTAAAAGATCTCCCCAGGATCCAAGCAATTTAACCACTTCCTGCAGTAAGTCCTGGCTCCCACCTGCCTGACCCCCCAGAAAACCACCTTACCTTTCAATGTCTTGGCCCTCTTGTATCCTGTAATGAACTCGACATCACACTGATGTGTGGATATAGCTGGCTTTTGGGAAAGGCAGGTTCTTGCATTGCAGAAACTGGACCTTTTGGTGTGAAATATACCATGGAACAGTGAAACATGGACTCAGAGATATCTTAAGACCTCTTTTGTGCTTGCCCCACCCCTGAGACAATATTAATCCTGGCTATGAAATCTACTCTTTTGTTTGAGCAGCATTAAAATTTGAGAACAAATCCCTCTACCCATGCAACTTCAGCAAGTACATTTTCAGATTATAAATATGGTCTTCTTACATGCTGTCCTGTATCAGAAACGTCGTGGGAGCATGATGTTTTGTTCAAAAGGAATATGCATAATTAGCAAACAACCTCTACATTTAGTGACAGTTAAGGCTGTGGCAGAGCATACCCCACCCACCCACAATCTTAAAGTGGAAATAAGCTAAGCATTGTGACTTGTGCATTTCTTTCCACTTTCCTGTGGCCTACAACTCTGTTGATTAACACATTTCCAGCACTCCATAAGGCTTTTACTTCCATCTCCAACAGATACACAACAGCTTCATCAAATTTGCACTCTACCTCAGAGCCTTAACAGTGACCTCAGCAGTGATAAAGCACAATAACTTCCCACTTGCATGGAATGTGTGACATCCAGATGAACTCCTGTTGATAAAATCGATATAAAAGAGGGTTGAGGTTTTGCATTACAGTTCCAAATTTAATAAAGTTGGCATAGAAATAGCTTTGCTATAGCCTGTAGCAACAACATGTTACACCAGTAGATCTGCCTATTGCTCTCCCTCTTTCCTGCCACTATGAAGCAAACCTTTCAACTAGGGCTGTCAAGCGATTAAAAAAAGTAATCACGATTAATTGCATGATTAAAAAAATTAATCATGATGTTAAACAATAATAGAATACCATTTATTTTGGGGCTCTCAAGTGATTAAAAAAATTAATTGCGATTAATCGCATGATGAAAAAATTAATCATAATTAATCACACTATTAAACAATAATAGAATACCACTTCAGATTCTTAAACCTTGGGTCGACTGCTGTATTTATCCTTAGAAATCTCACATTGGTACCTTCTTTGAGTTTTGTCAAATCTGCAGTGAAAGTGTTCTTAAAATGAACAACATGTGTTGGGTCATCATCCGAGAGTGCTATAACATGAAATATATGGCAGAATGCAGGTAAAACAGAACAGGAGACATACAATTCTCCCCCAAGGAGTCACAAATTTAATTGCAGCAAAGAGTCCTGTGGCACCTTATAGACTAACAGACATATTGGAGCATGAGCTTTCGTGGGTGAATACCCACTTCGTCAGATGCATTCGATGAAGTGGGTATTCACCCACGAAAGCTCATGCTCCAATATGTCTGTTAGTCTATAAGGTGCCGCAGGACTCTTTGCCGCTTTTACAAATCCAGACTAACACGGCTACCCCTCTGAAGCTTGACAAATTTAATTAACGCATTATTTGTTTAACGAACATCATCAGCATAGAAGCATGTCCTCTGGAACGATGGCCAAAGGATGAAAAGGCATATAAATCCTTAGCGCATCTGGCATGTAAATATCTTGCGATGCCAGCAACAGCGGTGCCGTGCGAACGCCTGTTCTCACTTTCAGGTGACATTGTAATTAAGAAGTGGGCAGCATTATCTCCAGTAAATGTAAACAAACTTGTTTCTCTTAGCAATCAGCTGAACAAGAAGTAGGACTGAGTGGACATGTAGGCTCTAAAGTTTTATGTTTTGTTTTTGAGTGCAGTTATGTAACAAAAAAAACCCTACATTTGTAAGTTGCACTTTCATGATAAAGAGATTGCACTACAGTACTTATATGAGGTGAATCGAAAAAT
The DNA here is from genome assembly GCF_965152275.1 of Natator depressus. NCBI lineage: Eukaryota > Metazoa > Chordata > Testudines > Cheloniidae > Natator > Natator depressus. Next base: position 88,418,709 of record NC_134237.1, read on the forward strand.
ACTGTTTCTTTTATCGTTTTTACCATGCAAATACTTGTAATCAAAAGTAATATAAAGTGAGCACTGTACAAGTTGTATTCTGTGTTATAATTGAAATCAATATATTTGAAAATGTAGAAAAACATTCAAAAATATTTAATAAATTTCAATTGGTATTCTATTGTTTAATAGTGCGATTAATCACGATAAGTTTTTTAAATTGCGATTAATTTTTTTGAGTTAATCGCGTGAGTTAATTGTGATTAATCGACAGCCCTACTTTCAACCTTTAAATATACCAACGAGGGACACCTGCAGATCTGATAGCTGACATCTTGGCCAACATCAGGGATTGAAATGATAAACCCCAGAGCTAAAAGCGTAAGTTTTTATAATGTGCTAAGGACTGAGGCTCACAAGTAGAGAGCTGTCACAGATTTACATCCATTATGAATTGGGCATAGCGGGACATATATACACACACTGACTAGTGGGTTCCAAAAGTAAAATGTTTAGCAAATGACTGAAATGTGAAATGTGTATTCTGGTGATTAACTATGATATCTTAAATTATGGCGTTAAAGTGCAAAATCTGTTTTAAAGTGGTTTTTTTCAATTTGTGAAACTCTCATAAACATTCCATCACCCCACATAAATTCTATTGCTGATCTGAATCTCTTGATCTTCAGATCCCTAATGTAGGCTCTTACTATTTGAGCTGTAGGCGTAACTCTAGATGAACCCCTGGAGAGGTCTTGAAACATGTTTTCTTAATTATTTATTCGTCAGAAGTAAAATATAGTTTATTAGGAATCTTGGATTCTATAACTAGCTCTTGGAAGGGAGTGTGGGTTTACAGCGGTTAGAGATAGGATAGTTGGATTTACTCCCTTTAAAATGCAGTGTTATGTACTGGATAAGATTGTGGTTTCTCATGTTAGAGTTTTGGGCCTATAGTGATCGTGTATAAAATCTTTGCTAATTTATTTTAAAAATGTGGGCGAGTGTTTAGCTCTTCCTTAACTGTCTTTTAGACTGAGGTTTGGGATTGTAATCAATAATCAGGGTAGTAAAATGCATGGGAATTTAAACAACACTTAGAAGAGGTGGGATTTGAACACCTGGTCTCCTCTTTGCCAGCTCAAGAAACTTTTCCTTAGGCTTCAAGTGTATTTGGGGTGTGTCTTTCTCTCTCATTTGCCTGCAGCAGATTTGTTGTCAAATTAAATATTGGTGGGTTTGCCTCAGTGCACATAACACTCTATAGATAAACACTACCCATGTATAACATACTCCATGATTCAGCACACAAGAAGCCACAATGATGCCAAAGGACAAGTCCCAGAGTGTCTTAAAGTGCAAAAGGGGTACAAAGAAAGTGAGACAATCAATGACCAAAAAAATCACCAGAAGAGGTGATTTGGAACTGCTCTTATTCGTTCTGTGTCAATTCATTTTTCATCAAACCACCATGAAAAAATCCAGATAGAACTCAAAGTTTATATTCTATGCTTTATTTTTTTTTGCCATTTCAATGGGATTTTTACAAAATAATGTAAACCTTCTGTTAAAATTGAGCTTTGTAAGGCAGCCTTACCTATGGCATACCTACCATTGCATCATAATAAGTGATATATTGTGCTTATATAGCACTTTCCAACCTAACATCCCAAAGTGCCTTATTAACATTAATGGGTCTTATTCTCATTTCACTAAGGCTATTTTATGCTGCTGTGCCAATGTAAAGGGGCCTTAAACAGGGTGTAAATTATGTTTACACCCACTTTAAGGCCACTTTACATGGTGGGGATAGTGTAAAGTTGCCTTAGCATCATGCATTTAGCCTCACCACAAGTCTGTGTAGTGGGTAACTAGTGTCTCCATTGGACAGATGAGAAAATTAGGGCAAAAACAGGTGAAGTGATTCACCTCATTTCACATAGAAAAAGTCTGCTACAGCTGGGAATAGAATTCAGTTTTCCTGACTGCTTTCAGGTCTCTGTTAGTGCAGCAGATGTTTTGACAAAGTAGGCTGGCGAGTAGCTTTGTTCCACTGTGTTATTTTGTTATTGGTGACATCAGCTCAGATTCTGGTTTAGTTATGTTTTTGTCCAGTGAACTAGGATGGAAGCTCTTCACAGCTGAATACGTTAGGCAGTGGTTCTCCACCTGCGGCCCAGTCAGCACACAGCTGCAGCCCATGTGACATTCTTGGGGCCATACAGGTAGTATTGGAAGCGGCCCACAATGGTAAATAGGTTGGGAACCACTGCATTGGAGTCTGAGCTTTGGTGATAGTAGTCTGAAAAGTTAGGTAGTTGACGGTAAAGAGTAGCTGTCCTGATAATTATTTAGTGGATTCTGTGGTTCAGGAGAAGGACCTTCTGATTTCCTTCATGTATGTAATATATTATAGTCATTACTGTTTGGTACTTGGCACTTAAATAACACTTTTCATGCACAGAGATTTAAGCATTTTATAGTGACGGGTAACTACCATGGGTGTGCAAGAACACCACCTTATGTTGTAACTGTGTCATCTTTTAGGAATTCCACTCTCTGTTTTGCAGATTGATCCTTATTGTATCCTGAAACTTAAACAAATCAACCATTAATTAATGGTTGATGTTACATTTCACATATCATGGAAAACATGTAATATTTAAAATTAATGTACCAATAAGCTGTATATCTAATACTAGAAGGATCCTTTTTACAAAATAAATACATGGTGAGATTTCTGAAGGGGAAAACTTTAAATTGGATGAGTCTCAACACAGGCTAAATCATGTGTTATAACTACTCTGATAGAATTCCTCTAAGGTTTAGCAGGGATCCTTGCTGATAAGTATCTTGGCATCAAAGGCTAAGACTTTTAGAATGCTGTGTGCACAGTTTATGTGCAAAAGTATATACCATTTCTGTGTTTAATTTACATGCATGACTGATGCACTTAGGAATGCAGTTGCAGGAAAAGTGCACTCAAATTTGCATTTCAGTACTTGCACACTCATGATATTAATCTGCACCTGCTATTACCATGATTGCATAAAGTATATGTACCAGCTGTGGTTCTACAGCTTTGTTCGTCTCCTGACATAATATCAAGTTAATCTGTTATTAGCGGTTATGCTTTTTTCAGTGTGTCATGTTAATTATGGAATAATTTTCATCCAGTCTACTAGGATACGTTCTGATGTCTGTATCTTTCTGTTTACATTTTGCATATTGCAGTCATTGTTCATTGTCAACATTACGTAACTTTTACCTTTTGGGATTTTAATTCTCTTTCTAGGTGTGAAGCTGGAACCATAGTTATAAGGCAAGGACATGTTCCAAGTGAATGTTACTTAATACTATCTGGAAAACTAAAAGTCATATGGGGTGATGCAAATTTCAAAGACCAAACTTTCACCTCTGAAATATTATGTGAAGCTGAAGAAGGAGACTTCGTAGGGGTAAATATTTTCATTTAAAATTTTAATATTATTTGAATGAAAATATGCTTTAAAATGTTTAAAGGGGATATTTCCAAAGACACAAAAGGAAAGTCAGTAGAACCTGGATACCTAATTACCTTAGTCTCTTTTGTCAAGTTTTTAATAACATTTACAAAATTAAAAATAATGTGGTAAAAATTCCTCCTAAGGTGAAGTGTTCCATGAATCCTGTGATCTGTGCAGGAAAAAGGGGCAAGTTGGAGCAGATGTGGGGCATGGACGAGGAGGTGGGCAGAAGAGAGAACTTGGCTCCAGGTCCTATTATCTTTCTGTGACTGCACACCACAGTACATTCCAGTTGATCCAGGCTTTCATGTTTTGTTTGTTTCTACGGGGCGGGGAGCAGAGGGAAGGGAGACATGCTGTTTCTGGTCTCCAGTGACAGCCTGTAGGAATGTTTGGAAGAAATCTTATATAGATTACCTTCCTTCTCTTTAGCCTCTTCCTTCAGTAAGGGACAATCAGGCCCTTAGACATTTGTTAATAAAAAATTAATTTGATGGGCCCAATAGATTGTCTAGTAGCAATGCAACATGCTGCTATGAGAGAATTCTTGTCTCATACTTCCTGCCTAATGGGATTAAAGGAAAATGAACCTGTGTGATTAAATCTATTTTCATTTTAAAGGCGTTTGTTCCTCATACAATACAAATGGTGGTAACTCTCTTTAGCTTTGCACCCTAAAAATATTAGGCTGGATTTTGCCCCAAAGTACAAGTGTTTATCTTCCACAGAAGGCAGCATTTGGCCCTTTGAAATTAGATGCCCATTTAGAAGGTAGTTTACATTTAGAAAGCCCTCTGATTTCTTTACCTGCAATAATTTTATTTTCCCAACATTTACTTTAGAATTTTCAAGCTTTTTAAAATGTGTCCTTGAGCAGAGTGCATTTGATATTAATTGCAAGGGGCAGTTAGGATAAAGCAATATATTACAGTCAATGGAAGTAGATAGAACTTAGTTCCTTGTAGGACTGGGTGCTTACCCAGTGTACTATTATTAATTTATCTTTATACCTTTAATTAAAAGTTGTACAATCCTCTATGCAATCTTAAGTGTTTTATTATAAAAGTAAACTGTACAGCTGAAAGAAGAATTATGCTTCTTGTTTTTGTTTTGCAGGAAATCTGTCTTCTGACTAATACAAACCGATCTACTTCCATTATATGTAAATCCGATGTGGAACTTCTAGTGATAAACAAAGAGGTACTTGGGAAAAAAAATGAATGGCAAAATAAGTGGTTTCTTTAATTGAATTTATTCTCTTCTAAAATACTTTTTAATACATTTCACATCTTTGAAGACAAAAATGGCCATTTAAAAATTAATCTCTGAACAATTAGTGTTCTGATATTTAATATCATTAGTAAATTGTTGTGCAAATTCTTTACAAGGAATGAACTGTGAATGTATAATCAACGGTATTAGGGTAGTTTAAAATGATACCGTTAGATGTTAAAAATAATGCAGATACAGTGTTCCAGGAGCCAAAGTATTGTGATGAAGAAAAAAGGCACCTGAGGTAAGCTGCTACGAAGTATTATTTTTTAGGAAATATATAGTGTGGCTTGTTACAGTGGTTTCTTTATATTTTCAGTTAGAACCCCTCTGAGACTCATATCTAACAATACGATGTAGTGGTGCATGAACTGCTAATGTTACAGCAGAAAAACTATCTGATCACATTTGTATGGGCAGCTGTATCACAATTTGGCATATAAGTCTCTAGGGCCGAAACTTAAGTTTTTCAGTGTTTTTGGGAGATGGATTATAAATAAAGAACAATTTTTATTGCTGGTTCTGGGTCTCTTTTTTTATTTTAAAAATATTGATAAGGTAAATCTCATGAGGCAAAAAGAAAAGGAGTACTTGTGGCACCTTAGAGACTAACCAATTTATTTGAGCATAAGCTTTCGTGAGCTACAGCTCACTTCATCGGATGCACACTATGCATCCGATGAAGTGAGCTGTAGCTCACGAAAGCTTATGTTCAAATAAATTGGTTAGTCTCTAAGGTGCCACAAGTACTCCTTTTCTTTTTGCGAATACAGACTAACACGGCTGTTACTCTGAAACCTTTCATGAGGCAGTAAGTCTTAATTCGCAGGGTGATCGCCTAATGCTAGAAGTCTCTTTATGTGGCTTTCTAAAGCTGTTTAGGCCATGAATTCCTGATGTAATGATGACAATAGTATATCTATCTTGATGTGCCAGGTTGTAGAGTTTATTGCTTAGTCCCTCTCTAGGGAACTTTGAGTAACAGCCTTGATTTGCCTCTGCTGAGGGTGGGGGAATAGGGGAACTCATTGGCTGTTCTGGAACATTATAGATTATCTGTAGGAAGCTTTGTGGCATTAGACTCTAGCCCAAAAGTGCTTTTGGGTGTTGGTGTGGTTACCAGCGTGGCCTGGAAAAAGAGCAGAGAGAAAAGAAAGACTATGATGTGGTGGTGTACTCTTATGGAAGCAAATAATGGTTCTGGATGTGTGTAAAAAGGTTAGATTTTTTTTTCCAGACACCTTTGTCAATACTTATTGTGTAAAAATCCATACTTGATATTTGCCAAGATAAATCAGGCTGATATTCTCCTGCTCCTAATAATAGTAGAGCTATGCAAGTGTGATGCATTTCAATTTGAAAATGTTAGAGGAAATATCCTGACTGTTTTAGCACTCAAAGATCTTATTAGTTTAATGTGATCACTTTTATTTTTTAAAAACTCAACAGAAGCCCTAGGAATCTGATTACCTGCAACAATTGTGAGAATGGTTAATGTAATAAAATAGTATTGCGATACTGCAAAAATACACCATAAATAAAATCATGCCCTGGATGTGGTTTTCTCTTTTTGAATATCATATTCATTGTATTATTTATAAAATAGAAAAGGAAAGAGAGAGCTCTATTAATCCAATGACTTTTTTTTACAAAGAATGATAACTGAGTGCTAATGGAAACATTCAAACAGTAGGTTATGTCTGTTATGTATATGTAGTGCCCCAAACAGTGTTGTTACATGCTCATCAGTGAAGATTTTCAATTAGTTTTAGCAGCATTTTACAGGCACAATGATTTAGTTTCCTATATGAAAAAAAACATTGTTCAAATTTTTGCATCTGGAAGGCTTCCTCCTTTCCCCAATGTTAACTTTTATACCATTTGTTTATGTCAATACAACAGTATTTCTTTTGCTAGCACTTTTCATTTTATTCATGAAGGGAATTAGCATTTTATCCACTGCTGTTGTTTCAGTTCACTTCGAAGCAGAACAATTGTTGTTTTCCACTGCCACTAGTTTCATTCTCTTTTTAGAAATGTGCTTCAGTATGATAGGGCTGCTTTTGAAAATGGATATTTTGTTGTTCTGGAAGACAGTCATCACCAGCCTGCCAGGGGTGCTGGAACAATTTGTATAGTGGGGGTGCTGGGAGCCATTGAACCAATCCGTAAACCCTGTCTATAATGAAATCCACCTCAAGCTAGGGGGTGCTGCAGCTTTAATTTGCAGTGTCTAATCTGTATCCACAGTCTCTCTTTAGAGTTTCATACAAACCCCAGTTTTCCATATATCTGTTTTGTACATGCTGGGTTAAACTGCTCTTAAAGCTTTCAAGAAGGTGTGTTACCTTTGCTCATCTGGAGTGAGGTCAGGCAAGTCCTGTGTCTCTGGAGTATGAGAGACAGGATGTTCAAATAAGTGCTCTCTCCCCATGGTCTACTAAAATAGGTTTCATTGCACAGTCACACAAGGATAAGCACACAAATTATGACCTCCTCACAAACACATAACACAAACTGCATACTTTACCTGCGTACATATGTTAGCAGTGAATATTTGCTTATGTCACTGAGGTTGTAATTACAGTTTTTTGTTACTCTGTGAAGGAAATTAATATGTAACTTGCCTGTATGGAGGCAGAAGGGAGCTCCTTGTGAAATTGCATGTCTGTCACTGTCAGTTGAAATACACTGTGTGAGCATTAAGGAATGGGTAAGAAATGTCCTACAACTTGGCATTTCCTTGCTCTGAATTTGTTTTTTGGGGATATCATACTTATTTAGCCCAAATTACTTAGCCCCAAGCTGTCAAGGAGCTGGACTGCTACTGGTTTAAAGGGGGAAGTACCCATCTCTCAGGAGAAGTTATGTGCTTCTGTTAGGGTGACCAGATAGTAAGTGTGAAAAATCAGGATGGGGGTGGGGGGTAATTGGCACCTATGTAAGAAAAATCCCCAAATATCGGGACTGTCCCTATAAAATCGAGACATCTGGTCACCCTAACAACTGTACTAGTTGAGGCATTTCCCAGCCATTTGAGACTGCTCCGTTCACAGGAGTAAAAATGTCCACCCAGACTGATCATTGTAAATAGCAATTGGGGTAATGGGAATGAATGCAAATGATCCTCCCTCCCATGTCCTTAAGGTAGAAAGGGTGAGTTGTTTCTGGGTTGTCTGGCTAAATGTTAGTTAGAAAGTCTCTGTGGCTCAGAGATTCCTCTTCCCCACTCTGAAAATAGTGGGGCATACACGATGCCACTGAGAACACCTTTCACTGAGCGTAGACAGTTCATTTCCCTATCTCTCTGGATCTCCACCCCACACTTAAAAAGACTTCTGAAATAGCCCATTATTCCCACCTTGGGGTTGAAGAAACTTGTTTGCTGCATACTCCAGTTGGGATGATGATCATTTCTCCCAAGCCACTGAGCTCTTTTTCAAGCTACTCTGCAATTCCTCACCATGGAGACATAGTTTTAAAGTTACAAGAGGAGTTTATACACCATTTTTTGTAATGGAAACACATTAACTGGTGTCTTCATTTGTACCAGCCGCACAAGAAAAGCTATTTCAGAGTTTATAGAGGCTACAGTGTGATCACTGAAAATATGGTAATATGATGATGTAATAAAGTTCATTAAAGAACCTAATTTAACAAAAGATGAGAGTGCTTTGGACCAAAGTCAGAGGTGGAATGGCCTGGGTACAGCATATTTTTTTTGCTAGGGAAATGCCATCTGGGATTTTATAATAATGTGTTTATCACTTTTGCACTATGGCTAATATGTCTATAAATTCATGTCAGTCAACAATAGTCTAGCCATTTAAAAAGAATGTTTCTCTCTCTCTTCACCTTATGTGAAGTCATTTATGCATATTTTGACTTTGCAGGTTCCTTTCAAAACAGTGTGTCTGCCAGTCACATACAGAAATATAGAGCTGCCCGTCTACCTTTTTTATGTATTATTAATATCTTTGACTCAGCAGTGCATCTGATTCTCTGTTTGTTTTATATTGCAAGAGGCTGAAGATTAAACTCCATAAGAATCAGTCTACCTAGGGGAATTGAATAATGGAATAAAGAAATAAAAAGATACTTTAAAAGCCTTGTCAGCTCTTGGGACTTAGAGAGGCAAAGTGAGGGAGGCTCTTCTTAAATGCTTTCATTTTATCGCCTCTGGAACCGCAAATAAACAGTAGAGCGGAAACAAAAACCATAGACTTCTCCAGTACTTTAGCAATGGTGATCATGCAGTCAATAGGCCTTATTGTATACTGTAAATCTAAAAACAATTGCATTGATGCTGGACTTTGCCACTCCAAATATTCCACCAGAGTGTGGTGATCAGTGCTGTGGGCCAACCTCCAGACTGCTAAGAATTCTCTTGTCCATATGGGTCATATGGCACTAACTCCATGTGGAGAAGTTCAAGTATGTCTGATCATCCAAAGATTTCTCAGCCAGTAACTCAGTCCAGACAGCTATAAATAGTATTCCAACTTTGGTTAGAACTGGCTTCAAGTCTTGCCTCTGCTGTTCATTTTGTCAACATAAAGATATGACTACCTTCTCATATGTAGCCACCTTTTTTTCCATACACCACCTCAGATTGATTTGTGTACAATTGTTGCTGTTTCAGTTGCCTAGAAGGCAAGTGAAAAACAAAAGCAAGAGGATGCAGCAAACATAACTGATGTACCATTAGGCTGGAGGAAATGCTGTAGTATGCAACACAGTCATGTTTGTTGAAAATGGGTCAGATGAACATGTCAGAATCTAGTTAAATAAATATGGAGTGTGGACGGGGGTGAGTGAGTGGGTATTTTTTTTTCTTGTTTTGTCTTGTTTTCATTTTGTTCTGTTTTAGGTTTAATGTAATTTGACTGTGCGATATATGTGATTTCTAGTAGTAATAATATGTTGTAGATGACTGTCCTGAAGCCCTCCCCAATTGAAATAGATGGGACCCTTTTCCCCCTAACTTTAATGGAAGTTGGATCTGTCCCAAAGTGTGTATGAAAAATAGCTCCACTGTAGTTAAGTACATGTACTACAGCCCATAGATAATATATCAGACAATTCTGTTATTTGAATGATAGCAGAATCATAGAACTATTTATGTCAATATTATGTATTTTTTCCTGGCTACTATGCAGTTTAGGTAGCACTGTGTGGAACAGTGGCTAGAGCACTGGATTGGGACTCTCAAGGGTTGGGTTTTATTCCCAGGTCTGACACTCACCTGCTGTGTGACCATGGCAGAGTCAATTCACCTCTGCATGACTCAGTTTCCCCATCTGTAAAATAGGGTTAATCTTACTGATCTCCTTTGTAAAGTGCTTTGCGATCTAATGATGCAAAGCGCTTTGTAAAGAGTTATGGTATTGTTATTTTGCATCTTTAGGTACCTATATACCTTTGAAAATCAGTGGGACGTGAAAGTGGGACTTACGCTTCTTAATCATGCAGGTGCTTTAGAAAATATTACCCTTAATTTATAGTGCAGTTGCATCTGTTCCTGTGTGAAAGAGGGATTTTACACTGTATAGTGTACTTGAACATTTTGCTTAGATTTCCATGACTAGAAATAAATTCAGAGGATTTCACCCTGTATTTTAGCTGTAACTCCTGTGTAGCTAATGTATATGATTTTGTGGTATTTACATTTGTCAAAACTGTCATTTCAGTTTAGTGTTCCAAATGAAACATGAGCCCAGTAATTCTTTAAACAGTCTGAATTTCAACGTTTAAATGGATTTGAAATGAGGCAAAAATTAATGGCATCCCTAATTGAGACAGCCAACAAAGATGCCAATTAGTGTAGTTATAACTTTGTGATTGTTGATATTGTCGACTAATAAATGGACTGTGTTCACCAACTCATTTCACATAGGTCACCTGTGATGGGCCGGATAGGCCCCACACTGGTATCAAGGGGTTGAAGAGAACTTGTGAGCCCAGCTGACCCCACCCCACCACTACTTGCAAAAAATGTCCAGGAAAGAGAGCAGAGCTCTGCTACTTGCTTGACAAGGGAAGCCTTGATTCCAGCCAAGAGCCTGAGGTGTCCCAGAGCCCGGGCTCCAGCCTGAGCCTGAATGTCTAAAGTACAATTAAACAGCCCCTTACCCTGAGCTCCGGGAGCCTGAGTCAGCTGACATGGGTTTTTAATTGCAATGTAGACATGTCCTAAGACACCTTGCTACCTAGATGAGCCATTTGGTGGATGGGACAACTAGGCCTAGGAAGACTGACAAGAAGGGACTAGCTGCATGGAGACCATGCAGCTCCCCAGCCTTACACCCCAGAGCTGTACCATCTTACCCTGGTCAGAAGCCTGACCAGTGTAAGTTTATTACCCAGTCCACCCCTCCCCCAGTGTGGAGAGAACATACACTAGCCTTTTTTTGTAACCTGAGCTGAGATTTCCCAAGCACTTCAAGGAAAATACACCCTTTTAGGTAAAATATAAAACAGATTTATTAACTACAGAAAGATAGATTTTAAGTGATTATAAGTGGTAGGCATAAAAGGTCAGAGATAGACATTAAAAGAAAAAAGATATGCGCACAATCTAAATCTTATGTCTTATGTGACAGGACAAGGCCGGATGGCTATAGAAAAGTAGTGGGAGATAGATATATTAGCTCCAGGCTAAACAAATCCCTGGTACCAGGTTAAGTGAAATGGAAGCTGCTCCAGGTCAATTAAGACACCTGGGGCCAATTAAGAACTTTCCAGAAGGCAGGGAGAATGCTAGGTTGATTGGGACACCTGAAGCCAATCAGGGGCTGGCTGAAACTAGTTAAAAGCCTCCCAGTTAGTCAGGTGGGTGTGCATGTCAGGAGCTGTGGGAGGAAGTTGTGCTGTTGGAGAGGCTGAGTAGTACACACCATATCAGGCACAAGGAAGGAGGCCCTGAGGTAAGGGTGAAGTGGAGCTTGAGGAAGTGAGGGCTGCTGTGGGGGAAGTAGCCCAGGGAACTGTACATGTCATGTTTCTAAAAGGTCAGCTACCATAGCTGATACTATTAGGGTCCCTGGGCTGGAGCCCGGAGTAGAGGGTGGGCCCAGGCTCCCCCCCCACCCGACCTTTGCCCCCTGATTAATCACTGAGACTGAGAGACAACAGAGACTGTGCAAGGAAGGATAACTTCTCCTCCCCTCCCTCGCTGGCTTATGATGAAAATGGCTCAGTAGACTGTGACCCTTGTCTCTAGAGAAAGAAGGGTTACGGGCAGGGTCACAGTGAGCCTCTGAGGCAAGTGAAATCTGCCAGGAAACGCGGGACCCACAGAGGCAAGGACAGAGCTTTGTCACACTTATTACACTAGACAGTATTTAGATCAAGCAATTTTCTCAGCCCACTGGATATTATAGTTCTTAATACACAGGCTTCTCCCTTAGCCTGGACTAGTCTCTTCAGTTGAAGTTTTCTTTTTTCCCAGCATTCTTGTTGCTTCTAGCCTAGGTAGGGGAGGAGAAAGGAAAAAGCATGATGCCACTGTCCCCTATTTTATATCCTTAGTCCATATGCCTAGAAAACACTAGCCCAGGCATGTCTTGGTGAGCTTTGCTTAGTCACAGGGTTGAACAATTCCCCTGGTGTGATCTTGTGCAACTGAATCATAGAGTTCAGTAGTCCCTGTTGTGTGGTGCTTGGGCAGTCCTCATTGAATTGCAAATCCCTTGATTACAACTCTCCTGCTGATTAATGGTCGTTGAGCACTCTCCTGGGAGTTGTTTGCCTTCATTGTATGTCACTAGCAAACTTATAACATATTTCAGTAACAACCATACAGCAAAATCTCATAACTATACACACACTAATGATGATATACATATTTGTACAGAACAACAGGTTTCAGCAGATCGTGACATTTCATACGATATCTTACATGGCATGCTTTCTATGAAATATCACAACCGTATATGAATGATGAACATGGGGATTATAGGGTGCTATTTTGAGGTACATGTCACAGCTAAGAGTAGTAAACAATAAAAAAAAAATCTTATTTTTGCCAATAATCAGGTGTTGCATGATTATATAAAGGGACCAGTACTATAAGATAAGAAGGTGTCATTGTTATTAAGCCACTTTTCTGACTGTAACCACAATTTAAATAGTTCCCTTCTTTGCTGAAAGTGTTGTGGTAAGGTACTTGGATCCAAAGACTTTGAGTTATGGTAAACATAATTTTATTAAAATTACTTAACGTTAAGTGGGATGCAATGCTTTTGCTGTGGTTACCAAAAGAATGAATGGTTGTGCACAATATAGGGATATGACTTTAATTATGTTATTAGCTGTAAGAAGAGTTGTTTGTATGGTTTTATAAAAGTGGGAGTGCTCGCAGAAGAGAAATTTCCCTCCCTCCCTCCTGCACCTCATTTTGGGCCTGATTCTATGAGGCATTGAATACCCTCAGTGAGATATTCAGCACCTTTAACTCATTACTTTTGATGGGGACTGAGAGTGCTCAGCACTTGCAGGCAGGTTCACTCGGTGACTCTCAGGCTTGGGGCCCTTTATTTGTTTTTTTTGGAGAATCTTTTTTTTAAGTATAGAGAATCACACATGGTATGCAGCAGGGATCAGCAACCTGTGGCATGGGGCCCATCAGGGAAATCCGCTGGCGGGCCAGGACGGTTTGTTTACCTGCAGCGTCCACAGGTTTGGACTATCGCAGCTCTCACTGGCCGTGGTTCGCTGTTCCAGGCCAATGGGGGCTGCGGGAAGTGGCGTGGGCTGAGGGATGTGCTGGCTGTTGCTTCCCACAGCCCCCATTGTCCTTGAATGGTGAACCACGGTCAGTGGGAGCTATGATTGGCTGAACCTGTGGATGCTGCAGTAAACAAACCGTCCCAGCCCGCCAGCGGATTTCGCTGATGGGCAACATGCCAAAAGGTGCTGATCCCTGGTATACAGTGTACATAAGAACGGCCATACTGGGTCAGACCAATGGTCCATCTAGCCCAGTATCCTGTCTTCCGACAGTGGTCAATGCTAGGTTCCCCAGAGGGAATGAACAGAACATGTAATTACCAGGTAATCCATCCCCTGTCGCTCATTCCCAGCTTCTGGCAAACAGAGGCTAGGGACACCATCCCTGTCCATCCTGGCTAATAGCCATCGATGGACCTGTCATCCATGAACTTATCTCGTTCTTTTTTTAACCCTGTTATACACATGAACAAGACTCATATTATTTGAAATATGCTGACAACCTCTGAGTCATAGATGTATTAACAAAGGGATAATACTTGTATTGCATTAAATACCCATCTTTGTGGCAATTCTGTCATAGGAGAGACAAAGACAAATGTCAGCTGTCATCAGAGGAAAAAAGCTATAACCAATAGGATCAGGGCTAATAAAAGATTTGTTATGAGACATCTGAGGTGAGAAGTGGTCTGAAGGTTTGGGACAATAATTGTAATGTGTAGACTGACAGCATGTTTGAGAGAGTTTTCAAAATGTATTTGTTTTCAAAACAAAAAAAACCCTGGGTCCTTTTAAACCTTGGTAGCAGTGATTAAGTATGGCACAGATTTTCAAAACTTAAAGTCTTGGCCTATTATGTAACCTATACAGACCAGTTACATGAAAGCATTAATTTCCGGATTTTTTTCCCTCTAAGAAGTCAACCTAAAACAAGATATAAATTAATGAAATCTAAAAAAATCAAAGCAAAATCCCTACCCCAAGCAGAGTTTTTATCCTGAAAAAGGAGAAGTGCCAGAAACACTATGGAATTGACTAGGGTTTTTGCAATTACTATTGATTTTAGGTGGAAAGTACTCGGATACTGCTAAAATCCTAAAATAGAGTCAAGTCACGGAGCTGCCTCTGCCAGCTTTTTGTGCCTATGAAGATTCCTCCTTTAAAGGGTAATTCTTCAGTGCAGATCCCTTGCCACATTCAGTTCAGTTTGGTCTGCATAAGACTGAATTTAGCAGACTGAAGACTCTGGTTCAAAATGTTTAAAATTAAAGGAGAAAGATGAAGATGATCTATACAGTCAAGTCCAGCACTTCTTAATCAGTGTAACAATTGATGCCATAGAGCAAACTTCGCATTAACTATATTTCATGCCTTGGAAAGTGGGAGAGTCCTATAATACGTTTTTAAGACAGTAATTTGTTTAATCCCCAGAGGCAGCACAATAATCTTGGGTTATTTTAAGTAAAAAATGCCTGAGGGGAGAGAATCTCTATCAGTACCACCTGGGTCAGAATGAACATTTAAGGAAGTAGTGTGTTAATAGAATTTATTCATACATATTTTATAACTTCTAGCTTTTGTAGCTGAATATAATGAATGGCGCTCTAAGAGGTTGAGTCATCATGCTGGTAGCTGGTGCCAGTTTCCAGGCATTAACTTTAATTATTTATGCTTTCTCTAATAGAATTTGTGGCACATTTTAAAAGTAAAGAATTCTGTCTTACCAAAGGCATGCCTTAGTACCTGGCACACAAACTGAGGTTGGCAGAAGTAAAAATTTAGTTTCCACTTTGACTTAAGTCAAAGATTTATTTTTGGGTTTTGTTTAATGTATAGTATTTTCACCTCTAGGACTGGTTGTTGTTTTTGAAAAAGGAGCTGTCAAGGTTCTTTCCCCACTCTGAACTCTAGGGTACAGATGAGAGGACCTGCATGAAAAACCCCTCTAAGCTTATTTTTCCCCGCTTTAGGTTAAAACTTCCCCAAGGTACAAACTATTTTACCTTTTTGTCCCTGGACTTTATTGCTGCCACCACCAAGTGTCTAACAAAATATAACTGGGAAAGAGCCCACTTGGAAAGTCTTTCCCCCCAAAATCCCCCCAAGCCCTACACCCCCTTTCCTGGGGAAGGCTTGATAAAAATCCTCACCAATTTGCATAGGTGAACACAGACCCAAACCCTTGGATCTTAAGAACAATGAAAAAGCAATCAGGTTCTTAAAAGAAGAATTTTAATTGAAGAAAAAGTAAAAGAATTCCCTCTGTAAAATCAGGATGGTAAATACCTTACAGGGTAATCAGATTCAAAACATAGAGAATCCCTCTATGCAAAACCTGAAGTTACAAAAAGACACAAAAACAGTAATATACATTCCATTCAGCACAACTTATTTTATCAGCCATTTAAACAAAACAGAATCTAACGCATATCTAACTAGATTGCTCACTGATTTTTTACAGGGGTTCTGACCTGCATTCCTGCTCTGGTCCCAGAAAAAGCAACACAGACAGAGAGAACCCTTTGTTCCCCCCCCTCCCTCCAGCTTTGAAAGTATCTTGTCTCCTCATTGGTCATTTTGGTCAAGTGCCAGCGAGGTTATCTTTAGCTTCTTAACCCTTTACAGGTGAAAGTGTTTTTTCCTCTGGCCAGGAGGGATTTAAAGGTGGTTAGCCTTCCCTTTATATTTATGACAGGAGCGAATTAGTGAATGGAAGAAGAAGCCAAGTGGATGGTTGGCCACAACTTACAATGTGAAATAATGCTGCATTTTGTGGCCTTGTTGGATTATGGAGTCTGAATATACAGACTCATGCATGTGTCCTAAATATAATGCCAATATTTTGTACTAATGTAGCATTTTTCATTTTCAATGCATTTTACATAAACTAAGTAATTTTCACAGTACCCTTTTGGCAGGTAATTATTATCTCCATTGTACAGATGGAGAAGCTGAGACAAAGATGAAATGACTTGCCCAAGGTTACAGAGAAAACTAGAGTCAGAGTCAGATTTTGAGTTTAGGAATTCCTAGCATGGAGGGCTAGTATATGCACAATTTGGAACCAAATCATGTTTTAATTCACACCTTCAGTTATAAGAAAAGGAGGACTTGTGGCACCTTAGAGACTAACAAATTTATTTGAGCATAAGCTCTCGTGAGCTACAGCTCACTTCATCGGATACATTTCCACTGAATGCATCCGATGAAGTGAGCTGTAGCTCACGAGAGCTTATGCTCAAATAAATTTGTTAGTCTCTAAGGTGCCACAAGTCCTCCTTTTCTTTTTGCGGATACAGAATAACACGGCTGCTACTCTGAAACCTTCAGTAATGTTGGTGCAAGTCTGTGTGTGGACAGCCATATTCCAGAATAAAATTTACAAAAATGACATAATGTAAATTGAAAAGGGTGGTCTTATTCCAGAATAAGTGTGTCCACACACACACTTGAACTGACATAAATAAATTTGTTAATTAAAACCATTTTAGTTGTTTGGGATCCCCTTTGTATGTAGATGAACATTTACTCTTTTGCATAGACCACATTTCTCATTTAAATGTATTTGATACAAAGGACATTAAAGGAAATGTTGTCAATCTAACTATTTGTGGGTTTCCCTTGTGTTATGCTAGTCAGGGCTCAGTGTAACTGTATGTTAAAGATAAAAGCTTGCACAGGATTGCTGTTAAGAATGAAGCGGTAATGAGAAGCAGCTTTTTTCTTGTGGACCAAGCAAGGGGCAGGGAGCCAAATTCTAGCCATGGCCCTAACGCTGATTCCCTGTGTCTTAGACAAATCACTTAACCTCTCTGTGCCCATTCCATCATCTGTAAAATGGAAATAATACTTCCCTACTTCATTGAGGTTGGAGGATGAATTAGTTAAGATCCAATGCTCCTGTCCCTCTATGTAAGCAAAGGTGAATTTGACCGGATGCAATATTGGGGCTGTTAGCTCCGTAACATGCTCTCTTTCTCACAACCCCATGTAAGCCATTTAGCAGAATGTAGGCTCTGTGGGTGGGGGATGAAATAGGAGGGAGCAAGTTTTGGAGGTGGTTGTCATGCACAACTGCATTGTGCCACCTTCAAACACATGGATGGGCAAACTAGCACAAGTAACGCTGATTGAATCAACATTATCTTCAGTAAGTTCCCCATCCACATTCTAATCCTCTCAACACCTGAAGGAGAGGTAAGGAGTCATACTTTGGGCTCTGTCAAACAGCAACATCGGATTCATGCTGTCAGTGGGTTACAGGTAACCAAGAGCCAGAGCATCTAAGGAGATGACAGAGTCCTCTGGTGGCTCTCTCGAGATCTCATTAGATGTGTGGACCACTCCCTTTGTCGTTTCTGCAGAAGTGCAACCTCCCATGGCCCCAGTAGAAGAATGAAGAGAAAAGTTTGAGTGCAGACTCATGTCATTTCCAGACCCTTGGATTTAGGGGAGTCTGGGGATCTTAATGTTTATACAGCATTTGAAAATGTAAAGCATCATATAAGAACTGTATGTTACAATAATGCATTTTTTCATTCTACCACAGGCAATTGACTCTTTGCATTCCATAGGATTTAAAAAAATATGTACACTTAACAAATGTGGTTCTAAGAGGTTTTACTGAGATTTCCTTTGCTGTATTATTTATATTGTTTATTATTGTTAAGCACTGACTGCTGAACAAGAGACAATTCTTCCTGAGGAGTGTTTAATCTAAATGGACATATAATGCAAAATGCACCGTGAGATGCACAGAAAGGTCAAATATATATCTTCACTTATGTATGACCCTATGTATTATGCAGCTGCAGAACACATGCGTTGGCTGCCTTTTTCAGCAGACTTGTGGTAAAAATCCCCTAAGTTTTCATTTGTTTTCAAAAACTTTCTAGCACCTTGAAAATGTGAAGTGTGTAAACTGAATCAATACTGTATTTGTGAATCTGAAGACAGTCTACAATAAAAGCCTAAGAGGTGTGAACTGCCCCATTCATCTCAATGGTTGAATTCTGGAACAAAATAATTATACTTAAATGTCAGTATTGTCTGTCTGTTTGTAGCAATGAGTGTTGCAACTGTGATGGTCCCAGGATATGAAAGAGACAAGGTGGGTGTGGTAATATCTTTTGTTGGACCAACTTCTGTTGGTGAAAGGTGCAAGCTTTCAAGCTACACAGAGCTCTGCTTCTCTCTGTAGCTCGAAAGATTGTACCTTCTACCAACAGAAGTTGGTCCAATACAAGATATTATCTCTATCTACCTAGTCTCTCTCATATTGTGTTTCACTTCCAGTGATTTAAACAGAAATATACATCTAATGTAATTATCCCACAATCCCAAATTGCCTTTCATTTCCCCCCAGATGCTAAAAGTCCCAGCAGTCTCTTACTGAGTTGCCTAAATCTTCAGCTTCCTTTTGTCACCATTCATGATGCAATTATGCATTGTCAATAAAAAAAAAAAGTCTTCAGCATACTGAAAACTGGCAATGTGGGTACAGCATAAAAAAGCATATGTCTTATCTTGTTCTTATGGTGCGTGCTCTGGCTTTTTAGACTGATCGTTCTAAGGTTTAGGCATACGATTATTTTTGTCCACTCTGAATAGTACTGTTGAAGTTGGGATGTTAACCATGTGCCTCAGCCAGATTTTTTAAGGTATTTAGGTGCCTAAAATGCAGATAGGTGATTTTGAAAATCCCATTAGGACTCCTGTTAGTCTTTAGGGTGCCACCAGACTTCTTGTTCTTTTTAACTGCATCTTTAGGTGCCTAAACACTGTTGCCCTTTTTCAATCCAAGTGGCTAGTATATTTTGGGGCCTTGGGGATGTTCTAGTTGGGAGTAGAAATTAGTGATAGGTATTTCTGGAATGCAGTTTTGTTTGTTTACCAAAAAAGTACAAACTCCTGTGTTTCTGAACACAGAAGGAACCAAGAACAAAAGGAGACTTTTTTTGTTTACAGCCCCAAACCCCCTTTAGCCAACAGGCTGAAAAACTCTCCTCCTCACTTTTTCCAGGGACACACTATGCTTACAGGCTACTGTTTGGCTTTCTCACTTTTTGCCTGTACCTCTGTCTCTGTTTTGTGTCTGCCCTCACCTCAGTTTTTGTGTGCTCTCCCATACACCCACGCACCTAGTCGAAATAACCAGTTAGACCCTCCGCGCACCTGGAGCTAGTTTCTGGCAGACTCTATTAGGCTTTGTTTTAGGTATTGCCCCTTAACTGTATCTTACAACTATCTTAAATAGAAAAGGAGGACTTGTGGCACCTCAGAGACTAACAAATTTATTAGAGCATGGCGACCACGTGGTTGCCATGCTCTAATAAACTTGTTAGTCTCTAAGGTGCCACAAGTCCTCCTTTTCTTTTTGAGGATACAAACTAACACGGCTGCTATTCTGAAAACTATCTTACATGAGGATCATATTCACATGTCACTATGAACAAGATCTTAACTCAACCTATAACAAGGTTTCACACAGCTCATAACTGTACTTTTAAAATTCTTGCCCTACAGCTAGGTGTACACTACAGACATCAGTCAGCACAGCGGTGTTGGTCAGGGATGCCGAGAGGTGATCCCAGACTGACATAGCTGTGCTGGCAGAAGTCTATAGTATTGATGCATTTAGGCCAAATTGTGCTTTTACTGGTACACAGTGTGTGTTGCATGTGTGTGGGATGGTTCTATTATATTGGTGCAAAATACAGCTTTGCCGCTCGAGCTATGTCCACAATAGGAGGCTTTGCTGGTGAAGTGTACTGGTATTCCTATACTGTAAAGCACTCCCCTTGTATAGACATAACCTTCTGCAAAATCAAGATCTTCAAACAAGAAAATATTTGTTAATTAAGACTTTCCAAAACCTGTCATCAGTTTGTATCTAGTTTAATGGATACTGATACTTTGTTTCCAATTGTAGCTTGTGTTCAGATGCACATTTCTCTCTCTCTTATTGTAGGATTTTGATTGTATTCTTGCAGATTTCCTACATGAACAATACCGCGCAACATGTAACTTTCTAAGGTAAAATTTCTTTCCCTAAATGTTGGATATTGGAGATAAAGTAGTGGGGATGTCTGGAATTCAGTTGTATCTGACTCAATTCGACTTTGTCATGAGAGTTTCATAAAATACTCATGTATTTTAGCTTTTCTTTTCTTTTTTTTCCCCTTGTTGGCATTTATATGAATTGAGTCTGATCTAAAGTGCATTGGAGTTAATTTGAGTCTTTCCGCTGACTCTTGTGGGCTTTGGACCAGGCCTTAAACGACAGACAGGAGGGTGCTGATAGATTTTCTTATGGATCCATCATCCATCCACATATTGAGATAAATTTATCTCTGGTGTAAGCTGGCACCACTCCCATGGAAGTGTCTGGATATCCCACGGAAGAGTCTGGGATAAATTGATTGGTGACTCAAGTTACATGTAGAGTGTAAGTGGGCTGGAAAATGGCTGTAACTTAGTGATGATATAATGTAACCTGCACCAATTTGGTATTCAGTGGATATGTAAAATGAATGTATTTTACACATCAGAAGCACAAAGAGGGATCTAGCGGGAAAATCAGCTAGAAGGGGAATAGAAAAATAGACTATTTTATCTTGCATCTTCCTGTTAGCTGCTTTTCCTGTTATACCTATTTCTTGCTATACTCATTCTACTCCCTTTTGATCCTTTTATCATTTATCTATTTTATTTGTACTTTCTAGATCAGAGTTTGAGGTCAATTATGCCAGTATAAATGGAAAGAAGGCAAGAAAGGCATGCGATTGATGCCTATTCCATGAGACATAGAACCAGATTCATGGATGATTTAAACTGAGGTACATGTGGATCAGGAAAGAAGTGTTAGCTTCAAAAACACAAGTTGCATCAGTTTAATTAAGTTGGATTATAATTGATTTAGTTAAATTTGTACAAACCCCTGTGTAGTTACACGTATATTGGTTTTAAGCTGATTATTTTGGTTTAGCTTGTGCCTGTAAATTTGTCAACGCAAGCTAAACCAATATAAGCAAGTTATAAATTGAATTAAGAAGGTTCAGACATGGTTTTTCATTAGGTTAACTAAATCACCTTAATATCACACCTTTAGTTTGACAGATGCAATTTTCTATGTAGACCTGGCCTTAATGGGCTTAAATGATAAAGCAATCTATCCTGCACTAATCGGGTATTCACTGAGTGTGCAAAATTGGCCATATTTGAATATCAGTTGCTCCTACCCATGCCTGCTTTCTGACCCACTTCCACCCATGTGTGTAACTTAAACTATTGTTTGAATCACCATTTACTTTAATTGCATGAGGGACTATGCATTAGCAACATCATTTGTCTGCCTTCTTTTCATATTGTCATTACTAGGCCCCCGCTAGACCCTGCAATATAGTCTTGCTTGTATAGAGGCTAGCTATTAGTATTGTACACTTTGAGAAGTTGTATGACAAATGCTGGTTTGGCAACACAGAGCAGTTTTAACTCATCTGACTGAATATAAAATGCTGGCTCCAAACTGAAATTCTGGAAGGCTTTATTCAACCCCTCCATTGTTCGAAAACATTTGTTTTTAATTTCTTTCCAGAATAAACATTATCTTTTGGCTTTGTCTATTGCAGTGGTTCCCAAACTTTTTTTTCACAGACCACTTGAAAATTGCTGAGGGTCTCAGCGGACCACTTAATGAGCTTTCCAAATGTTGTTTGTCCCGTTAGCTAATTATTATAAAGCACTTTGGATAAAAGCACTATATAAAAAAAACTTAATAAAAATAAACATTTTTTGTTCTACAAGTAAAAGCACACAACTCCTATTTTAATATCAGTTGTCTTACCTTTCTAACGCGATGGATGTGCCCTCTCTCCCCCACTGTGGCAGCCCCTGAGCTGGGGTTGGGAAGGAGCTGGGGGGGTCTCTCCCTTTCTCCCCTACTGCAGCAGCCTTCGAGCTGGGGCTGGGAAGGAGCGCTGTCTCTCTTGGAAGCTGGAGCCCTGGAGCTGGGGAAAGTCACCTCTTTCTCTGGCTGCCGGAGCCCTGCATGTCCCAAATTCCTCCCCATCCCCTCTTCTCACCCCACTGCCCCCTCCCACTTACCCTCTCTTCCCCCCAAGGCCACCACCTCACCTTACATGCGCATCTTCTCCAGGGTCCAGGCACCTAATTAGTGGAGCTACCCATGCGCGGCTCCACTAATTAGGTGGGTGGCCCTTCATTTTCTGATGTGCGGCTGCCCAGGTGTGCACCTTAGAGGGAACTATCCACGGAACACCTGAATGGAGCAGTGGTCCGCGGACCACAGTTTGAGAACCTCTGGTTTATTGCTTTGAATGTATTTTTGGTAATATGAGCTGCTTTACCTCTCAGATGCTCATTTTGTAGGCAGTGGTATGTGACCAGTCTTTCCAAAATGTTTGTTTTAGGACATTACTGTTTTATTTTCCAAATTTTTCCAGATTAAATTATGCTTTTTCTATTTGTTCTCCCCCTCTCCTTGTATTGTTCTTCTTCAAGTAATGTCCCTATAGGTGCTCCATTTTGGGTGCGCATATACTCCATGTGCCTTTGATTGGAAACGTTTGGTAACAATGCCCATTCAGTCTACACATGCACCCTAGCTATCCTTGTGCCCTGTACCAAGGATATACAGAGCCATGTGGGACAAACTGCCATCAGTTCGTTTTCAACAGCCTTGGCCTGAGACGGAGTGTTTTGCAGTGCCCTCTTCTTAGCTAGTTTACCTTAGGGAATAGCTGTTCTTGTTTAACTATTGTTGGTTTTAGGTTTTACCTTTTAGCTCTCTCTAGGTTTTTTTTATCCATATTAGCAGGTTTTTTTGAGGGGGGACTTCTTCGGGAGACTCCCCTGATGTTTCTCCTTCCTTTGAAGGAGGCTATCTTGGGTTATGCCTAAATACCTGGATTTGTACCTTGCCTTACTTGCTGGGATCCTATCCCAGTTAGTGCAGTCACTCTCACTTTATCCACTGCTTAAGGGATACCTATGTCCCATCTAAGTGTAAAATTTGCTCAGGGTTTATGAGTGGGTCTAGAAAGAACAGGGCTTGGGCTTGGGCTTCTCATTATGGTACACTCCTTTTGACCTGCCTCTGACCCAGGCCCTGATACCCCCCTATACAGCAGTTTTCCAGTGAACACAATGCCTTTGCAGCCAGCTCACCCATTAGATCTTTGCAGGAGAGAACCATGGGAGATAGTACCAAGACTTCCAGAAAGAGGAGCTCCAGATACCATCAGAGAGAAACAGGTGCCTAGGTTACCACAGAGACCTGCGGCTCCAGAGAGCTCACATCCCAAAAAGGGTACTGCTGAGGCTCAAAGTTCTCCTGGTACTGAGGGTCCCTCCTCATCTAAGGCTTCAGGTACTTCTAAGTCCCATTGTACTCAGCATCGCTTGATACTGAAGCCAGCCCTGGTACCAGCCAGCTAGGATCATGGTGCTAGGATCTCTAAGGACTCTGTGTTGAAGAAGCTGGTACTGGCTGCAGCCTCTGCTTCTTCCATGTTATCTACCATACTCAAGTTGAAATCACAAACTGATTGACCGGTGCCATTGAAGCCAAAGTCACCATCAATACCACTAGTTCTCACTGCCAGGCCTCTCCAGGTTGCTGCACAGATTCACCTGGTACCATGGGAGTTTAGATTATCCAGGGACTTGTTTGTTTTTGATGAATCTGAGTCCCCTCTGCTATGGGTGCAAAAGACTCTTTGTATTGGAGCTTCATCTGTCACCATTATCACATCATTCTCCAGTACAGCCTTGCTCCCCAGTACCCACTAGAAAGGACAGACAACTTGCCTAAAAACCACCTCTGACTGCCCCTCCCGTGGGCTATGAGGAGCATAACTTCTCTGACGATTTCCATTTGAGGCTCATGTGATCACCAACCTAGAGTTACCTCTGCTGAGATCTTTTCTGAGAGAGAAACTCTAAAACACAGGCAGACTCTAGTCATACCAGGAGGAATAAAGAGGGACGCATCTTGGGTACCTCCTTTTCCTTATGGCCCCCTCAGTTGCCATATTGGGGGGACCTGTGGGCTGCTTATCGGCAACAGTTCTCCAGAGCACTCTGCTACACCCTGGGGAGTGCCAGAGGCAGCAATTATCTGCTCTTCATGTCCCTCCACATCTCTGTCACAGGAGGAATCTTTAGAGGAGCAGGAGAAAAGGGCTGCTGAGGACGCTACATCACAGACATCTCCTCCTCTTCACCCAATGAGGTGGTGATCCCTCCCTCCCCTCATATGTGGATGATTTTAAGCAGTTCCAGGAGCTTATGAAGAGGATCACTGACTCCCTCCAAATCCCCCTGGAGGAGGTCCATGAGACTCAGCATAAACTCTTGGACATTCTCCATGCTGCCACCTCTGGTCAGGTAAGCACATAAATGAGGTTTTACTTGAACCTGCCAAAACAATCCAGCAACCCTGGTCACCAGGCCTCCAAGTTGTAAAAGGGTAGATAAAAAGTATTATGTTCCTGCCAAAAGTGCAGAATTTTTGTTCATACACCCAGCACCCAATTCCTTCATGGTTGATGCTGTGAACAAACTTCATAGGTGTGACGGGGTTCAGTGTGCAATCCAGACCAGTAAGGGATTGTGTCACCTCTTACTGTGTACCCCTGGTTGCCTCACAATGCTTTTCTACTTTAATTCCCTGCCTGGGATGCCTATAGCCTGCCAAGAAGCATGCAGGTATCTGCATATAGCTGGAGGCCTGGTCCAGCAGACTCTGATCCCAACAGACAGCCAGCAACACTCCAGTTACACTCTGGCTTCCACCAACCTTGGTTATTACTTGTAGAGTGACCCCAGTTCGCTCCCAGTCCCAAATTTTCCCCAAACCATGTGCTCTGTAATGTCCAGCCCTATCCTGGACAGTTCAGAGAAATAATCAGGGTGGTTTGTTCTTGTAAAGAAAGAAAAGCACATCACAGCTTATTAACTTAACTAGGTTAAATACATCCTTTCATTTAAGCACCACACTGAGTTGGTTTATAGTAAAAATAAAACAAATTTATTAACAATAGGACATAGTTTAAATGATGGTAAGTAACAGGAATAAAGTTAGAAAGGATTAAAAGCAAATAAAAGTGAAAACATGCTTCTAAAAATCTAAAACTTAATCTAGCAAGATACAGGCTTTGTTCAAGATGGTTTCTCTCACCAGGCATTCTTTTCCCAGCCAGGACTGACTTTCCCTCAGTCAGTACCTTGCACAAAAGTACAAAGTACTGGCTTCCCTTGTCTTTCTAGGTGAAAGACCTTTACGTACACAGGTTTCTTACCTATATTCTGTTCCACAGACTTCTACCCCTCCTTGGTTGAAGGACCCATCTTTCTCAGCTCTGTCCTCTTGTCTGTCTAATGATGGATGCCAAAGTTCAATGACCTTGTTTCAAGAGGCAGGATGACCTCATGCTGTTCTGTTCTTCCCTTCTTGTGGGCTTCCCATCTCTCTGTATGATTTCTATGTAAATGGGGCTTCCGTTGTTTCTGATTCTACCATTCTTAACTTACATGGAAGGCAATTAGAGAGCTGTGACATTCCCTCCTGCCTGGGCAGACTACAGCCTAGTATCAATGAGGATCCATAATTCCTTATATAGTATTAATACATACATTTCACAATGATATTAATCACCAGTGTGTCATTAGCTTTCAGAAAGATCTCTCTATACACTTTTTTATAATACAGTAATGTAGTATACCTTCAGTTGCTTAGCATTTGAGGTTCAGTCCTTCCTGTCTTTATAGACCAGTAAACCTTTCCAATGTATTCTTTGAAAAGTAAAACCCAGACCAAGCTTCTCTATCCTGCTCGGTGTGGACACCATGCTGTCCTTTCCCCCACTTGTTAGTGTGAGGTTTGCCTTCACCCTTTCTTAGCTGGATGGGTTTGTTTACCCAATATGTAAATAAATTCCCATTGTCTTTCAAAATACTTTGGATGTAACTCCCAGGTGGGGAAAACACATTCCTTTGTCTAGTGCAGACCTGTTTACCAGCTCCTGCTGGCAAGTCTGGTTTACATACACTTTAGTCATATTTATAGCATCTATCCATAACTTTGAATACCCATGACATACATACACCATACAAGAATATTAATGATCAGTGAAAAGAAAAGGAGTACTTGTGGCACCTTAGAGATTAACAAATTTATTTGAGCATAAGCTTTTGTGAGCTACAGCTGAGTTATTAGTTTTCAAATGATACCTCACAAGGGATATTTTGTACAAAGGTTTTTACAGTAGTGTGTGGGGTGGGAATACAGGGGTGCTTAGTGTCATAATAGGTAACACCATTCTAAAGCCACCCCACACAATAAAGACCAAAGACACCTGAGCCTATTTGGTTGCAGGAGTCACTCATCTTCATTAGTGCAACTTAGAATAATCAGTTACCAAGCTCTGATTGCAAAATATAACCACAGCAACTACAGAATACTTGATTATAAAGTAAATGTTGATGCCTTGGTTGAGGGGAGTTGTTTGCAGCCCCCTACCTATAGGATGTGTATTTTCGTATCATGATTTATCCATCTCGCAAGAGGTTTCTATGCAGGGATGGATTACCCACTAGGCAGACTAAGCACGTGCTTAGGGCACCAGCAAAGCAGGGCGCACAAAAAAATGAGATTTTTATTTGAAAAAAATTGATATTTAATATTTCAAGAAAAGCACCGAAGTAGTCATCATGGGAAAAATCGGAACTTTGTTAGACTTCCTTACACTCCACTACACACTCTTCCCCCGTTTTTTGTTCTCTTTTTATTACTTATCCCCACCTAAACCAGGGGGGCGTCCTACTAACATAGATTGAAATAATGCGAGGAATTCAGATCCTGTCATGTATTGCAATACATTTGTTTTATTATTGATATATTCTTCTGAGTTATACGTACTTGATTCATTTTTTTCTTATATATACAAAAAAATTGTTTTTTTTAAGTTCAGATAACTGAGATAAGGGGCAGGATGAAACGTAACCAACTGAGTGGAGCACAGAAATGTAAAGTGGCGGAAGGAAAGAAACAAAAAACTAGTGAAATTTTCCAAAATCTTCCAAAGCTGACATCATTTTTCAAAGCGAATACATCAGAAGCAACATCTTCTCTCAGTAGCACAGACATCGTTCCAAAACCTGTAGGTGTTTCAGAGACTGACCCTTCTTCTATTGGTGAAACAAACACCATTCCAGAACATGTAGATGTGTCAGAGACTGTAACTGATCATCCTACTCCTGGTGGTAAAACAGACATTGTTCTAGAAGGTGTGGATGTGTCAGAGACTGAAACTGCTCATGCTGTAAATAATAGGAGAAAAGATCCTGGTATGTGGGTTGATTTCAGTACTGATGATGTCGCTTACTGGCTAGATCGTGGACCCAATGACCGTCAGCACCACACTGGGCCATTTGAGAAATCACGTCGGACTTTTACCAATGGCAAAGAAACAAGATATTGTCCACAAAAAATATTTTTCTACATGAAAGCGAATGGTGAGAAATACACTCGAGAATAGCTACTGTGTTCACCATCAACAGGGTCTGTGTACTGTTTTGTTTGCAAACTTTTTGCATATAAACCTTCAACATCCCCGTTTGCTGCAGATGGATTTAGGGACTGGCAGAATACTGTTTTAATTGAACGACATGAAAATAGCACGACTCACAGAGATTCAATGTTGACATATTTAAATTGAAGACAGGGCTTTGGATTGACACAAAAATTGGAAAAACAAATTAAAGGGAAGTGTGAATACTGGCAACATGTCTTGTAGCATGTTATAGCTGTTGTTCAAACATTAGCTGAACGTGGTCTGCCTTTCTGGGAATCAAATGACACATTTGGATCATTGCAGAATGGAAATTTCTTGAGATGGTTGGAGCTTGTGGCTCAGTTTGACCCATTTTTAGCAGGCCATATCTCAAAATATGGGAATGCTGGCAAAGGTAACCCATCACAATTATCCAAGACAATATGTGATGAACTCATTGGTCTAATGAGTGACAAAGTTCATTCGGCTATTGTGGATGAAATAAGTACTGCTGGGTACTTCAGTTTATCTGTCAACTCTACACCTGATCTTTCACATATTGATCAATTGAGTATTGTACTAAGATATGTGCCTCCCACAGAGGGAAAACCAGTTGAATGATTTATAACATTCCTCAATTTGAAAAGTCACACTGGTGAAGAAATGGCAAATCAAGTACTGCATTATCTGTGCCAAGTTTGCAAAATAGATGTCTCAAAGTGCAGAGGTCAGTCTTATGACCACGCTGCCAACATGTCAGGGCGTTATCAAGGAACGCAGAAGAAGCTTTTAGAATAGAACAAATATGCCATATTCATACCATGTGCTGCACACTCTCTGTCTTGTTATCCGCAGTGCTGTTGATTGATGTCCGGTGGCAGTAAGTTTTTTTTTTTTTTCTCAACAGTCCAGTTACTTTATACATTTTTCTCTGCCTCAACACACTGATGGGCAGTTCTTAAAACATATTTGGGCAATGATCGTGTGTTGAAATCTTTCTAATACTTGCTGAGAGGCATATGCAGTGGCAACAAGTGCAATTCTGGAGTCCTACTCAAAGATTGTGGATGCATTAGAAAGTATAGCTGAAGACCAATCACAAAAGGGAGAAACTACACAAGAGGCAGAAAACATTGCAAACAAGACACAAGAACTAGAGTTTGTATTCATGTTGACCATGTGGAATGAAATTTTACAACTCTTTTTTACCACACAAGTCAAGCTCTCCAAGAAAAACAATTGGATTTGAAAACATGTGCAGACCTCTGTCAATCATTAGCAGACCTCTTACACACTTTGAGGAATGATTTCAAAAGATTTGAAGACATATCAAAAGATATCTTGCCTGATACTAACTACAAAGAAGCCCAGTCCCGCAAGTGAAACGATAGCAGTGCAACAGAAACGGCATTGAATCCTAGAGACACATTTCGCGTATATATTTACTATGCTATAATTGATACACTTGAAGCTCATATGGAGAGGAGAGATGAAGTGCACAAAGAAGTATCAAGTAGATTTTCTTTTCTAAATGATATGGACTTATCTGACAAACAATATTCACAAGGTTCCCAAAAACTAGTTGACTCATACCCTGTTGACTTGAACGTGAATCTCTGTGGAGAAGTATGGCAGTTCCACTGTTATATGTGTGCAAAATTTAATGAAACAGGAAAAATGAAATTCAGTCACATTGATCTTCATGGCACAATATTGAAAGATGGAATATAGTGTGTATTTCCAAATGTAGAGATCACATTATGTATTTTTCTAACATTGATGATTACTAACTGCTCTGCAGAACTCTTTTTCTCAGCTGAAAAGAATAAAAAACACTCAGAGAACAGCAATGTGTCAGGACAGACTTGATTCACTTTCCCTGTCGTGTATGGAAGCAGACATGCTTCATCGAGTCAGCTTCGATGAACGTATCCAGAATTTTGCAATCAGAAAATCTAGAAAGAAACTATTTTAATTTCAGCATACATGTAAGTTTTGTGTCATTTAGAAAAATAAAATTTTGTTTTACGGTATAGTATTTTTATTTTGAATTACATATGGGGGGGCACCATAATCTTTTCAGTGCTTAGGGCCTCTAAAGGTCTTAATCTGGCCCTGTTTCTATACTTCATGGTCAGACAGGGAGTACTTGAAATATAGAATGCTCTTTGGACTCTCTACTGCCCCCAGCATCCTTATGAAGGTTCTGGTGGTAGGAGCTTCTTAACTACATCCATTAGGAATAATCATCTTCCCATGTATTGACAATTGGCTGATCAAGCAAAGAAGTTAATTCCGCAGTAAGGAAAGCTATGACCTTATTTGACAAATTAGGACTTGAAGTCAACAGAGAAAAGTCCACTTGGACACCAATCCAATCAATAGTGTTTGTAGAAGCCATCTCGGATGCCACAACAGTCACTTTACCTACTGACAGATTTATGACACTGAAGAACGTGATTTAAGAGGTTCAAATGAGTGCACAGAAACACCCTTGTCTGTGGCTCCTAGGTCACATGGCAACCTGCAATTTTGTCACACTTCAAGCCAGATTGCTCCTATGTTGCTTCCAAGAATGGTTGAGAACTGTTTACGCTCTTAACACACACAGTCTGCAAATTAGTGTCAATCCCTCATCAGATTTTGATGTTGCTCAGTTGGTGGAATGACTTGGAGAAGATCTGTGCTGGAGTCCCCTTCGCTCCACCTCCCCACTCTCTGACTAGGGCATTGGATGCATCTCTCATGAGGGGGAGCTCAATTTTGAATGCGCACCATTCAAGACAAATGAACTGCCCAAAGGTCCATTCTTCATATCAACCTCCTGGAGCTCAGAGCAATCAGATATGTCTGCAAACATTCCTTCCCATGATCAAGGGCCAGTCCAGAAACATCATGACAGACAACACAGCCACCACGTACTAGACAAAGAGTCGAGGAGCAACATCCCCTTCACTTTGTGCAGAAGCAATAAAACTATGGAACTGGTGCATAGCTCAGCAAATCTTCATCTGCACTTCAGGCTTACTGGGTCGTCTTGCTGATGGTTTGAGCAGAAACTTCTGCGAGGGCGAGAGGGAGATCAACAACCTCAAGCAGATGTAAACAGTGTCAGAATGAGCTCCACCCTGACATCTGGTGGTGAAGTGTGGCAAGTTGTGGAAAAGAACTTCAGTGGCCTATCTCATTTGCATAGGCTCATCCACCCTGCCTAGAATGAGGCCATAGCTGCCCAAATGGTCATTTTGGCTGCTGTGGGATCCCCAGTGTCTCTGTTATTGGGGCAGGAAGAATAAATTGTTATTACCCTGATTATGGGAACTGTGTTTGGAACTGTACTGGGCCTTTTGTTATGATGGAGGGACTCACCATCAACTAAGTAGCACTCGCTAGGCAAGGGTCATGGGTTCCAAAACTGTGTGAGTTGAGAGAGGCTGGGGACAAGTATTAATACTTGGTGGCATGGGCCCCTTGGTGAGGGCCTTACATGCTAATTGCACTTCCTCTCTCCACTGTGGAATATCAGAGCTAATTTTGATTCCATTAGGAGTCTAGTTACAGGCTGCTGAGCTCACTTTGGGCTAATGGTGTACCAGCACTGAGGCTCCCCTACTACAAGCTGAATTCACCTAAGAGCTGAAATCACTGAGCGTTGTGTTAAGTAGTGGGGAAGCCTGAAGATATATTGTGGAGCAGTTTCTGGGACGGCTGGAGCGCCTTGTGGACAGGCTGGTGGAGCAGTTTCTGGGACGGCGGGAGCTGCTTGTGGGACGCGGAGCGGAGCCAAGCGAAGCAGTTCATGGGGCAGCTGGTGGAGCGGCGCGAAGGCCTATGGAGCTGTGGGGCGGTCAGCTTCAGATCATGTAAGGTGCCCCTTACCTCTCTTCCCCACCCTCCCCCCAGTCTCCACCCAGGTTGGGAGGTAAAGCTCTGCAGATAAACTTTCGAATTCTGGGGCTGCCCTGACCAGGGACAGAGACTTTTTGGTCACTGGACTTTTGGGACTTTGGGTGATTTGGGGTTGCTGGACTCAAGAACCAAAGGGAAAGGGCATGCCCCAAATTTGCTTGGGGTGGGTTTTTGCTCATGGGTTGTGTTATGAATCCTGTTGGTGGTGGTTCCCCAACATAATGCCACATTGTTTCTCTCTGTTATTAAAATGCTTTTTGCTACACTCAGACTATGTGCTTGCGAGAGGAGAAGTATTGCCTCTTGGAGGCGCCCAGCGGGGGTGGTATATATTTGTCCCAGGTCACTGGGTGGGGGCTCGAGCCAGTTTTCATTGTGTTATTGGAATGGATCCCCTAGATATTGAACCCGGCCCTTGTTGCTGCCAACTCTGACGGGCAGAAGGGTTACACAAATATTCCCTCATCTGGGTTTTTTCTAGAAATAGACCTCTTTGCCACTGCCATCAACAGAAAGTGCTGGAAGGTCTGTTCGATAGGGGGTCTAAGCCATCAATCTCTAGGAGAAATCTTCCTCATTTAATGGTTGAGGAATCTCCTCTATGTCTATCCTCCAATGCCATTGCTCCTCAGTGCATACACATCTGGAGTGGAGCACCCATAGGGACTAAAACTCTTCGAGATGTTTGTTTCTGTTCAGGGTAAGTAACCTCTTCTGTGCAAAAGGGAAAAATGCAATTTCAGGGATTGCATGGAAATTTTAAAATTAGCCCAACAATGTGATTTCCACCCCCAATAGCAGGGAGGCAGAGGCAGGTATCCCCACTTCCACCTCCCTAACTAGGCTATAGCTCAGGGATGGGCAAACTATGGCCTGTGGGCCACATCCAGCCCACCAATTGATTTTAATATGGCCCTCGAGCTCCTGCTGCGGAGTGGGGCCTGGGGCTTGCCCTGCTCCCGTGCTCCAGCCGGGGAGTGGGGTTGGGGGCCACTCTGCGCATTCATGCCACAGCTCTGCGCTGCTCCAAGAAGCAGCAGCATGTCCCCCCTCTGACTCCTACGTTTAGGGGCAGTAAGGGGGCTCAGCGCACTGCCCCCACCACAAGCGCCGCCCCTGCAGCTCCCATGGGCCAGGAACTGCGTCCCTGAGCCCCTCCCCTGCTCCAACCCCCTGCCCTAGCCCTGATCCCCCTCCTGCTCTGGAACCCATTGATCCCAGCCCGGAGCACCCTCCACCCCTATATCCCAACCCCTTGCCCCAGCCTGGAGCCCCCTCCCTCACCCTGAACTCTTCATTTCTGGCCCCACCCCAGAGCCTGCACCCCCAGCCACAGCTCTCATCCCACCATACCCCAATCTTCTGCCCCAGCCCTTATCTCCCGCCCACCCTCTGAACCCCTTGGTCCCAGCCTGGAGCACCCTCATATGCTCCAAATCCCTCATCGCCAGCCCCACCCCAGAGCCCGCACCTCCAGCTAGAGCCTTCATCCCTCCCACACCTGAACCCCCTGCCCCAGCCTGGAGTCCCCTTGCATACCCTGAACTCCTCATTTCTGGCCCCACCCGAGATCCCGCATCCCCAGCCAGAGCCCACACTTCCTCCTACATCCCTACCCCAATTGCATGAGCATTCATGGCCCACCATACAATTTCCTTACCCAGATGTGCTAACAGTGCAGTGATTAGAAGCCCTGGCCTTGCTAAGGGGAGGCACTGCAGCACTGGCTGGTATGGAGCGGGGACTGGGATCCATCTCCCCACACCGTACTCAGCATAGTAGCCAGTGCCACCACTGGTTGGAACATGTGCATGTGTGTGAGGGGGCCCTGCCCCAGCAGGGGGATAATGGTGTGGGGTGGATCCTGGGCTCAGTTCCTCGCCAACCAGGGTCTCCCCAGGGCCTTATCCATATAGTGCTGTCGTTGGTACAAAAGAATTATGAAATCTCTGAACACATCAGAATGTATCTGTACACTTATCCAGTGACTTTATTTCTTGGCAATTGTCATAATAAAGTTCCTTTTCTGGAACATCCTTCCCTATACAGTATGGCTGACTTCTTTTCATGCTTGCCAAAATATCAGTTTTCTGAACTCCAGCAAGACTATGAATTGAACCATGACTGTCCTAAGACAGTAAACTAAGCGCCTCTGTGGCATTTAATAGTTATCATATTTCTAGGTTATTTTTGCTTCAAGACTTAAGGTACATAATGTATCTCTGATTAGGTATATAATCAAGGTTTGCTGAGGTAAAATATGAAGCATTGTTAGGGTTATTTTTAGAAATGTGACGCGAAAACTCATCAATTGGATTTTTCTGCCATATTTGAGGTTTTTCTTAAATATTTTCCCTCTTTTATAAGAACTGTAACATGGCAGAGCTTTTTTTTGCAATGGTTTATAATACTAGAATCGTTTAGATAATTAATACTTAGTTATTTTAATTTTTTTTGCAAAATATTTGGGCAGTTTAATATTTTTTTCTTTCAAAAGATACAATAAAATAAACAATGTACATTTAGCTCAGTGTTGTGCTCCTGCCATTTGCAGTAGAAGTGCTATAGTTGCTGTCTTGGAATATTTTTCTTTTTGTGTATTGTAAATGAGGAGAGAGTCTAGGAGAGACAGAAAATTTGTATCAAGTTGCTGCTATTACTGACCCATTTCTAATCCTGAAGCTGACCTACAGGGTGCTTACATGCATGTAGTCGGTGCTGCTAATGGTTTGCAGTGAAGTCAAATGTCTTGTCTGCAGAGCTCTATAATGCAACAAGTGAGAGTGACGATAAATTGCTTACACCTTTTGAGTCTTTAATTTTGCACCAGTAGTGGTTCTGAAACCTCCCTATTCTCCACCCCACCCATCCCCATCCCAACATTATGAAATTAACTGCAAAAAACAGCCACCACCAAACAAAAAACCAGATGGCTGGAGGGTTTGCATGGCTTATGGTGCTCTCAGAGCCAGAATCTGTTTCATTGTCAGCTGGCGTTCAGACCCAAGGGAGTACTGCTATAGAATGCTTTGCTAGACTTTCATCTCCAGTGGATCTTGCTTTTCCTTACTTTTACTCAGGAACAAATAAACATGGTTAATTAGCTACAAGCCTTTTCATGCATAGCCATTCCAGCAGCCTGTCTAACTATAATGGCTTTTTAAAAGCTTAAATGAGAAGATGAATTGGAGGCACTTTTCCTTGGAGCTATGAATGAAGAATCTAAAACTATGGCAAGTGGTTTTTGTTTGATTTTTTTTCCAGAATAAAAAGCCACTGACTTAGCAACTGGTTTCTTATTCTACTCTGTGACATGGTCTATCAGGCCGCCTTTATCCCCCTGCTGGAGGCATCCATGCCCTGACATCCCCACTTAAGGAAAATCCACTCAAACTGGGCTCCCAACAAGACACTCCTCCAGAGGCCTAGAAAGACCTGGAGGACATACTAACAAATCAAGAGTCAGAAAGCCAGTTAATAAGGCTTGCTTGCTTGCTCTCACCTCAGTGGTTGAGCTGGTGAGAACCTGGAACAAAGGAGGAGGTTCTCAGTTCTAGCCGAGAAACTGAGGTCCAGGTGAGGGCCTTGCCTTCAAGCACTGCAACAAAGGGCTTATACTTAAGGTTTTTGTTTCTTTACTTAAAGGCACAGAGAGTCAAAGCCTGAGTTTATTTTGTTGTTTAACTGTTGAGAGACTGGTTTCAGAGTAACAGCCGTGTTAGTCTGTATTTGCAAAAAGAAAAGGAGTACTTGTGGCACCTTAGAGACTAACCAATTTATTTGAGCATAAGCTTTCGTGAGCTACAGCTCACGATGAAGTGAGCTGTAGCTCACGAAAGCTTATGCTCAAATAAATTGGTTAGTCTCTAAGGTGCCACAAGTACTCCTTTTCTTGTTGAGAGATTGACGCCCTACTTACAGCATGGGCCACACATAACGAGTGTTACAAAGCAGGGCTGCCCACAGGGCGTGCTAAAGAGCAGTCCCACCTGCCACATATTTCATGATGAGAAACAAATGTACGTTGCATGACAGGGTTTCTACTGAATAGGTTTGCACTCCCAAGCTGTGGCATTCCATCACTGATGAGTAGAAATACTTCTACGACATCTATTATGGTTGCTGAGCTGAGCATTACATGGTTGTGACTTACAATATATTATTCAAGTAAGACTAACACCCGTTGGTGGGGAGCTTTTTTTCCCTATTTGCCTCAGGCTCTGAGCTCATCATGGGATGTAACTTACCTGTTGAATTTTTCTAAAAATAACTATTATGCCTTCAGTAAAAGTAATTAACATTCAAAGAGCACTCTTTGTGGCCTTTACTGACATTGGTCCAAATCCTGTTATTTTAAGTCAATGGAGTTACTTTGAATTAACACTAAGGAGACTGAGAGTAGAATGTAACCTACCGTCTAATCTTCTCAACAACAGTATGAGAGGGAGACAAATAGTAGTATTCCCTTTTTAAAGGTGGGAAATTGAGGCAGAGAAGTTAAATGGCTTGCCTAGGACTATAGTGGCAATTAGTGTCTGTTCAGATTAGAACCTGGGAAAGCCTGTGATCAAACTACTAGATCACACACCTCTCAACAAATAAAGCTCTAATTTTGGATTATCAAATTATTTAAGACAAATACAATTCTATATTACAGCTAGAAAAATGACCGCCAGATGGTGCTATGCAATAGCTAATGAAATAATTCAGCCAGGGAAAATACACTGCTATGTTTCATTTTGTGAGGGGCTGAGCATAAGGAGTTCCTCTGAGGGGAAATTATCATGTAAGTAAGGGACCACCATCCACAATCATTAGAAAAATGGGACAAATTTATGTATATTCCTAGCAGAGGCATGTGATCTCACAAGGCAATAACATTCTTAAATCTTCTGGGGTTTTGCATATTGCCACCAGACTACCTGCTGATATGAGTGGATATAAATTGAGGACAGCAGTTGTATCTAATTATACACAGCAAATTGTGTGCTGCTGCATTATGCACCATATTCAGCATCTGGTAGATTTAAGATGTAGCCACAAATAGAGCACATTGCAGTAGTCTAATCTTATGCAATGAGGACATGAATCATAGTGAAGTCCACATCCAAAAGAAGAGGTTGCTGTTTCCTAGCCTGATGCAAATAAAAGAAAGTTGTCCTGCCTATTCAACAACTGGGAATCTAACCAGGCTCTCAAGTTGTAAATACAAGTAGCCTCAAACAGACATAATCCTCACCTTATTCCCCAACCCACCAATATTCCCTCTGTATAATATAAATTGAAGATCTTCTCCAAAGCATGTTAAAAATCAATGGAAAGACTCCTATTGACATCAGTAAATTTAGGATAAGACCACTCCGTGAGCCTTAGTCTACTCACTCTCACCCATACTCATGTTCATCCAGGCACTGGGTAAAGGTACACAACTGTAACATCTGGCTCAGAAAAGAAAGAAACAGATAGGTCTTGTGTGTGTACTGAAGGCATCACAATGACATGTTATCACTATCCCTTCTACTAGCCCCACGTACATTTTTAATAGGAGGGGGGACATGATGGGACCCTGTAGAACTCCACATGAGAGGAAGAATAGCAACAGCCCAATGTGACGTTCTTCAAAATCTGAGAGAAAAGACAGAAGCCATTTAAGGGCAATGCCATGCACTCCTCCTGGAGGTCTGCGGATGGGTCAATAACACTTTATGATCAGTAATATCAGTATGGACAACTGATCTTCATTAATGGCCAGTAGGAGGTTGTCAACCAGTGCATCCAGCTCAGTGCTGATATTCAGAATGGCAAGGTTCTAGGAAATCTGAACTATCTAGATGCTGTGGGATTGTCTTGCTGCAATCTTTTCAGTAATCTTAACCATATTGTCAATGTGAAGAGAGAGCTTCTTAGGCGAATCCAGCAGCCTTGCTTTTTGTAACAGAGACGCTGACAATTTCCATTAGAATAGGCTCCAGATATATTTACCGGACTTCAGCAAGGAAGAAGATATATCCAGAACTGGGGTTGTGGCACCTGTTCTGTCTCCTGCTCTCTGTCACATCACATGCCCTCCATTGGGGCTTTCAGCCATGGAACACCTTGTCTTAAAGGGACCTTGATGAACAGAGCGGCTGCACCAGACTCAGCTTGGCTCTTAAAGGGCTACTGCCTTGTTATAGCAGCTTTCTCCTTCAGAGAAGCGCTATTTGGAGAAGACCTAGAGAAGGTAGCCAAAGAGTTCTCTCTCACATTTCTTCTTCTTCAGCATCGTAGGTCCTTCTGACTCAGACCCACAACC
The DNA here is from genome assembly GCF_965152275.1 of Natator depressus. Lineage (NCBI taxonomy): Eukaryota > Metazoa > Chordata > Testudines > Cheloniidae > Natator > Natator depressus. The sequence goes on from NC_134237.1 coordinate 88,456,976, forward strand.
TTCTCCTGTCACAGCACTTTTTCATCTTTTTGTAGAGGCTCTTTTGAGCCTGGGGAACCTTATAAGATTCATTAAAAGCCTCACAGATATGATCAATTTCCTCTTAGTCTCCCCAAACACCTTTTGAAGGATAGCCCCTACTAGTTTGCTTACAGTTTGCCAGGGGTTTGTTCAGATACCTAGGCTTGAGAGGAGGTTACATAAGGAAACATCTAGAATCTGTCCCTTGTTGTATTCCTTTTATATTTAGAGAGACAGCCTGGCTTATACATTTTTTTCCTAGACAAGCCCTGGAACTCTCTCATAGACAAGTCCTCATGGGAAATTCCAGCATGGGGCTTCCTAAAGTCTATTGTGATAATCTCTTTGGAGGAGCAAGGCTGGAGATTTGTTGGTCCTAGCCTGTTTTGGTCCCAAACAAGTTGGAAAGATTTTGACCCATGCTGGACTTAAACCACTTCAGAAATGGAATTTGCAGGATTTATTTCCAGCTGGAAATCCTCCATTCCATTCCATTCTGCTTTTCTGGTTCCTGGAGGATTTCCTTTACTCCATAGACCTCAAGGATGCATATTTTTGTGGGTCTGTCATTGAATTTTCCCAAACTCTATGCTTTGGCTTGTTCTCAGCTCCCATGGTTGCACAATCAGACCTTATTATCCATAACAGTGTGCCAACAGTATATTTTCCATTAAGTGGAATTTTCCAATTTTTTTCCCCCTGGGAGACAAAGGAAAAAATAAAAAGAACAGGAGTACTTTGTGGTACCTTAGAGACTAACAAATTTATTTGAGCATAAGCTTCCATGGGCTACAGCCCACTTCATCGGATGCTTAGAATGGAACATATAGTAGGAAGATATAGATATAGATGTACACACATACAGAGAATATGAAAAGGTGGGGTAAAAGGCTAATCAATTAAGATGAGCTATTATCAGCAGGAGAAAAAATCTTTTGTAGCGATAATCAATATGTTCCATTCTATGCATCCGATGAAGTGGCTGTAGCCCACGAAAGCTTATGCTCAAATAAATGTTAGTCTCTAAGGTACCACAAGTACTCCTTTTCTTTTTGCAGATACAGACTAACACGGCTGCTACTCTGAAATCTGTCATAAAGGAAAAAATAAAATCCTCCTACTGGCAAATCATCTTTCACATATTTCTGGCATCATGTAAAATTATTGACATGAAGTTCTGTTTAGATCAGGGAGTTAATGATTTTTTTATTGACATTAAACAGAAAATCACTTAATGTCAATTGATCATCAATCATTTAACATAAATTGGTGCTCAGGTATTATTATGATGGATACCCAGGGAATTCATTGTGATAGACAGATCTGAAGTAGATGCATCTGCTAAATTATTTGCTACATAGAAAAAAACATTTGTATTAAATGGACTTGAGATTATATTAATACTTGACTGTATTACTACTAAGAAAGAAGTGGATTGATTGGATCTTTAAATGATAGTGATTGACTGTATTTTTTTCTTCTTGTTGTCTCGTAGAGGGACTCATACTACTCACTCTTAAAGAGTGTTTCCTTGGAGAAACAAAGACAATGAGGACCACTGTTGCCTGCCACCTCCCTCCCCTTATTAATAGGAATCCAATCATGTAAAATACCCTGAGATAGACTCAAATGGGTGTATGTCTTCTCTGCAAAGTTAGCCAGGACTAGCCCAGCAGGGGAGGAGCATCCCCATTGCAAAGTGCTACGTGTGCCAGACCTGTATTACAGAGTCCACAGTGCTGCTGTACTGGCCTGTGTGCTTGAATGGATTTCTGGTGGGATATCCCGTGGTTCTTAGTGGTGCATAAAAGTGGACTGCTCTATGAATTCATTCAAAAGAGGCTCTTTTCCCCCTCCCCCTGCCCAAAGCGGGAACTGCTGTCCATGGTAATGACATGAGAACAATACTTTATGTAAATAACTTCCAACTGGACTTACTATTTATTAGCACAGACAGTTCTGAAGGCGAAAGCGAACAGTGTTTGGCAGCAATAACTTTCAATGAGAATACCATTAGGGAATGCAGTCTGGAAACTGTAAAGCGATTTGTAATGTACCTGACTGGCTTCTCTGCCTCTCTTTCTTTCCTGTCAACTGAATATAAAATTATGATTTTGGGGACACTTCCCCAATTTGAGTTTTACTGATATCACACCACAGCTTTACCAGAAGGCTGGTATCAGCCTCTGGCTAATGGGCAGCACAGAAAGGAGGATTTCTTGGATGGCATCTGTTCAAATGCTGTGGAAATGCTTCAAAAAATGAGCTGGCAAACATGGGGTTAAAATGCTGATCCAGTAAAAGAAAGTTCAGTGCAGAAGAAAGAACATAGACAAGAATGTACAGCCCAGGTGGAATTGTGGAATAGGACTGGAAGACTAACAGAACCCAGGCTTGATTAGCTTGCATTTACATGGCATTGTAGATAGGTTGCCAGCCAGAGCTGGAGTGAAACCTGAGCTCAAGCCTATACCCTCAGCCATGCCTGTAGCTCAGGGTTAAAGCACTCTCAAGCTTGGGTTAGAAGTGTATGGAAAGGAGGTTGGGGTGACACCTAGGCTAGAGCCCAGGCTAACTCTGCAATGAAGACATACCCTTAAGTGTTTTATATAGCCACCCATCATCTTATCTGAGCACCTAAGGAATAGTCTCTGCTCAGTTCTTCAGAGGTCTGGGGGGTTATTCCTCCTTGGCTCCAAATCTGACAAGCACTTGTGGATCACAGGTGAAAAAGTTCACCATAATTGAGCATTTTATCCCATTTATGTCCTGAGACAATGTCCGTATTCAGGTAAATATCCATACTCTCTCCACCTGATCCTTGAATTTCTGTAAAATGGATTTTTTTCATGTACCTTAAGTGCAGAGTTAAAGCTGAAATCTCATTCTGAATTAATGTGACTGAGCTAAATTTATTGTTGGTGTAAATCTTGTCTTCAGGGACTCCATTTGATCCATTGTTGCCTCTCTCATATGTGGTTCTGTTTGGACAATCAATCATAATGGGAAAACATTTGTATAATTACTCAACAAAACATGTTATAGTCAAATTGTTAGCTGTGTTTTTCACTCTCTTTTTTCAGATCCCCTCTTCCTTTCTCTTGACAAACCATCACTTACTTCCTTTTCTTTTGTTATCCTACACATTTTTCATTGTATACCACTGGGTATCAGCATTACTCACAGCATAGGTGTTTCTTTTAGTAGTCTTTTGGATTGCCTGTGAATTAACCATGTCCTCAGCAAGAATATTTACTCATAACAGAGTGAGATAATGATAGAATTTGAGTCTTTAATCTGCATTTGTGGAACCTTTCCTCATAGTTTGTGTGTGCATGTGAAATTTTGTGCAGCTTTTCCCCCCGACTTTTTTTTAAACGAACCTATTTGATGGAGTTATATGAGAAGAGACAGTGTTTGTTTTACATATTTATTTTTAAAACAAAAAATGAGCTTTATCTGTAAATGACTGTTCAAAAGAACATGGTAAATGGTCACAGAAACAAGAGTCTAATGCATTTCACAAAAAAAGTGTTATATTTATTTCAGTGTTTATTTCTCTAAATTTGCTTGTTAATTTAGGTTCATATACAAGCTTCTGTTAAGGTCTTTACAGTCCTTCCACTATTAAGTAATAATTTTTTACATTTTTTTACTTGATAAACATAATATTTGCCATTTCTAATATGTAAATGCATTGAAACGTATGTTTATCATATAAGTGCAGCTTTAACAACTTTTGAAATGTTTAATTTACTTTTTAACCTTGTTTGGATGGTACAATCTATCATGGAAATTCATATTTAGTAAATTTAAAGAAGCCTATTTTTCACTTCAAATGCCACAAAGCCTTTATATATCACATCAAGGAATACTTAAAATCTTTCATTTATCATGTACAAGCACAATAATAGACATATTCTAATCTCCAATCAAGGGCAACCATCACAGTTTACTGGAAAAGAAACTGATTACTTGAACATACCATAAATCATCCTAAGGTCTGCATGGTAACAATCACTGTGACATGCTTATTGAAGTCGATGGGAGGTTTTCTAAAGATTTCAAGTTGGGCTTCAAGTCTGCCCCAAAAGCATATGATTCATTATCATTTGGCCTCTTCACAAAAATATTGATTTATTACATATATTTTTATCATATCAATTGTAGATTTCCAAAAGTATATGAACCCACTGATATTTTTATATTAATTATATTTTGGGGTGGGAGGTGACAAATTTCATACCAGAGAGTTTTTTAAAATATATTGAATATTGTGCACAGTTTCCAAATTTTTTAGATATAGTGAAAGATCTCAAGTTATTTTCAGTGTGTCACATTAATGTCACCAAATCTTCTTCCAAAGAAGAGAGTTCTGTTTTTCATTTTCCGATTCTCCTTTTATTCCGTCTAGCCTACTCTGTCCATATTTTTTTTGGTCTTTTTAGTTTGATCCGTGCTTTCTGATTGCTACAGTGTGTGTCGCTTCTTATTTGATTTTCCTATCTACTATTTTAAATCCCTGCCTATTTTTCTGTTCATTTTTATAGATATTTTGCTGTTTCTTTGTGCTGTTTCTATCTCAGGGCTCAGTCCTGAGTACAAAGAGCTGCAAACTCCCATCAATGTGTGCAGTGTTTATCCCCAAAGGCCTTCTCACCCCCTTGTGGACCATGCAGGGAATGAAATTGTGAGATGTCGTCGTGTCAGGGGTGTAAAAAGGCTTCTTACAGGCTTCTTTCCCATCCCCCTCACGTACAAAGGCTAGTCACAATCTGAGCCTAAATTATTAGTCTAACAGCAATACAACGAATATAATCCGAAATAAAACAGGTAAGCACCATTTCTTAACCCTCCTTGAAAACTCTGTCTAGTCAAAGCATCAGTATTAACAAGTGTCACCAAAGAGTATTATAAACTCTCCATTGTATGGTCTTGTTCCCCTTTTGAAGATTGCCTCATGCTATGTGGGGTGGAGATTCTTTTTAAACATCACTGAACTTTTTATGCTCATCCTACAGTATTTCAATATATATATGCACACTATCTATCTGTATCGATCGGTTGTCCCTTGTCTTGGCTTATACTTACAAGTTAAGTTCTTCAGGGGCAGGCGCTGTTTTTTTGTTCTGTGTTCGTACAATGCCTAGCAAAATGGGGTCCAGGTGAATAACTGGGGCTCCTAGGTACTGGGTTAATACAAATAATGACAGTTACTATTATCAGTGAGCCCTTGAGGAAATTCAGGGATATGTCTATGTCGCAGGGTCTGCTCAGACTTCCCCTCCCTCACAGTGCTCCCATTAGCCCCTAATTCCTCCAACCGCTATCCCCCTACACACCCTTCCCAGGGTCTGCTGGCCTTTGAGCCTTCCTTCAGTTGGTACAGAGGCAGAAATGCAGCCCTCCTGTCCCCTACCAGGCTAGTCCTGACTGAACTTTTCTCAGGGCTTATATACAGCTGTCTCCACTTGGCTCAGCCTATTCCTCTGGGCCAGCCCTCTTTAGGGCCTGCAGCTGGGCACCCTGCTGAGTGCCTGGGCCTCCAGTACCTGGCCACTCTGCCAGGGAGCAGGGTGCGGCCAGCCCCTTTTAGCAGGGCATTCACAGGGTTTACTTCTGCCCTGCCACAGTCTGTTTAGTGTATTGGGTGCCATTGTGTTCCTTTATTGTAGAACATGCTTGTTGAACATATTGTAGAACATGTGTTGAGTATGAAATCATTTATGAAGAATGACACCAGGATGATTATCAGATTGAACTGTCATCTCTATGCATTATAATGCAATTTTATTTAGTTAAGCAGCAGATGTATAATGACGTTAGAATTCATAAATCATTTATCAGATAATTTCTATCATTATTCCATAATAGCCTAGTCTTTTTAGGGAGATTTTCTTCCTTTCCCGGTGTCCAATTTAATTTAAAACAAAAATATGTCTGGGTTTCTCAGGACAGAAGCCCTGAAAAATTAAATTTTTAATGGCTTCTGGACATTTTAAAAAATTGAATCAGGCGCCTTATGAGAACATTGATCCTTCCTCTGCAGAGCTCTTTAAATTTATCCTATGAACGTATAATTTCCAGGCACTGCAGCCTGGCTGGAACTCCATTAGTCACATGGAAAACTGATAGTATTTTGTTCTGACACATTTATAAATGCTAAGTATAATAAAATTGGTAAAATTGAAAAAATAGATATTGTTTATACAGTGAAAGATACCTTGGGATAGAATTTAAAAGTTCCCGTTAAAGGTTACCTTGTTTCGTGTATTTAATTCTGTGCACCAATCAGTCTGGCTACTGACCATATGATATATTTAAAACTAATTAAATTCAGTTTCCCAAAACATACAGCCTGCATCATGGGAAGAAAGTTCCTTCTAGTTGATCCATAGTTGAACACATGCTTGATCAAAATTATTTGCCTTGTGCGGCACATTTAAGATAAGTACCTATGGGCTGAGTGAGTGACTTCCATAGTGGGGAAAACACTCTGGGTCTGATTCTTATTTATGGTAAGGCCCCTTTGTATCGCTCTGGCTGTACTAATTTAAGCTGTGTGTAAAAAGGCACTAGTGTAAATCAGAATTTAGGCCTCTGCCTCTAGTCCTTAAAAGTATCTCACGTGATCTTAGTGATTCAGCTGTAAAGTACTTTTTCCTAGCAAACCTTGTATATTGTAGATTTGTGGGTATGATACTGCAGTTATAACTCCCTCTCCCTCTTTTGCATTTTGATGAGCCACTGAAATATGCCCTGATATTTTGTTGCTGTCTTTGGAAATCATTAGTAAGGCTACGTTTTAGTCATGGGTATTTTTAGTAAAAGTCATGGACAGGTCACAGGCTGTAAACAAAAATTCACTACCCATGACCTGTCCATGACTTTTACTAAAAATACCCGTGACTAAAACTTGGAGGGAGGGCTGCCCGGGGGGCTGTGGCTGCAGGGGGAGGGTGTCCCAGGTGCTGGAGAGGGGGCAGGTGGCGGCACATGGCCCGGGATCTCTGCTGGTGCTGAAGGGGGAAGGGGGCGGCCCGGGACTCCCGCTGGTGCTGAGGGGGCATGGGAGGCAGCGTGTGGCCCAGGACCCTGCTGTTGCTGGCATGAGGGGGTTTGGTGGGGCCAGCAGGCTTCCTACCTGGTTCCGCGCCTCCCCTTCACCCCCAGCAGCAGAGTGTGGGATTGGGGCACAGAACAAGGTGAGACGGCTCTGGGCAGAACTTACCTGGGGGGCTCCCTGAAAACGGTGACATTCCCCCTCTCAGCTCCCTGCGGAGGCGTGGCCAGGCAGCTCTGTGTGCTGCCTCCGCCCAGAGTGCTGGCTTCGCAGCTCCCATTGGCCAGGAACCGTGGCCAATGGGAGCTGCGGGGGTGGTGCCTGAAGGCAATGTCTTTCTCTCTAGGTACTTATACGGACCTCATTATATCTCTAGTGTGTGATTGTCTCCCTAGTAATTAAAAATCAAACAGTACAAATAACCTCTTTCTCCTTTCCTCACCTGTTAAAGAAAAACCTCAAAATACATATTGGTATGTTTAACTGGATGGGCTGAGTAAATGAATGCACTGCAAGAAGCTATTGTGCAGATTTTTAAATGTTTTTTGTTCAACAAAGTACAGTTTTCAGTATTATTACTTACTGTTTTATTACACTAGTGCCTAGAGGTCTCAATTAAATACAGTAATTTATTTCTAATTCAGGAGAAAGTAGAATTTCATCTGAGGGTTTCAGAAGTAGAGCAGGAGTTTATTAACAATTCTAATATCTCTTTTCCTTTCCCTACAGGAAACTCACATTATTCTCTTCATGGCCAGCAGAAGAAATAGACTTTCTTGTTCACTGCTCCCTACAGAGATTTTACAGGTGGTTGTTAGGGAAATACAACAAAATTTAATAAGAATAGATAATACTTTTCCTGTAAAATTAGATAGGCTATTTTATAGGCAGGTGCAAATGTAGCCCTATTTTAATAACTCAAGAAGTCTTTGTTTTGATCTATATTTGTAGACATTAGATTGTATTTGTGTGGACTTCATACTTCATCAGTATAAACATTAACAATAAGATTGATATAGTATTACTCTGGATTTACATTGGTGTAACTAGGAATAGAATGCAGCCCACTGACTTCAGTGGAGCTACTCCTGAGCTAAGTGAATGGAGAATCTGCTCGTAAAAACTGCAGTTTCCTACATAACTAGAACATATAACACATAACTTCTAACACTGTTGCAAAAAGGGGAACAGCAGTATTTTTCTACTCATGAGCATTAAGTTTTACCACAAGGGAAACTAAGGTATTTTTCACCCCCAAAAAAACAAAAAACCTAAGGTATTTTTGTAAACATTCTATGTTAAGCCACTGAAGCTTTTGGCTTGTTTCCAGAGCTCTAGCACTGTCCACTTACATGGTACTGAATTGCTATAAGAAAGTTTTGGATATTGGCATCACTGACCCTTTTGTTTCAGAATATCTGTGGAAGGAGTTTGTAAATGCACTGACATCTATTCCGTTTTTCTATTGTCTTCAGGACAGGAACAACTGTTATTCCAGAAAGTTTAAACTCTTACTTCTTAGTAGTTGTAAAATCGGTAAGTATGTTAAAGACACATCATATGGCAGAAATGACATCCTATAATTCCTGGTGTAAAAGCTCAGATAACTGGAGGTCAGAGTAAGGAATAAAACTGAATATAAGAAAACTTTGTGAGCATGATGCATGTGAAAACTGGTGCTAGCCTCATGCGGGGATGTAATCTTTGAATACAGCCTATAGGAAGCTATTTGCATTTTTTAGTTTACATTGTGGGTCTGACCCTGCATTCCTCATTCAGACAATAGCTTCTCAATGACTTTCCTTTCACTTTCAGCTCTTTGACTACAGTGGGAAGTTTTGCTTGAGAAAGGACCTCAGGATCAGGAACATACTGTAAATTCATTCTATTCTGAGGTAGCATGGGGATCCTGTTTTTCCATAACAGTGTTTTGAAAGATGTTATTAATCCATTACATGTCTGAGATATTTTTCAATCATTATAGCTATGAAGAAATCTACCTCAAGTCATATTGGGCTACATTTTTAGCCTGTATTGGTTTTGTGCCTCACAAAACAGAAGCTGAAAACTTGGCCCAGAATATTCATGTATGAATCAAGCAGTTAAAGTCTTGTAAAAATATCTAGACCATGAAAATGATATTCTCAGGTTTCAAATCTTGGATATGGTTTCACAGAGTACAGTTTATAATGGCTTGTCCTAAAAGGATTGCATGTTTATGAAATGCTATTTAACATATGTATTTCTATATATGTTATTAGCAGATCAGTCCTTTCTTCAAACCCAGAATTCTAAGGCAGTGTGGTCTGGCAGAATGAGCATAGGCTTGGGAGACAAAAAGTCCAGAGTTTAGCTCCAGGCTCTGTCACTGACTCACTTCATGGCTTTGTGCATGTCACTTAGCCTTTCTGCCTCAGCTTTAGCACAATGGGGATAATAATACTTAGCTGCCTTACAAGGGTGTTATGAGGATTAGCTAATGCCTGTACAGTGCTTTGAAAATACAAAGCACCATACACATTCTAAGTATTATTTAGTTTATAAATGATGACAATAAACCTTTAAGAATTAAAGGCCAAATTGCCCATCTTGTGGGGAAACACACCAGTGGTGGAGAGGAAGGAGGCCAGAATAGTATGTGAAGTTCATCTTGTGGAGTTTCCCTCACACTGTTGCACTGGGGTAAAGAGGTTAACTCCCCGACCCCACATGCCCCACAATATAGTATGTGCATTCCCCAAGATCCACTTGAGGACAGGCTGCCCCAGTGGCGGATTAGCTACTGGGCCGACGGTGTTTGTGCCCCCAGAAGCCCTGGGCAATTGGGGGCCACTATAAAAATGGGCACCCCCGTGCCCCAACCCACTCTGCCCGCCCGCTCAGCATTCCTATGGGGTCCCCGGCAGGAGCACCAGGCAGAGAGGGGCAGGCCCCTGTACCCTGACCCCATTTCCCTGGCAGAAGCGTGGGGAGGGGAAATGCAAGCAGAAGGGGTGGAGAGGGTACTTGCTCTGGCCCAGGGCCCCTCAAAGCCATAATCCTTCTCTGCTCTGCCCACTTGGAGACCCTGTGAACACCCTCCAGCCCACTGTGTTTTTTTCCTTCCTTCTGTCTGCCAGCTTCTGCCACTGGAACTCTCTTTAAAGGAGGCCTCCACAGTGCAGAAGGATCTCAGTGGAAAGGCTAAAATAGCCTTCTAAATTTTGGGCAGGTTGCATCCCTACCGACCATCCATCTCTTCCTCTCTGTAGACCGCAGAGTCCAGTGAAGGGGAATCTGCATGGGACAAATGGGTGGGGATGGTATCACGGAAACCACATTCCTGCCCCTATCAGCTAGGCAAGGAGAAGTCCTTGCAGGGAGGGTCTCCTGTGTGCAGAGCATCAAGGATTGCAGTCTGGCTCTGTGTTTTTTCCCTCTAAAGGCTTGTTTTTCTACATATTTTGATTCATTCATAAATGAGGCGACATTAATGCAGTCTAAAAAACGCTCATGTGCTGCAAACTGTTTTTCATTCTGCTGTCTGACTGCCGCCTAATTAATCCTTAGTATGCTAATTGCATCACCTTTTCCATGGTTCATTGCTAAACTGGAAGTTTAGAGAGGAAACCCATACAAAAGCTGATCAGGACTTGAAACAGAGCTTTGAGTTATATGAAAACTATAAATCTGATCCTAATTATGGCTGGGGAATTCATATCCGATTTTATAATGTCATGTCATGTGTATTCCTAGTGGAAAGTAAGAACTTGTACATCAAGACTTTTTATTTAAAATTTATTGGTGTGCTTTGATATACACCATGGAATATATATGTATATAAATAATTTTCCTGACTTGGAAAGCAGTTAAATATTCCCCCTGGGTTTGGGGAAGCAAGGTAGGACCCACAGATGGTTTAGAAAGCCCTGATATAAATTGCAAGAACTATGTAACCAAAATTAGGAGAAACTAATTTTAGGACTGTTGTTTTTATAAATAATGGCAAAAGTAATTGTGTTTTAATGCTGGCAAAAACCTTTTAAAAATAAAACTTGTATGGACTGTTGTTCTTGCCCCAATAGTTATATAATTAAATTACTTTGCTAGGAAATATTAAGGAGATGTGTTCTTATATCAAATTATGGAGATTTGCAAATGCAGCTGGTATTAACAGTAATGTGATTTACACATTTACCCTTTGCATCCAGTGAATTTTTTTTCCAAAGTGCTGTATTCCACCGTTGTAAACATTTTTTACTGGAGATCAGTATTTGAATAGGTTGTGTGTCTAGGGGCACAGGTATACATTCATGGTTATCCCATAGCTGACTTACTACTATGTTTAAATGCTCTTCTGAATTGGGGCTTTTATTAGCACAGTTTCAGACAACTGAAAGTTATTTTGAAAAAGCTGCCTTATGTTTAATTTGAACAGTCAAAAATAAGTTTTAGTGCTTAGTAGAACAGACAATGCATTTTAATTACCTTTACGGTGTGAACTTTTTTAGAACACATTCTTGCTTGGAGTTACTTAGCAAGTCTGACAAAACTTATATTCCTTGCAAGCAAAACTCACTTGTGAAGAAATCAGACAGGCTACCTGAGTAATTCAGGGGAAGTAAATTTTGCAATTGTTCAGATAGATATTGCATAACAACCCGCACTATTACTGTAACATTTAAACTTAAGTGAGAATCATACAGTGGAAACCTTGTGCAATATTTTGAAAATGTATCCCTTTATTCTTGGAAGATGAATTTTCTTCTACAAAAGCTTCTATCACAGAACATCATATTAAATAAGTCAACTAGTATCAGTATGATGGTTTCATCTGCACGTTTTATTTTGCACATTGTCAAAATAAAATTGTAGGTCAGACACGGAAAAGAGTAATGGTAACATTTTAGGCAATGTAGAATAACAAAAACATCTCTAAATATTATTTCCATCTAATTATAATCTCCATACATTTCCAGGGTCGATGTCTGATAGTGACACAACTGGATCAAGAGAGAATATATGCACACTCCAATGAAATGCAGAATTTTTCTTCTCTTTGTAATAATTTTAACACAATATTGTCCTTAAAAGAAAAGAAGGATTTGACTAGAAGACTTTGGGAAAGTAAGTGTCTTTGTCATAGTAGGTAACAGTATAAAATACTTTAACCCTTATTTGGAGGCTAGATAACCAGCAGTTCTGAATATTGTAATCTCTTTCTCTATGTAAATGCTATGAATAGGGGGTGGGATTTTCAGATGAGCCTAAGCTGTTTAGGACTACAAGTCTCACTGACTTTTGTTTCTAAGACATGTAGGTGCTTTTGAAAATTCCACACATGGCAATTACAATAACACACAATATAGTCTGGAAAAAGTCTAAACATTCAGAATATATTGGTCTATTCCACACTGTCTGTTGTGGTAACATTTGGGGAGCTCATGTTTAGTAGTTACACATACATCTTGGTTGTTGGGTTTGAAGCACCCACAGGGAGTTGGGAGGGGAAATACGTTTAGTGTCACAGTATCAAGCATTTGTGGGCTATCCACTAAGGAGCATCTTTTAAATCTAGGAAAAGAGTTCGTTGTTACCTTAGTGGTGCAATGGAGCTGGGAGGGACTATAGAATTCTAAAGTGAAAACTGGTGGCCATACTTAAAATGTTAATTAAAACTCCAAGTTCTTAATGAACCAGCTAGATCTCCTAGGATCATGTAACTGGAAGTGAGGGCATCCTTTGCATATGCTGTCTTAAATTAGCAAATCCCCTCATGGAAGGAAAGAAAGTGATGTCAAAGCTTACTGCTATAATTTCCATGGTAACACTAATGTAAGTGACTTGACTTACTTTTATTTTCTTCTTGTTTTTATTTGTTAAAAATCTCCATTTTTCATTAAAACAAAATTATATTGAGGCCAGCAAACAACATCAAATTAAGTCCTACAAATTACAATGTGAGTTGTCAAATTCTCTCTCTAGACTGGGAATTAAATTAACAAAACAAAAGCAAATTAAGTCACCCTGACTTTTATAATGATGTAGTTTCAAGGATTTATTATAATATCTGTTATGTTAATATCTCAAATTGCTGTTACAAAAGTCATATTTGATTTGATTTTAGGATCTCTGTATTCAGCTGCTCAGAGAACGCCTCTTACCCAGATGCCCAGAGGACAAAGACCTCAAGTAGGACAACCATTTCTACCTCTTAGTTTAGAATTTTCCTTTTCTGGGTCATTTCTTAGGAGGGTGGGATCATCCCCTTCCTATGGTGCAGATTTGCAGAAGTTTTTAAACTCTTCATGTACCAGTGAAGGGGATCTTCTGTTATAGTTTATCCCTTGAGTTCAAGATGTAACAGCCAGTAAAGAGGATCGTGAAAGCCCTTGAATATAGATACCTGCTGACAGAACTTTTCTACTTGTCCCACTTACATAGTCATTGAGAGAGAGAATGAGAATGATTCTATATCCTGGAGGTTCAGGCACTCACCTGAGAGGGAGAGACTCAGGGTTTAATCCCCCTGCTTCAATGACTATTTAAGTACTTATCCAAAGTGGAACAGGGACAACAGGAGAGATGGAGAGAGACTACATCAGAATATCCCATAGCCAACTGTTTGGGGCACCCTTCTCAGAGGTGGGAAATCCCTGTTCAGTTTCCCCCTCTGCCTGATAGAGAGGATTTGAACTTGGGTCTCCCATATCCTGGGTAAGTGCTCTAAGCAGTGAGCTAAAAATGATAAGGAAGGCATCGCTTTATCCAGCTGGATTTTTGGGTGGTGCCTGATCCCATAGGCATGCTCTCAGCAAACCCACGGGATTGGACCCCACAGGCGAGATAAGCATTGCCCCAGCTATCTTTACCTGGTCTGAAGATCATGCTGGGCCTTAAGCATGAGATAGGCATTGTGCACATGCTGAGTGGCAGAAATTTTAATAGAGAGAATTTAGGTGCTAGGGAATTTTAGGTACCTACAGGACTAGGTAGCAGCCAAGAAGGGGTTTTGAGGATCTGACTGGTGCCTACATTTTGGATGTAAGCACCTCTAGTGAGGAGTTAGGCACCTAAGTACTTTTATGAATCTGGGCCTTTGTGCCTAAGCTGGTAGAACTGAAGATAATGGGAGCAGGGCTGGTCTGGTCCCATTAATAGTGTGCTTGTTTTTTGTTTGTTTATTTGGATAGCACCAACGGTGTGCACATAAATGAAAGGCAGGTTGTGAATAATTACTAACAAATAATCATAATCACATAATATCTTAAACATATTGTAAGGTGGTAAGCATGCATTTTGAGAACACTGAGTATGCAAAAATACTTTAACAGTAAGACATCTGCTGTGCAGAACTGAGCAAGTTCAGAATTTGTAAAAAGAAAATATTCTTCTTTTCCTATACCTTACTTGTGATTATATAGCATAATTCACTCATTTCTGATTTAATATACTGTTTTTATCATGGTGTTCAGATTGTAATAATACATAGCATGAAATGACAGTGTGCCTTTAACTGGATTACTCATGCCACACTTGATTTTATTACAAGAATATTATAAAAAGGCAGAGAAAATGAATCATTTCCTAAGTTAATTAATGTATCACTTACCAACTGTCATTAAACCCTAGTTAATTAAATATAGTGGCAAAGTTAATTAAGAAGACGGATACTTTCCTAAAACAAATGAACAAGTTGCTTAAAATACAGGTTCCTTTAACTTCTTCCTTGATTGATTTAATAGACAGCTGCGGTACTATGTTATTCGCTCAGGGATAGAAGAGCCTTTGGTGATCTGGAACAGAAAGGTAATGAGGCATTGCATGCAAATCTAATAGAAGGTAAGCATGGTCTGAAGTGACAAGTGTGTCAGAAATAGGATGACCAGATGTCCCGATTTTATAGAGACAGTCCCAATATTTGGGGCTTTGTCTTATATAGGCACTTATTACCCCCCACCGCCGTCCTAATTTTTCACACTTGCTGTCTGGTCACTCTACTCAGAAAGCAACATACAGTGCTGAAAAGCATATTGAGAAGTTCCGAATTGGAACTTCTTTTCCTTATAGCTACCACATAGTTGCAGACAAACTGATAAAAAATAAGTAGAATTTTATAAATTACTAATTTAAGTACTAATTTAGCAAATCTAAGTCAAAAGTGTGGAACTGTGGAAATAGTGAAAGTAAAAATCCTAATTCTATCCCTGCATATTATAATTTTCTCTTCTGCAACTGGAGCTGTCACCTACCTTTTGTAGATGTACCTTTCTGTATTTTAAAATATTTCTCTGCACAAAAATAGCGATAGCTAGTTTTCTACTCTGTGCAGTTTAAAACAATTATTCTGAAAAATCTCTAATTCACAAATTATTCACCCACAGAATCTATGAAAACAAGGGAATTTAAAAGTCATGAGTTGTCTCTATTCTGTTATAATCTGGTTCTTTCCCTAGTGAGGAGAACAGTGTATCTGATTGCCTCTTAAAATATTTCTTTTACCAGTCAAACCGTAGTCTTCTTTGGGATTATATGTTGGTAAAGTAGTTGAAGCCTTTGCGCTGACCATTTATCTACACATGCTAAAAGCTGTTGACCTCTTTAACAGAATAGCAAGAATACCTGAATCCTATAAACTAGTTTCAATATACTGACTGTACTGTAGCAATGCAGCAAGAATGACACCATTAAAACAAATGGAGCTTCTCGTTGTGGTTTTGCTGATGATCACTTAACAGCATATTCTACAAAAATCCAAACCAAAACAAAAAACCAACAACAAGCAAGCGAAAAACCACTTACAGCTCTGACTTGGTGCTTCTTAAATATATATTTTTAACTATTAGATTTTATGTTGAGCCTCCTGGCCAAACTGTATGTGTTACTATGCTACACTTTAGGTACCTAGGAACTTTAGAGGTGATTTTACATTTCATATTCTTCATCTTTCTGATATCTTTAGGGTTTCTTGTAGATTTATGATTGTGAGATTTATTTATTTATTTATTTTTTTTAGGATTAGGTGAAAAAGATGCTGAGACGAAGAGAGGTGGCAGGAAACAAAAGGCATTAAAATATTGCATTTTTCTCTTGAATCTGTTTTTTTAACATTAAATGAGAAAGTGAGAATAAGTTTTCAACATCAAATTAAAATAAATGAACCATACAAAACTTTCTTATAAATTTACTTCAATTCTCTGTTAAAAATTTAGAAGAAATTTACATTTTGGTTAAGAAAACCTTTAAAAGAAATAAAAGTAGAACTAAAGATGCCTATATGATGATAAGAAAGATCAACATCTTTATTTAACTTGGCATGTGCAAATTTATCAAGAAATGATCATTAAATTTGATAGAATAACTAAAGTATTATCAAAAAGTAGTAATCCTATTGAAGACCCTGATCCTGCAAAGACTTTTGCATGTACTTAATTTTACGCACTGTCAGTGGCTTCAATGGGGCTACTCACAAAGTATGTAAGGTTAAACATGTTCAAAAGTCTTTGTGGGATTGGGATCTAATTTGGTTCTATACTGAGAAGATAATTTTGTTATCAATATTGAAACTAGGCACCTATAATACAGGACCTTAGTAAGTGCCAGTCAAACCCTATGGGGCCCAATCCTGCAAAGATTTAAGACTATACCTAACTTTATTCATGTGGATATTCTCACGCAAGTCATACCTTAATCACTGGATTAATCACATATAAGCATAATATCTTGATACATTATGCACATTGCAAGTTAAATTCAAATATTTAACTTTATTACCATCATCCTGTAAGCATCTGTATTTCAATTTATGACTAATGTTTGTCATACTTTGAGCCAGAATTTTTAACAGATCTTTTAACAACCATTCATAGGCAATGGTGCACAAGCCAGTACAGTGAATCATTACAAGGCATCCTTTAAATCCCACCCTGTGAACGCTGTACCTGCAATAAGCATAGTTTACTACCAAACCCTATATGTGATGTATACATACCTGAAAAAGATTTTGATTAATTTATGGCTAAGTAAGTTCTTCAGGGGCTGAGCACTCTGTTCCAATTCAGCAAAGCACTTAAGCATATGCTTAATCTTAAGCATGTATTGGCCCCTTTGATGCTTAAGTTCTTTGCTGGATTGGGGCTAGAGTGCTCAGCACCTCACAAGATTGAGCCCACAGTCAGTTCCAAAGCTCATTGAAGTCAATGGGAGTCATTCCATTGATTTCAAATCAATGGGCTTAGGATATAGCTAGGTTTGGATTGGAGCAACCAGGGATTTTACCATGCTCACTCCAACCTGGTATTACAATTGTTCACTACTTTGAACCTTCTCATTCTCAGACATAGCATTCTTGGAGAAAGGAGAAAGGTCTGTTTCCAACAATGACATAATTGTGCAAGCCTATAGTTGGCCGTTGCTGTGACATTTTTCTGAATTATCTCCTGTATGGGACAAACTTTTGGGAATGATGGAAAGAACATAGCATATTGCTTTTCCTGTGATCTTACCTCATAGGGTATCACCAACAGAATAAGGGAGGGGAAAAATTAGTACACATCACAATGTCAAAATAATTTTATTTACAAGACAAATTATTTGTTAATCCCAGGGGCCCTGATTCAGCAATTCCCATAAGCGCCTGCTTAATTTTAGCCACATACTTAAGTGCATTGTTCAGTAGTGATAGGGTTAATGTGCTTAATTTCAAGCACTTAATTTCAAGCAAATGCTTAAGAGGTTTACTGAATTGGACCTAAATTCTTAATATCCTACAGGATATATTCTATAACACAACCTATTCCTTAATATCTGTACCAGTCCCTACATTCATAAAGTATTTTAATGGTTTCATTTTTTCTTCTTTTAATACTGCACCCCGGCAAACATTAATACTGATCATTCAGTTAGTCCAGTTTATTATCTTGTTCCCAGACTAGGTTTAAAAAGTGATGCCAATGTTAGTCATATAGCTGTAGGTCTGGTCAGTTACTGCACTGTAATCTTCTCCCACAAGAACAATCAATATGTTTCTTGGTAATCTTTCATTCCCAAGACATTTCCTTCCTATTACTTATGATGATTAAAACAAATGTACACAATTTTCCTTCTCAATCTCTATTATATTGTAATGATATTTTCCTCCTTAGGATTTGTTGCACCAATTTAGTCAAATCTAAATCTTTGCTTATTAACTTTCCTTCACCTCATATTTAAATAACTACTATTGGCAAATTGCTATCCCATTTTTGCTTTTATCATTTTCTCCCCCTTTTTTATTACCCGATACTAAACTTCTAACACGATTTCTAGTGTAAGCCCCATCTGCATTACAAGCACAGCCTTCCTGAGTGACCTGATCACAGTACAGTTGTTTCTTGACACAGTTAGAGCACAGTTCCAAATATTTAGGCATGTGCTTAATTTTGTATAAGTGAGCAGCCTCATTGATTTCAATAGGGCTACCCGTGTGCTTAAAGTCTTTGCAGAAATGGGGCTCAAGACTTACAAAACTACTTCAAAACAATGTTTCCTCTGTCTAGATTCCTTTCCTTACCCTAATTACTAGAATATCCTATAATTAAATTTTGCTAGTTTTGTAATTGATATATTTTAAAAAAACATTGTATAAATCTGTGCCAGAAGAATAATTTGCTGTAACTTAATAGAATACTTCAGAACTTGACATTGCTACTCCTACTGCTTTGAAAGTCACATGCCTAATGGTTTAGTTTTAAGAATACATCTTTTGAACTGAAAGAATACTAGCTGTCATTTTCCAAATGATTTAATACATACTATTGATGGTTTCTCCTTGTAAAAGTAACATTGATGTGTGGATTTGTAAAGACTAAGTTTATATACTGGTGTGACTGTGAAATTATCTGTAGTGGTTGTTAGATTCTCGGACAGAAATCAGTTTCTCTGGTGATTACCTTGTACTATAAAGGAAATAGTTTGTACCATATTCACTCTACAGACAGGACCCTCCTTGGCTGGTGTGAATCAGCACAGCTCTAATGCAGCTAACAGAGCTATGTCCATTTACACTTGCAGGGGATCTGGCCCACTCTGTTTCAAAACATGACATATTTAAAACACAGGCATACATATCAGTAACCCTAGATTTAATATTCTGGTGTAACTAACATAGCAATGCATTTGGATTGCAGCATCTAAATAATACTGACAATATACAATATCTTTAATGGTGTAAAGAGATCTCAGATGTTTTGTCAAGCATGCTCCTATTTTACCTCTGGCTTTACCTCTTTCCAGTTAATGGTCATAAGTGTTTCATGGTGGTCTTCTCTCTGCAGGTGGCTTCATCAGCTCCTCAGTTCCTGAAGATAAGGGCTCTGGAACAAGGTGGCATTTTTGTGAGTTTCTGTGATTAAATCTGTTGTGAAGTTGTGTATGTGGGTTTGTGTATTTAAAAAATAGCTGTAACCTTCCCAGTGTGACACAGTGAGTCATTGACAGAACTGGGAACGGAACCCAGGAGTCCTGATTCCAGGACATTCCCTCCTTTACTCTTAGCTTTTATACCAATAATAATAGATTTAGAATTTGGGCAATCCATACCAAAAGTCACGGGGTGCTTTAGCAAAATATTTTCAGAACTCTTAACTTAAATAAATAAATGTTTTAAAATATATTTTTAAAAGTTCAGCTCTATACACATTCCAGGCAAAGAGGTAATTAAGTGTGACATATTCTTCACTCTTAGTATCTATCCATACTACTGTGAAAACTACAATGATAGAGAATAGGTGGTAAGACAGATCTCTAAGGAGAAACAACATCTGCCGTGAATGGCATAAGCAAAAGCTTCGATTAAGCTATGGTTGTCCTGAGAACTTTTCATATCACAGAGTGCAGCAATGAGGCAACAGTGGCAGAAATAAGTGGTCATGTTTTGAACACTACGTAGCTCCTCCTTGCATACTTTTAAGACACTAACACCGACAACAACCTTTGTGTAGTGCTTGAGCTACAGGGAGGGCAGAGACCATATTGGCTAGTCCCTGGGTACAAGTTTCTCCTCCACATAACATCTAAAACCATGTGAAAATTACTTTAAGTTGGTGTTTAGCAGTTTGTCCTATCCCACCCCACCAAAAAAACAAACAAGCAGGATATTTAAAAATTATTGTAATGGTCACTTTCAAATCAATCCATACATCACTTACATCTATATGGTTTTTTTGTGATATATGCCGATAACATACATAGGCCCAGATTCAGCAGAGCACTTAAGCATATGCTTAACTTTAAGTAAATGAGAATTCCCATTGAAGTCAATGGTCTTAAAGCACTTTTTAAAAGTAAAGTGCATGCATAAGTGCTTTCCTGAATTACAGTCTATATTTCCTACACTGAAATATTGCTGTGACTGTATCCTTCCTCTGAAAGCAAGGGGGAGGGGGGTCACTTATCCAGCTCTCATGGATTACCAAGGAGAAGAAAACAACTTTTAAAAATTGAAATATTGCACTACACGGGAGCAGACATTCCATCAGAGAGAATGGCTTATACTTTTACATCATTTGGCTTATACTTTTCTTGCGCTGTATTAAATTGCAATGGTTTCCACTTAGAAAAAATTCATATAGTTTGGCCCTATATTAAATCATGTTAACTTTTTAAAAAGTTCTTTATCATTGTAGGGTTTGAGAGAAACAATGGACAAGTTTTGTCGCCTTCAATTCAGCTTGGTAAGAAGATTGGAAGGGAGGGTAGTAAAATGTTGGGGTTTTTGGTTTTTTGTTTTATTTTGGGGTTTTTTTTGAGATTTTTAACCAACTGGACGTATTTAAACGGAGGCAGCTGCCATTCTGCACTGAAATTAAAAAATTTGTATTTAGACAAATGTAAGTCTGAACTTAAATTGCTGCAGTTTGGGCTGAGACCATATTCAGTTCCAAAATATATGTAAAAAATAGGCATTTCCAGTAATTGTGAGCCTGTCACAGTAAAGCCTGTGTGGTAATTGCCATTCCCCCAGTAGGACTTGTTCTTAGTCTGAATGTTCCTGTTTCTTTTAATAAGAAAAATGAGCCTGAAAACTAAAAGAAGAAGAAAATCTTGAGGAAGTCATCTTGAATTGTTTATGTGCTCTGTAGGCATCACCACTGGTCTCTCTCCCTCTTTTTGATCATGCAGATGTGAAGAAGAAAGCCGTGACTGGTCCAATGGTTGGGAAAGAGGAAATTGATGACAATAGTCCTCATCCCCTCCATTACCTGCACCAGTGGTCACTGAAATAGACAAAGCTATGCCTTGTGGTTACCTGTGACAGCTCTTGTTCTCCAACATATTCCTGAATATAGTTTGCAATTTGTACACCATTATATCCCACTTAATAAAAGACACGGGGAAAAGAAAGAGAAAAAAGCCCTCTCTACACAAGCCATACTCAAGAAGGATGTAAACTTGATCTTGGCCCAACTGGATTTCAGTATATTTTGGCAAACACATCTGGATGAGACCAAAGCACTTCAAAAAGAATACACTCTATCCTAGGTCTCTACCTGGGATAAAGCATGATTGTTAAATGGTTAAACCATAACTTTAGCCACATCTACACTGTCTGGTGAAACTAGTCTGACCTGCTTAGATTATAATAGAGTTTAAACCACATTTAAACATGGTAGTCACAACACAGTTGTTATAGCTGTTTAGATGGGGCCTATTATACTAGCTCAACAAGTGGGTGTTATTCCAAAAAGCAATTGTCTCAGCTATTCAGTGGTTTTCAAAAACAAGCTGCACTTTGCATCTCTTGAGTTCACAAAGATTGCATTACAGCTAAAATACTATCAAAGCCTCCTAACATCTGTGTGCAATTTCCTGTAGTTTGATCATCATTGACCAGGTGTCACATTTTGGGGTGCAACCCAGACCAGTGAAAGGTTGTTTCACCACTTGTCCTGTAACCCTGAGTGCCTTAAAATGCTCTGCTGTGCTTGCTTCCTGTCTGGACAGATAAGCATGCACTGAGTGTCTGTGTGTTAAGCAGCCCTAGTTCAGCAGCTCTGACTCTAGCAGCCTGTTTGTTACACAACAGCCACACTCTGGAGTCCACCAGCCTTGGTTACTACTAGCCTAGTGACCCCAATACACCTCCAGTCCCAGATTTCCCCATAACTGCCCTGAAATGTCCAGTCCCTTCCTGGAATGTTTAGAGAAGTAGTAAGGTCCATTGCTCTTTTAAAGAGACAAAAACAGCAATGTGCTGCTTTAACTGGAGTTAATAATCACTTCAATTCAAACACAAACACTGGGTTAGTTTAGATTAAAAGTAGAACAAGTTTACTAATGGAAAGAAAGTGGATTTTAAGTGAGTTCAAGTATAAGGGATAAAGTCAGAATTGGTTACAAGCAAATAAATGTGGAAAGTGATTTCTAGTTACTAAGACTTAACTTCAGCAATCTTTGTTCAAGGTAGTTTCCCCATCTGTCTTCCAGTCCCAGAGACTTCAACCCCCTTGGTTGAAGGGCCCATCTTTCTAGGCTTGCAAGAGCTCCAGCCCCTTGTGTCTGTCTAGTGATGGATGTCAAGATGGCTCCTTCTCTTTCCTTATATCGTCACAAACTCACTGTTTTGTCCCCAGACTTAGGATTATCTCATGCTGTCCTTTCCTTCCTGTGGATTTCCCATCCCCCTGCTGATTTGTATGTAAATGGAGTTTCCATTGTTTTTGGTCACACTTTGCTCAATTTCAATGGGGACAGGTAAATAGCTGCCTTTCCTCCTGTCTGGGGGAAACCTGTTTCTCCCTGTGTTAGGTCACAGACTTTAAAGCATAGTATCATTGAATATTCATAATTCCTCATGTAGCAGTTCAGACTCCCTGTCTTTATACACCAGAGGCTATCTCCTCCACTCGCTAGATTGATGGCTTTGTTTACCTTCTAAGTAAATGTGCCTTCATTGTCTCTGCCTGACAATCAGGCAGGTCAGAAAATACTCATTCCTTTGTCTAGGGCAGACTGGGCTTAAGCAGTGCTTGCCAAACACATTTTAAGAATATAATTCTAGCACATATCCATAACTCTTTGTGCATACCCCATACCTACATGCAAAAATATTAATGATCAGTGAGTTATTAGTTTTCCAATGAATTATATCATGCCACCCGTTGGGTATATATCATGACAACAGTTTGTTAGGTGTAGTAAGTATGTCAAGCCTGGTCAGGTTCTTTCTTCAGTGCACTGCTCATCGTTAGCAGACAAATTTGTTTGGTGGTAATGAGCAGTGTACTGAAGAAAGAACCACAGATACTTCTCTCCTCATTGGCCTAAGAGCTGCTCAATAAACTCATACAGAGCTGTAAACACAAAGAAATGTCATTTCTTCAAGCTGTTATGAGTTGGGAAAGAACTACTATAAAGAAAATAGATTGAGTACTGAAGTAGGGACTAGGAGTAGGAGAGGTAGGGATGATTTTAACTGCTCAGTTCATCCTACTTGGCAAGCGTTGACATTTCTGCTCTCTCTTCAGAGCCTTGTACTGTTGTACATATGCATCAATGCAGAGACAACTAATGATTCATGCTGTAGAATCAGGGCTTGACTTGTCCCAGCAGATCAAGGAGACTTGCTTGCTGTCTTCTAAAACCATCATTTTTGTCCCAGTAATTTTTTTTTGTTGGTTTCTCCAGTACATTTCTATAAACACACACAATTGTATTAAGATTCTTAGTGTCTGGAACTGGTAGAGTTTTTATGTTATGAGCAAATTTCTTTTATTATGCCACAGTCGGAAGTTTACTTGTGATTGTTGTATTTATCAGTATGTTGTTTAGAAAATGAGTACTTGGGGTATTTGTTTGCTAATTAATAATGAAGCAAAGACAATGTTTTGAAGAGCTCAACTTTTCATGAATCTAGTAAATATGGGACTCTTTCTCAAGGTTTTATGGATGCTGCCATTAAATCATACATAGACTATATGGCCAGATTTTCAAAGATGTTGAGCACATACAACTCCCAATGACTTTACTAGGAACACCTCTGAAAATCCAACCAGTAGGTTCTGGTTATAGTCATACTGAAAGGCTACTCAGAAGCATTCATTTTGTGGGAAAATAGAGATTCTGGTCCATTATAAAATAATATCAGATTTCTTAATTTCATGAACATATATAAATAGATATACAAGATAGGTTTAGAGAGAGATGGTAGAGATAAAAATGTTAACAAGTGCTTTTAATAGTAATAAATGGATAATAAATTAAATAAGGAATGTTTGCTTGTGAGGGCAGTGGTGTTATGAGATTAACATTAGATAAAATGAAAAGTACAGAAAGTGACATTTTCCATTAAGAATATAAAAAAAAAAAGTGTCAAGATAGAAGTTATGTGACTGGCTTACCATGCTGACCAGTATTGTTTCATTGTTTGCTTGTGCTCCCCTTCTCTGCTTTTGAATTCATCTGTTCTCTCTCATCCTATAGTGTAGTGCGGACTGTGGAGTGGTGTGTGTAAATTACAGAGAGCATCAGAGTGTTGGTGTAACTACCTGTTGTGTACATTGCTGGCATGAACAAAGAGGTGCCTCGTTCATAGTCCCATTTCAAAGAGTACGTTACCAAGAACTAGGAACCTCTTCATTTACGTTAGCACTGTCCACGCAGGGCAGTTACAATGCAACACTTTAATGCACTTTGCAATTTACTCCAAAGCTCCCATATTCCACACCGAGGCACAGTGTAGATGAGCCCTTAGTTAAAACTGAATAGAGAGCTGTAAGGGTATGTCTACACTTCAGTTGCACAGTCGCAGTTGGCCCATGCCAGCTGACTTGGCTCAGGCTAAGGGGTTGTTTAATTGTGGTGTAGACATTTGGACTTGGACCATTTTTAAGAGCATGTCGAACAGGGTGTTTTTATAGCGCACTGCCCTGCCCCAACCGGCGTGACCTCAGATGCACAATGCATGAGAGGTCACAGTGGCTGGGAGAGAGCAATGCGCTCTTCAGAATGGCATCTGATATTGGACAAAACCACGTCCAGTTTTATCTCGGCTGCATCTGATTCGTTAACAATCTCACCCTGATAGGGGCAGGCCACCCTGCTACGAGAGCTTTAAAAAACAGTGTTACACACATGCTAATTATGACATTTGTTTTGGAGGGATATCCTTTCTATTTAAGGTTGCAGCCAGTGTCCATTATAAGCCCTATATGAACTTGGATTAGCAAATCTGGTTTGGCCTGAAAACTGACAAGTTTCCTTAAAAGCTAAAGAGAATGTATTTACTTCCCTGTTATCATTTTAAATCCAAGCAATTTCTCTTACCGAATCAGCATCACTCTCTATGCAGAGCACAGTATGATAATTCCATTTAATCCTAGTTTAAGCTATCACAACATTCATAAATGTGAACTCAGATTTCATTATCCTTAAAATAAAAAATAAACCTAACCTTTTTTAAAGGAGGAAACCATTTTATTTTGGATAATAGTGTTTTTGATCTTTTCCATCTGTGAGCTACAGAAATAAAACATAATGGCTGGGCAACTCTTACATGTTGTCTATCAACTTTCTGAACTGATTTTGAAAGAATTCTTAATGTGATACGTAACGTAAATACAGAACACACTGTAATAAATTAAGATGCATTTATAAACCTATTTGTAATTAATAATTTACAGTGAAGATATAGGAAGAGAGAACAGTATGAAGTTTTAGTACTGCCTAGAAACCAATACAGTTATTCTGGGTTTTTGTTTGTTTTTTCTTTCCCACAGATCAGTGAAGGAGCGGAGTGCATTTTTATTCCCAAAAAACTTTTTCTAGACAAAGCACCTGTCAAGTTGAGAAAGATGGCTCTCGAGTTGGTGAAAAGTTACCCCTCAGAGAACATGATTATGGAGAACTATACTACGCATCAAGCTTGGAATACTTACAAGGCCAAGCTTATTGGACAACAGCTTGAGAGACAAGCTATGCCAACTTCAGCTGGCTTTTCTTTTTAAGATGTCTATGGTGGTGCCTTATGGCCAGATACTTCTTCTTTTAGTGAATGAGATAATGATGATACTCAAGCATGTGCTAATGGGAAAATATGTACTGTCCATGACTATATACACACAGGATAATGCAGACATGTTATATGCCTTTTAAATAAAGTTTGTTCCATTGTATAAAACTGCAAGTATTTTTGATCAATAGGCCTGATCCTAAGAGCCAACAAAGACTCCAATGGGAGTTGCTGCCCTCGAAGATCAGAGCCTAAAAATCACCTGTTTTTGTCCTACACTTCTCTTTTAAATAGTATGTTGAAGTTCCTAGCTCTTCCTCTACCACTCCAGGTGTGCCACAATTCTTATTTGTCTGGCTATAGTCAGTATCTGAGTATCATTGCTGTGGCCACAGTGCAAACAAACCAGCCAGCACATTGTAATGGAGATTTTAGTTTTCTTCTACACTGTAAAAACTCATGTTAGATGGATGCCATTATAAAAACTTTGATAAGCCTCTTGTAAACAAAAGTCAGGGGAGCAGACAATCAAATACCGTGTGGTGCCAGTTTACCATTATGGGAAAATGGATGGAACAATAGAAGAGGTAGAGCTGAGGCTGATATTAATGTTAGAATAAAACAAGGAGTTCTGCATTGTATAGGTATACACTTTATATTTCTTCTTTCTATTGTCATAGGAAGGAATGATTCCGACTACAGGGTTGGGAGTTAAAGTCTGAGTTTGAGCTTGCTATTAATTCACTGCAGGATCTTAAGCAAATCATTTCACTTCCTTGCCTCACTTTCACTATTTATAAAATGGGCATAACAATCTACTTCACAGAAATGTTCTGAGGATAAATTACTGAATATTTATATAGTGCTTTGAACATATCAAGTGTTATATACAGTATGCAGGGCTTCCAGTAAATCTTAAGATGCAGCTTTCTGTATATTCAGCCTTGTGGGGATTAAATTTTATCTCTGCAAGGCCTTTGCAGGCCTCTCTTCTGCTCTTTCTATAGCATTTCTTGTGCACAGGAAAGACCCAGTCTATGGCAACTGCAAAAAGGAATGGCCCTGCTAGAGTTAATAATCCCTGTGCCTAGCCCTGTGACAGCGTGCAGAAGGGCAAGAGAAGGCTGTAAGGAGCTTGTCCTCACCTTGTGTGACGGGAGAGCAAAGGACCACAATTGCACCTGGCTCAGTGGTCAAATGTAGAAATAGAAACTATGGGGTGGCTTCCCTTTCATCTCAGTCAATAGAGCTAGCCAGACACTGTACCCTGTTGGAGGGTGTAGCAAGAGTCATTGTGCACCTTCCCTCAGTGCTCCTGACAAGCATGATGCTTGCTCAGAAGTGAACTCAAAAGGAGGGAAGAGACAGAAGCAGAAGAAATCAACGGAGGTGGAGTAAATGCCATCCCTTCAGAAACAGCAGGTCTTCAGGAAGAGCAACTGTCCTGGTTTTAAAAGGGAAAAGCATCTTATTAATAAGGGACAAATTTAGCCCTGGTGTTAGGTACCCACTTTAAATTAGGGCTGAATTTGTTCCCCACACTTTACTTAAGTTATCCTAACAGAATGGAGAACTTAAATAAGAATTTCCATGGGGATATCCTCAGAAACATGTTGCAAAATCAAAACATTTAGTTTCAAGAAAAGCACTTAAGGTTGCTAGCTGACAGGTATCTATCACGTTTAAAAAACAAACCTTAAAAGCGATGAAATTAAGTTAATAATGGAGCTCTACCTTGAACACATTAATACCTACTTTTATCCCTAAATGAAGTCATTTAAAACATGTTTAATCCCAATAAGTGTGATATAGTTTATTCAACATTCTCAGAAAATGTTCACATTGTCAATGAGAATTTTTTTCTTTGTCTTAAAGTTACAAAAAGGGCTCAAAATCAGAACCTTTGTTATTAGCTTAACACCTGAGAAGCTCTGCTAAATCACTGTTCGCCCTCTGTCACTTGATCCCTTGTGGAGTTCTGTGCTAGAAATTTTGAAAATCTATTTATGAAAAGGTGATTGTAACAGGGTGTACCTGGCCTTTGCAGCTCCCTACGGGAGGCCCCACAGCCCTACTACTCCCCACCCCAGGAAGCAGTAAAATGGGAGGGAAAGAGTTGCAAAAAGTGGGTCCTCCAGGCCTGCATAAAGAGGCCTCCCTGGAGCAACCATCTTGGAAACTAGAGAGACCTGGCTGTCAAAAGGCTAACAGGGCAAATGACAGCCAATCAGAGCCCAGCAGGCTCAGATAAAAGGGTCTGCAGGGCGTTAACAGTTCAGTTGCTGGGTGGAAACAGAGGGATGAGGGAGGGTGTTTGTCTCTGGCCAAAGATGCTTGAGTGATAGCTAATGGTTTTTTTTCTGGCTGCATTTTGCATATCTGGGTTTATAGGGGAGAAGAGGACCTGAGAACCTTAACCCTGAGATAAGGGTGAAGCTAAAGG
This sequence comes from Natator depressus, assembly GCF_965152275.1. NCBI lineage: Eukaryota > Metazoa > Chordata > Testudines > Cheloniidae > Natator > Natator depressus. The sequence goes on from NC_134237.1 coordinate 88,485,470, forward strand.
CAGGAAGAGACCCAGGGAAATAGCAGCAATGAACTGAATCAAGTATGTGGCTGATGTTTTAGGGTCCCTAGGTTGGAACCTGGGGTGGTGGTTGGGCCTGGGTTCCCCTACTGGCCACAAGTAAAGTGGCATAAATGAGGGGACAGGGCTTCGTTGGGAGCTGCCTGAACAAAGGGCTGTGTTTAAATGGCCCAGAGCCAGGGGTGAAGACCCTAATGAGGGCAAATAGATTGTCTATTGATTGGACTCAATACTCTGGAAGGGGTTCATTTGGACTTTGTGATTTGGCTGGCAGGGTCTTCAGTGGTTTGACTCTCCAAGATTGACTAATAGCCTGTAGGGGGACCAGGGGCAAGAAAATAACTCTAGTACCATACCCTGCTGCTTGGAGGTGATCTAGAGGTGAGTCCCCTGTTACAGTGATGGAGCAGAATAATGCTACCCGCGAATTTGTTTTTTCACAATTATTTTAATTACCATGTAAGATATGTTTCACTATTACATTCACAGAAGGAGAATACAGCATACATCTATTGAAAGGTTGAATTCTCCCCCTCCCCTAAACTTAGGAAAAGATTCTACTCAGCTATAAAATGTCCACTCATATATCCCTTCACTGCTCCCCAATCATGTCTCTAAAACCAACAATGAAAAAGTTTTGCAACTGAACATCGATTACATGAGTGACGTTTTGCTGACCTCCTTTCTCCTCCTCATTTTCCCCCCAGCAATAGGCAGGTTTCAGCTGCCTGCTTCCATTGGCCCTGTATAGAATTATCGGATTTCCTCAGAAAAGAAACCCAGAAGCTGTGAATATGAGACTATTATTACTCCAAGGTTTCTCAGAGAACAGCCTTGCCTATGCTGTCCATTGACTCAGTGTTGTGGACCATACAAAACTGCTTCCATGAGGCATTCCCTTGTGAGCAAATTATCTCCATCTGGAAACTCACTGCTGGTAATTTTGGTTGCAACTTCTTCTGAAAAGAGGATTAGAGCAAAATCACTAGCATCTATAAAAAAAAAGCTCTTTATCGAGTCTTGTTTTTCTTTTAATTTTATCTTCCAACTAGTGGAATAATTGCCTGTATTTATTAATCTCATATAGAGGAGATGTTTATTTGTAGTCTAATATGAGCAGCTGTTTTCCTGGGCTAGAAAAATGAAGGAAAGAACAGTTGCTGAATAGACATGTGCAAATATCAAGGTAGCAAGTTGATAACTAAATATACATATCTAAAGCCTTCCGCCCAATGTGAGGCCACAATAGAAAAAGCAAACAGGATGCCTAGCAACAAATGCCAGAAGAACTGGTTATGGAGCAGTTCTGCAATCAGGGAGTGCACCCCACAAGGTCCTGTGACCCAGCCTCACAACTTCATATGAATAGGAGACCTAAGTACAGTGCAGAATTGCAGAACTGTTCATCTATTGCTACAGAAAATCCAGGGCATGCATGCATATTAACAGACTAGGATTCTCAAGGGGGACTTAGGCTGAGCATCTAACTTCTAGAGGTCCTGCTATCAAGGGGGATTCTCAACCCCGAGTTATGTGCCCAGGCTCCCCACACAAGGCATTGGGAGCATTAGGTGCATAAAAATGGGATTCACCGAGGCCAGCACACAGAGCAGGGAACTGCCTAAGCTAACCAGTTGGAAATGCTGAGGGGAAGGGGTGGCCTAACTCCTGCACTTCCAAGAGTGTTAGACCCCTAAGGCCAGTTTTATAAAACACTACATAGTTTTATTGTCATAGGTACCACAGTCAAAGGTGTGAAAAACACACCCCATCGCTGACATAACTATGCTAGCAAAACCCCCAGCATGGATGCAGCTATGCCACCATATGAGTGCTTCTATTCACATAGCTGTCATTGGGGTGGTAGTATAATTACGCTGACAGAAAAACTCCTTTTGGCACATGCTACGTGGCATAGCTATAGCAGCAAAGCATCTGTAGTGTAGACAAGGTCTAACTCTGTGCTGGAGAAACCGCCCTCCACTTGGGATTCACAAAGGTGAATCTTCTCCTGAAATTAGGGACATATGCCAAGTTAGTCCTTTTAGAAGAAAAACTGATAGAGGTGGTGCCCTGTGACCAAATGCACCCCTGTATGCACACCCTACACACTAATGTAATAATCTTTGTACAAAATATGCCTTGTGAGATATCATTTGGAAACTAATAGCTCAGTGGTCAATAATATCATGGTGAAATGTAAGTAGCAACTTTGTGTATAACGTTATGAACAAAAACTGAAATGATCATAGAATCATAGGACAGGAAGGGACCTGGAGAGGTCATCTAGTCCAGTCCCCTGCACTCATGGCAGGATTAAGTATTATCTAGACTATCCCTGACAGGTGTTTGTCTAACCGCTCTTAAAAATCTCCAATGATGTAGATTCCACAACCTCCCTAGGCTAATACATCCCAGAATGATGTTTGCTTTTTTTGCAACAGTGTTACACTGTTGACTCATATTTAGCTTGTAGTCTGCTATGACCCCCAGATCCCTTTCCGCAGCACTCCTTCCTAGGCCGTCCTTTCTCGTTTTGTATGTGTGCAACTAAAAAAAGGCTTATCCACCTCTTCTTCCTGGTTAGGTGGTTCTGTAGTAGACCCCTACCATGACATCACCCTTAGTTTTTTTACCCCTTTTATCCTTACCCAGAGACTTTGAACAAGCCTGTCTCCTATTTCCATCTCAACCTCAGTCCAAGTGTATACATTTTTAATATACAAGGCAACACCTCCTCCCTTTTCCCCTGCCTGTCCTTCCTGAGCAAGCTGTACCCTTCTATACCAATATTCCAGTCATTCGTATTATCCTGTGATGCCAAATATGTCATAGTTGTGTTTATTTACTAGCATTTTGAGTTCTTCCTGCTTATTCCCCATACTTCTCGCATTAGTATACAGACATCTAAGATACTGATTTGATTTCCCCGTTTTTGACTTACCTGTGGGCTTTGGTCACCTGCCCCCTTCGAACCTAGTTTAAAGCCCTCCTCATTAGGTTAGCCAGTCTGTATCCAAATATGCTCGAAAGGTGGGCCCCATCTCTGCTTAGCAGTCCTTCTTCCTGGAACAGCATCCCATAGTCAAGAAAGCCAAAGCCCACCTGGTGACACCATCAACGCAGCCAGGCATTCATCTCCAGGAGGCACCTGTCTCTGCCAGGGCCCCTACCCTTGACCAGAAGGATCAAAGAGAACACCACCTGTGTTCCCAACTCCTTCACCCTTGCTCCCAGAGCCCTGTAGTCACTTCTGATCTGCAGAGGGTCATACCTCGCAGTATCATTAGTGCCCACATAGATGAGTAGCATGGGGTAGTAGTCAGAGGGCTGGATGATCCTTGACAATCCCTCTGTAACGTCTTGGATACGGGCCCCGTCTTGGATACGGGCCCCTGGCAGGCAGCATACCTCCCGGGATGTCATGTCAGGGCGACACATGGGTGCCTCCGTCCCCCTCAGAAGAGGGTCACAAACCACCACTACCCTACGTTTCCTCCTGGGAGTGGTGGCTGTGATCCTCCCAGCCTTGGCAGTACATGGCTTCTTCTCCTTCACCTTTGAGGGTGATTCCTCCTTGCTTGTTGCCAGGGCAGCATAATGGTTTTGCATCACCATGGTGGGTGGGGTGGGAGTAGGGTTGAAGCACTGCCTGCTGCCAGAAGTAACCAGCAGTCAGTGTCCTCCCTGTACCAGAGCCATATCCTCCTCCCCTGGTTGTGTAACAGCAGTCCTCTCTAGCTGGATAGCTTCCTCAGCCTTGGATGTCTCCCTGTGAATACTCTCAAGGAATTCCTTGTGGGCATGGATGCTCCTCAGCCTAGCCACATCCTCCTGTAATTCTCCCACCTGCTTCCTGAGAGATTCACCAGCAGGCACCTTTTGCACAGGACGGTTCCCCCAGCCTGGCTTTCTGTTAGTGGGAAATGCAGGCCACAGTCTCTGCAAATCCACACAAGGATCTGGGTAGAGGCACCCATGGTTAGGTTCTCTGTCTGGATACAGGTGCAGGTGGAGGAGACAGGAGCAGTGTTGGCACTGGCGATGCGGCCTTCCTAAATGTAGCAATTATATTACATCTCCCTCCCACAAACTCCCTCTCTAGTTCCCCTTGGTTGCTTAGCCCCTGGCTTTTAAGGTCTTTTCTCCTAGGTCAGCCCTACCCCCTCGTTAATCACACAGGGGGAGGGTGATCACAAGGCTGACTGAGGCTGATCAAGGATAATCCAGGGAACAAAGGCTCAAACAGTCCCCAGACACACAATCCCAATTGACCCTGTAACTGAAATAACCTGAAAGAGAAATATCAAAAGCTTTCCTAAAGTCAAGGTATATCACATCCACCACTTTCCTCATATCCACAGAGCCAGTTATCTCACCATAGAAGGCAATCAGGTTGGTCAGGCATGACTTGCCCTTGGTGAATCCATGTTGACTGTTACTGATCACCTTCCTCTCCTCCAAGTGCTTCAAAATGGATTCCTTGAGGACTTGCTCCATGATTTTTCTGGGGACTGAAGTGAGGCTGACCGGTCTGTATTTCCCCGGATTCTCCTTCTTCCCTTTTTTCTCACAGCTCCTGGAGTTAGACTGCACCAGGAAGTGAGGCTATAGCTCCTTCCCTTGGGCTACCAGTGCCCTTTTAGACTACCCCTCCACTTGGAGCATGCCCTGCAGCTCCTGAGGAGTGGGGCCTCCATAGCCCAGTACTACTCTTTTCCTTGCTCTGGTTTAGCATGGGGTCTGTAAACCGCATCACAAGGACACAAGTCCAAATTGATTTCTTTTTAACAATATGAGAAATGATGAATAATCGCTTGCTTACATTAGAAATTAATATGGTATATTGTAAATGAATGGTGAATCAGTCAACAAAGTTTGAAGTGATTATTTTGAAAGAATGATGAATGAGGAGAATCCCAGGGAGGAAGTAAGCACACGTAAGCCAAACCAGGGCATGAGAGATTGCATACATGAGGAAGAGCTGGCAGAGGTACTTAGGAAAATGAAAAAGGAGGAAGCATCTGGGACAGATGAACTAGCCATGGCAGTGGTGAAGCTATTGGGAAGGGAGGCATCAAATATCTTACAAGTTTGTCAATGACATTCTTAGAAAAGGAAAATGCCAAATGAATGGTGTAAAAGCTTTGTGGTGCCCATTTTCAAACACAAAGGAGATATTACACTTTGTGCTAATTATTGCCCGATTTAGCTGATGTCACATACTATGAAAGTATGGGAGAAAATTATTGAAAATTGTCTCCATGGAATGGTTGAAATTTGGAAGGGTCAGTATGGATTCCTGCTAGGAAGGAGCACAGTTTGTCATATTTCCACTATGAATCTTCATGGTAGAAGTTCAGAGAAGAGAGATGGCAACTGAATATGGGCTGTGAGGACATGAAGAAGGCGTATGATTGTGGTATACCAAGAGAGCTAGTTTGGTGAAGTTTGTGATGGAGAGGAGTGCCTGAAGGATATGTCTGTCTTATCCAGAATATGTGTGATGGAAAGACTACCATAGTCAAAACTAATGGGGCTACAGGAGAGAATTTCTGGTAAATGTTGGCCTGCATCAGGGGTTAGTGTTCAGCCCTTTTTTGTTTGCAGTTGTCATGGGTGTGATAAGTGGAGTATACAAAGGGAGCCACTAGTGACTTAGTGATATGTGTTGAAGATTGTGAGACTCTGCAAGCCAACTGTGTCTCCTGCCTAAGTGTAGCTGTCCAGTCCAACCTCTCCTTTCGCTAACAGGTTGTGATAGCTCCCTGGGCAAGCAGCAGATCCTTGCACAAAATATTAGGGAAGATGATCGTTTCTCTTCCCAGCAGGAAGCGTGAGGTCAGTCAGCTGCCATGCTGGCTAGTTGCAGCTGCTGTTTGATGTCAGTGATGCTGTGAGCTCTCTTACGGGGGAATAGCACAGATCTTGTTTCTGACATTAATTACCATATTTTATCGTTCCAGATTGGTTAAAAAAATCCAGGTGTTAATTATATACCATATATCTATACATGTGTCCACAGTATATATAGATATATTCATATATACACTAAAGGAGCCCTATTGTACCCATAACTGCTTCTGAATTTCTAAATAGGTGCAGAAGCAAGAGTGCCTTCTTCATCTGTGCTTTGCAAGTGCAATGTAAATCTTCCCTGCCCTTGTCATTCCAGACTGGATTATTGCACCATTTTTAATTTGGACCTACCCTTGACCAGTACAAACTTTAGCATGTGCAAAATGCATCTGTGACAGGTTGGATCACAGAAACCCCCTCGTGACTCTCACCTGATGTGCCAAGACTACTTCTGCCCCTGCTTTCCCTGCTAGCTTAGGACTCCAGCACCCTGTCTTGTTGAGCCAGACACGCCAGTCTGCTCCAATACAGACCCAGAGTCTGATCCACGTGCCCCAAAGCCACAGGCTTGATTGAAAGCAGCTTACAGAAGTGTTCCTGTCTTTAACACTCAGATGCCCAACTCCCAACGGGATCCAAACCCTAAATAAATCTGTTTTACCCTGTATAAAGCATATACAGGGTAAACTCATAAATTGTTCGCCCTCTATAACACTGATAGAGAGATATGCACAGTTGTTTGCCCCTCCCCCCCAGTATTAATACATACTCTGGGTTAATTAATAAGTAAAAATTGATTTTATTAAATACAGAAAGTAGGATTTAAGTGTTTCCAAGTAGTAACAGACAGAACAAAGTGAATTACCAAGCAAAATAAAATAAAACCCACAAGTCTATGTCTAATAAAACTGAATACAGACAAAACCTCACCAGTTCCAGTAAGCTTCCTTTTACAGACTGATCTCCTTCTAGACTGGGTCCAGCAATCATTCACACCCCCTGTAGTTATTGCCCTTTGTTCCAGTTTCTTTCTTGGGGGTGGAGAGGCTCTCTCTTTAGCCAGCTGAAGACAAAATGGAGGGGTCTCCCAGAGGCTTAAATAGACTTTCTCTTGTGGGTGGAGACCCTCTCCTCTCTCCTATGCAAAGTCCAGCTCCAAGATGGAGTTCTGGAGTCACCTGGGCAAGTCACATGTCCATGCATGACTCACAGTTTTTACAGGCAGAAACCATTGCCCACATGGTATCCTGAATGTCTCCAGGAAGACTTCTTATGTGGATTGGAGCATTCCAAGATGCATTGTTCCTTAAGTGCTTCTTGATTGGGCACTTAACTTTGCGCATTCCTTTCTCCAGGAACTGACCAAATGCTCTTATTTGGAAATCAAGCCAGAATACGGCCAATATTCATAACTTCGAATACAAAAATGATACATGCATACAAATAGGATTAATAGATTCAGTAGATCATAACCTTTACATAGATATGCTACATGGCATATATAGCATAGAACATATTCCAGTTATGTCATACATATTCATAAGCATATTTCCATAAAGCCTTATGGGGGCACCATCACAGCATCTGCCCACTTACTCAGCAGCAGTGTGCACGGAAGGCATATTGCAACTCTAGTGGCTGCACTGGCTGCCAGTGGGTTTCCAGGTGCATTCCAAAGTGTTAGATTTGTTCTATAAAACCCTTTGTGACTTACACCTGGGGTGACGAGGGAAGCTTGGCAACTGGTGTAAACTGTCATAGTTCCATTGCTCCAGAGCTATGACAATTCACACCAGTTGAAGATCTGCCCCTGAGTAGCTAGGAGACCTCTCTCTTTGGGCTCCATCCTGCAAACATTTTCTTATGTGAGTAGTCCCACTGATGGCAACTACTTGTATGAATGATGGTTTGGGGAAGCAGCCACTTGGTGCAATACCATGCCAATTGAGATCTACTGGACTGCTCAAGTTCACCATCTCTATGAACCCAGGTGTTTGGGGAAGGATAGTCAAAATGGAGGCCTCTGGACTTTGGAATTTGCTTTTTTCCCACAGGTCCAACAAATATGAGTGCATTGACAATCTGGGCATACTGCAAATACACATCTACTGTATATGCTCCAGTGTTTCTTGAGAGAAGAGGGTTTTACTTGGGGAATGAGAGATCCTTTTAGTATCATTTCAACACTAGTCAGTTATTGTATACGAATTTCAGTGGATTGAACCTAGAGAATTATTAATAGACACTGTATATGTCAAAAGAATATATATCCATATATACTATATACAAACACATAATGGTATGAACCAAAGGCTGGCCTGACTGAGATGCTATGCACATCTCATTGAATGAAATGACTTTGCATGGATGGGAGGTAAGAGAAGAGTTTGGATATATGTATATTTGACCATTCTACAGGGGAAACTCAGGAGAAAATGTTAATGCTGCTGGGATTGCTAAACAGGGAAGGGGCAGTAAGCAGGGAATTTCTATGTGATGTTAATGAATGCAATGAATATGCTGAATTGTAGGAATTAGACACTGTAACAGGGAACTAAAAATTATTTGTAAAAAATGAGAAATAGATTTGGAAAATGCAGTTCCAGAACCCTTGAACTGAGGGGAAAGAGATGTAGCTAGCCTGCAGGCAAGCTGAGTATTTCTGGTAGGGCAGGTTATATCGCTGCCTGCTGCACTTTTAATGCTCCTCCCCACACAAAGGGAAATTGGAGTTAGACCGGCCCTGTGACCTTGTGTCTCCTTGAGGCTTGTTTCTGCCTTTGGCAAGCCTCTTGTCCCACAGGTGCCAACAGCCTGCCCACTCTCAGCTGGCTCACCAGGGCAGGACTGCAAAGTGCAGGAAGGCAGCAACCTAGAACATCAACATCCATTTGTGCCTCCTGCTACTCTTCCAGACTTAATGGTTTCATTTTCTGTGGACACCCCCCACTGCATTAGATCTTTATTAGCACCATTTAAAAGCACCAGTGCCTTTTCCAGACATAGGGTCTGAACCTGAAGATCCAGAAGTCTGCCCTAATATACCCCTGGTCGCAACCACCTGCATTTTTCTCACTGGCTTACAAAGTAAAAACTTATTGTTAGAGGCATAGCCACTACGTTTTAATCTGGACCTCAACTTTCCCAGAATGCAGGGCTGCTCAGATCTGGAAGTTTGGTTTAGCTTCTTGGAAGAAGAGTAGGCCAATATCAAGTATTTGAAGTTCTGAATCTCATACCTTCTGAGTTAAGGGTTTGGATGTCATAGGTCCTGATCCTGCTATCTGCTCTGTACAGCTGGACATCTCTGCTGATGCCGAGCCCCACTGACATCAATAGGGTTCTGCATAAGCGCAGGGGTCCACCCATGCAGAATAACTTGCAGGATCAGGACTGTCCATTGTCAGTTCTTTGGGTCAGGAACTGTTGATGTGTGTAAGCACAATACATAATTGCTTTTGGAAATGAAGACAGCTGTGGTAAAACAAAGTTAATACATTACATCAAACCACTCGAGAGGGCTATTTTTTTGTGAGAGATGGCAGAGAAACCCCAAGTTCTCCATAATCGGAGGCAAACAACTTGATTTTTTCATGTGCTTCAGTGATCTATCATTGCAGTAGGATGAGATTGGATTAAGATGCTGCATCTCAAATTTTAATGACATTATACATACACAATAAAAGAACATGTCCATATGGATCAGGGTTTGTTTAAAATTGTGTGCTTGCATACCCTATAGTCAAGATAAAAATAAATGTGTATTATGACCTCAGAGTAGGTTTATTTGGATTAAAAACTAATTTCATGCATTATGAAGTATAGCAGATCTTCTCAACAAATTAGCACACGACAGTTTTAAAATACAAGTTTAATACATGAAAAGTTTTAATATGGATTTTGTCTAGAGAGCTAACTATTAAATTAAGAATAAATTATACATAAATGAAATCATTAATGAATTATCACAAGTTAAATTATAAAGATTTTATGGGCAGTAAAACATAGCAGAAAGAGATGATTGACTATACACATGCCTTGTACTTTTAAGGGCTTGTAGCATTGTGTATGTACCCCCACTGCAAGAAACAACCATCCCAGACAAGGAAGTATAACAGTGTATTTAGTACTTTAGGGAGGCAGCATGGTATGACGGCATGAGCATAGGGTTAAGGATCTGGAGAACACAAGTTCTAATCCTGGGTCTTCTAATGATGCTGTGGGCAAGTTTCTTTGCTCCTTTCCCTCAGCCTCCCCATCTGTACAGGAAAGTATAATCATACTTAATCACCTCACAAGGTTGGGAGGTGATTATGTAGCCTTTGTACACTGCTTCAAAGATATGAAGTGTGATATGCCTGTTGAGGGCTATTAATAGTCTCTGTGGGGTGTGTATGGAATAGATGTACTTTTGCTGGTGGTCATTCACAAGCAGAACCCTTGGCAAAAGAAGTGTTAACTTCCTAGTAGATACCATCTGAGGAAGGATGGGCCAAAATTGAACAAGTGACAAGTTCCAGAGATTTGCAAATAGAACCAGCGAAAATGTACTCAGTGATAAGCGAAGGCTAATTCTCTTCAATGAGTAATTGCCCAGTGGATGGTCTGAAGCAAATAAGATGAAGCCAGCACATGCTGGTTGCTTTTTACTTTACTTTGTGTGAGAGGCCATCCTTATAACCCTTAGGACACGTAGCTAAGTGTTAAAGTATAAAAAGGAGCACTGGAGGCATTGTGCCAGAAATAGGGACAGGAGAGTGTTTGGATGTTATGAGGTGAGCTTGGGATCTTGAGTGTATTCCTGTCCCTCTGTTTAGAACATTCAAGCTGACTATACTGTACTTTTTTGACAGGACACTGCCTAGCAGCTAAAAAGCAGGACCGAGAGTCATGAGTTTTAGGTCCTAGTCATGACTCTTCAATTTACTGTGTGCATTGGGTATGTCACCTTCTTTAAGACTGTTTCCTCATCTGTAAAATGGGAAAACCATCACTGACCTACTTCACAAGAGCTTTGTCAGGCTTAGTTCACTAATGTTTGTAAATTACTGTGACCTGTCCCAGTAGAAGTCAATATAAGAGTGCCCAATATAAAGGGTTTATTATCCTTGTACATGACTTAGGAACTTTTTGTAAAAAATCCTTTTATTTTCTCAGTTCAGTGGACATTTTTAATGGAAGGAAAACCATGAGAACTAGAAACTTGTGAAATTACCTTTTTACTGGTACTAGTTTTGCCTACCTTGATAGAAAGCTGTGTAACTTTCCTCACCAAAATGTGTGCACTTAAGCAATGTAACACAATTTTAGTTTTATTGTATAGGTTTTTTAAAAATGTATAATTCCTAACATGCCCAGCTGATGTTCTGTGTAGTTGTGAACTACATAGGGGGTATCTCTGCATATTTGCTGTTTACCAGCTGCAAGGCAATTTACAATTGTTCTATTGATTTGCTTCTTTTTAAGCCTGTAATTGAAGGGTATTATACCCACCTGTCTTCACTCACTCAAACATTCTTCTTCTGGGCTCTGACTTTGCATGCTGAGGTGTCACCTCACAGAGAATTGTACGACAATCCGTGTTTCAGCTTCATGAGCTCAGTGGAGCATTCCTACCAAAGCTGGGGCTCAGCTTGATTGCTATCACAGTCTGAGGTGAGTCTTGCTCACTGAAGTGTGTGGTGCATTTCAGATGAATCAGAATTTTGATCAGAAATGTTGTGCTGAAATTAGTAGAAATTTTCTGTGGGTTATTCAAGAGCAGAAATGGTGAATTTCATCCCAGCATCTCTGCATTATTGTAAAGATATTATTAAAATACCTTACTAATGGCAGGGTGTTCTTGCAACAAAACAAGTGCACATTGCTGGGAAACGTTACACACTTTTGCTCCATATTCACCAGAAAAGTAATAGTGCGGGGGGAAGGGGGGAGGGGGACCAGAAACAAGCATTTCACATGGGAAGAAAGCGGAAAGTGATTGGAACTGCCAGTCACACAAGAAAAGAAGTGATAACAAATGAAAACAGGCCAAACTCTCAGTCACTTCTTCTGAGAAGACCGTCTTAGAGCTGGAAAGTGGAAGAGGTAGCTCTGTCTCTGGCTGAACTGTGTATTGAAGGACTTTGGCAGGTTTTGCAGATCTGTATTTGTACACGGTGGAGCTCTTGCAACAGATGGATTTAAATGCTTCCTAATTTGAGTAACCAAGAAGTAGAACAATGAGAGAACCATCAACACTTACACTCTAAGCTAACTTTATTGTTCATCGTATTGACATTATGAAGCGGGATTATTTAAATACATTGTGCTACATGGATGCCTTGTGTAACTCCAACTAAGTCAATGGAGTTTTTTTACCAGGGATAAATGTGAACCATGACACGATCCACTGGGGAACTCCTTGAGAGCTTTGAGTGTACACTTGTAGAGACATTGGACTCATACACTTCTGTGATCTTGCTTTAATTAGAAAACTGCATTTACTTATTTCTTATTTGTGCTGAGCCATAGATGCAACCAGCGCCACCTTCTTTTTACGTATGGCAATAGCGGAACAGTGAACGTAGTGGTGTAACTAAAGGTGGATCTTAAAGTCTCTTATCCAGCCCAGAGCACCACACAACAGTTGCAGTTCAGTAATTCCCTCACTTTCCATCTGTGGAGTAAGTATATGCATCTTCCATGTTGAGTGCAAATACGAGTTAAGAGCTGTCCATATATGCCATTTGGAGAAGAAGCCTGGCACGTGCAGATTTTTTTGTATTGGTATTTTAGCAGCTGACCAGGCTTCAGACGATCTTCTGAGAACATCCTTATCTCCCGCAAAGAGGGCTGTGTCATGAGAGCAGAAGTCAGCAATGAGGGGAGTGTTCTAGGTCACGGAGGAGCGGTCGTGTGGTATTTGCCATGATCTTTATGTACTCGCTAATTGTCCAACATCTCATCGGATAGTTGCTGGTGCAATGTTAGCCAGTACCACTAGCCATGGAAGTGACCACCACCTAGCAACTTTACAGAGAAGATGTCTATCCCCAAAAAACTTATATACAACACTTCAGTACCATTAGAGCTTTCCATTGTAGTCAAACACATCTGATGATAGTAATGATATAATAGATACCAGCCTGAGTATAAATTAAGCTTTCATGGTCACTGGGTCTAAAGTTAAAAGGGAGTTCAAGAGAAAGAAAGTTTAAAAAAATATTTGAAGGACATCTCACAAATCCTTAGGAAAATAACAAGCATTCATGTTGTCCAGATTGATGAGTTGTGTAAGCATCTCAGAGGGAAGAGAGCAAATTTACATTTCTCTAGAATGCCAGCAGCGAGGCCACCAAATGAGGCTCCATTAAAGCATTTTCCAGCTCATCCAGGCTGCTTTGTCTTGTGCTTTTCCACATGATTAATTTGTGATTAGGACACATGACAAATAAGCCAAAGGGTAGTCAGAGGCAGTGAAAATGGGATTAACAGTTTCAGCATGTCATGTATTCCAGAAGTTAGGCTGTGTAATTGGTTTGAAAAGTGTCAGAACATGGCACTGAACAATGAGCTTCTGACAGACATGGAACCTTGCTCCTTGCATGCTCCCCATGAATTTGACAGGAGTCCCAAGTCTCTTCAGAGTTAAGCCTTGAAACAAAACAGTTTAGCTTTGACTGATGCATAATAAGCAGTTTATTTCTGCAGTGCCCCCCCACGAGGCATTTGCTGTTTTGCTGAAGTGCATGTTGAAGAAATCCAATAGTCAGTTAAGTCTTATTAGCTGGAGCTCATTACCTTGAAAGCAGGGTTTAAAGAGACCCAGCAGAAACAGAGTTCTGGCACTTAACTCTCAGCCTGTGTTGTGATGTTAATAGAGAAAATCAGCCTGGACTTGTGCACTTTTTTGCTACTGTCTTACACGCAAAGCCTGAAATCTGTGTTCACTCCCCGAGCAGTGTCAAGTCTGATGTTCCTTGGTATTACTGGAGGACTTATTTGAGGGGGAGAAGGGGACAGAATTTACTTATTGGCTTTTCTTTGGCCCCATCTCTGTAGTAGCTGAATGACTGACAGTCAATGAATTTAACCTCCTATCACCCCTGTTACAGAGGGGAGATAACGTTCTTCATAAACCTGACTCTTTTTCACTTCTCTCCCTGAAAGGACCATCTCACCAACCCTGCCTTACCCCCAACTTCTGTTTGTTTCACTCTTGCTGCTGACACTATGGAGACAGTCCCATGACTATTGAGACTATGTCCACTACAAGTCAGCTCTCTCCTACTTCCACTCTGCTATTTTCCTTGTCCAGCAGCACAACTCCTCTCAACTCCCACACATTCAATCCCAGGGCATATCCTTATCTTGCTGTTTGTTCCTCTATAATATTAGGAGCTTTCTCAACTGTGAACTGCAAAGTGGGGCATTTGCTTCCTTGTTAAGAGTTTTTCTCTCAACAATTCTAGTTGTACAACCATTAAACACGAACTAACACTGCCTCCACCAGTTGCCTCCTATCATCTTCCACCTCTTCTTTCTTCTGAATCCCAATCTTTCTGTAATGACACTGTCTCATGTTCCCACTCATGTTCCCATCCTCACCACCTCCAACGCTTACCCTCACCATCACTCCCATTCCTCACGGGTCGTCTGTTAGTAGCTATGTTGTGTAGGGAAAGAAGAAAAAAGTTTCCCTTTCTGTTCCTTCTCGTACAAGCCAGAGCTCTTGAAAATCTCTGTCGTGCTTTTCCAGGGAAGTTGATGCAACTGTCCAGGAGCTGGGCTCTGTAATCCATTAGGGCTTTCATTTCATGCAGTTGTCGCCTTTCAGGCTATTTGCCTTTTGTGAGTAGCGGCTTGCAAAAAAACAATTCCTTCAATAGCTTCACTGCAGTTGGGGAAGCTCCATTCACACTAAAACCCTCCCTATTCTTATCAGGAATATTTTAAATCAAACTCTCACAGCTCTGCAGGATGTTATTGCACTGCAAACCTTTTACCCAGTGAGCCCAGTTGCAGACTTGCCCATCACAAACATTTGAGCCATGAACGGAGGGGGCCAGAAGGGACCACAAGGGTCATCTAGTCTAACCCCCTGCCAAGATACAGGATTTGTTGTGTCTCAACAATTCAAGACAGGTGGGTATCCAGCCTCTTTTTGAAAACCTCCAGTGAAGGAGCTTCCACAACCTCCTGAGGCAGACTGTTCCATTGTCCTACTATTCTTATAGTTAGGATTTTTTTCCTGAAATTTAATCTAAATCTGCTGTGCTGTAGTTTGAACTCATTGCCTCTTGTCCTACCCTCTGTGGCAAGAGAGAACATTTTTTTCCTCATTTTTTTATGGCAGCCTTTCTGTATCTGAAGACCACTATCATATCCCCCCTAATCTCCTCTTTTCCGAACGAAACATACCCAGTTCCTTCAACCTTTGCTCATATGGCTTGCATTCCATCCCTTTGATCATCTTTGTTGCTCGCCTCTGCATCCTTTCCAGTTTTGCTAATCCTTTCTATATATTGGTGACCAAATTTGGACCAATATATAGTTGGACCTCCAACTGAGGCCTAACCAGCACTGAGTAGAGTGGTACTATCACCGCCTGTGACTTGCTTTTTCTGCAGCAGCATCGCATTGCTGACTCATGCAGAGGTTATGATTCACCACAACTCCCAGATCCTTCTCAGCAGTGCTGCTGTCAAGCCAGTTTTCCCCCATTCTGTATTTGTGCATTTGTTTTTTCTTTCCTAAGTGCAGGTTCTTACATTTGTCTTCCGTGAATTTCATTTTGTTGTCTGTAGTCCAGTTCTCCAATTTTTCAAGTTCCCTCTGCATTTTTAGCTTTATCCTCCAAAGTATTGGCAACCCCACCCCAGCTCATCTGCAAATTTTATCAGTGTGCTGTATTTTATATATATAAAATAGCATCCCCCATGATATTGCACACACTGTGTATACAAGGTGACACTGGCGGAGTGGCCCATGCCATTCCCAGAAGTGCTGCACTTCTGGGAATGGCATGGGCCACTCCGCCAGTGTCACCTTGTATACACAGTGTGTGCAATATCATAGGGGATGCTATTTCAAGAGGGCCCTGCCCTGTCCTTACCAGTATGATCTCGAATGCAGCGTGCATATGCTGTCACACCAGTGGGGGCAAAGTGGCTTACTATTCAAAATGGTGTCCCCCCCATCTGATACTGGACAAAACCATGTCTAATTTTGTCTTAGTACTGGATGGGTGAAACAAATCAGCCAAGAAGAGGACTGTCTGGTATAAAGCCAGTGGCCTGCCTAGTGGGAGTGGGACGGTTCCAGGGAGAGTTTAATGGATGGGTGGCAGGGGTTGAAGTTGTGGTGGAAATCTAAAAGGGAGTTTAGGTCATCTGCCTAGAGGATGAGTTTTTTCATCCTCACACTAGCATCAACTTCCTGAATTTTCATCCTCTGGACAGATGACCTAAACTCCCTCAGATTTCCATCACAACTTCAACCACTGACACCATTAATATAATTTTCATTAGAGCAATCCCATGCCAGCATCAGCTTCCTGGACACCACAATCAGCTTCAGCACTGGAACACTATAGACAACTATATACAAGAAACCCACAGATCACCTCACCTGCCTTCACAGACCCAGTAACCACCCCAAACACATCGCGAAATCTCTTCTCTACAGCCAGGCACTCAGATACCAGAGAATATACGCTGAGGAGAAAGTCTGGGATATACACCTTAACACATGTAAACCTGCTTTCACTAGATAAGGACATTCCTTCAGAGAGGTAGATTGCATTGTGGAATGGTCCACCCAAATACCCCAAGAAAATACAGAAATAAAACCCCCTCTGACCACGCACCTCTAGTTGTCACCTACCACCCCACAGTGGAATCCATACAGTTTATGACCAAATATTACAACCCAAACTCAATGAGGACCATATCCTGAAAGGAATCCTTTTCTGAATCCCCTCTTCTGGCCTTCAAACAATCCCCAAACACCATCAGAAGCAAGATACCCACAGACCAGGACCCACCAACTCCAAGCAGCACCACACCCTGCCAGAACAGATGCAAAACCTGTAGACATACTGGCACTGCTCAATGTTATCCGGGGTTCTCTCAACCCAAAGCTCTTGGTAACTTTACTCTTTGTGAGGTGGTATCAGGAAATCAATCAGATGGATGGGCTATGTCTCCACTGATTTAAGACTGGCATAAACCCAAAGTGCTTTTTTCCAAAATTACTATTTTATTAGATCTCCAGCACACAGAGATATGCAAAAGTGTTAGAGCACCCCCAAACAATAGTTATCCAGGGTCTGGAGGGGCCTTTGGTGGTCAAATGACAAAGTTTAAGTGGCCAGCTATCCGCCTGTCACTGGAGATTCCAGGAGATATTCAGAAGGTCAAATCCAAATCACTCAGATCTTTCCCTTTTTATGTTCAAAAAGTCACATAGCTTGTCAATCACCAATAACCACTGAGCAAGCAGTTTGTTAAGCAAGAAGTTTCGAGCTATTAGTTATATAGATGTGTTTCTGCAGAGTCCACAGTCTCATGGGCCCCAACACACACACACACACACACACACACACACACACACACACACACGTCAAATACAGACAGATTTCCAGTCTTTCCAAAACCACATACGTCACCGGTTTGAAAGTAGCAAGACAGGATGGCACAGGATCATGCTCAGTTCTCGTGGTCACTCTCCCTCCTCTCCTGGCCTGCTGAATTATGCTAAGGCTGCTACAAAGGCCTTACAGCTGCTTTTGGAAATAAGCATAATAATCAATATTCCAGCACTGGCAGTGGCCTAGGCATTTTGCTGGGCTGTCAAAATCTCCCCTAACAATCAACACCCCTCACAACACACCTTTCCAAGATCCACGAGTCCTACACATACCTATCAACATGTGTTGTACCTCATCCAGTGCACTAAATGCGCCAATAACTATGTGGGGGAAAACCAGACACTCGCAACACTCTCGAATTCACAGAAAAATGCTAAAAGATAAAAACACCATATCACCGGTGAGTGAACACTTTTCACAAAGTGATCACTCTATATCTGATCTCTCGGTGCTCATCCTCAAAGGAAACTTGCACAACACCTTCAAAAGACAAGTCTGGGAGCGTAAAGTCACAACTTTGTTAGACACTAAAAGTTTTGGATTGAATAGAGACACTGGATTTATGGCTTATTACAACACTCTACCCTGGGACCAAATGTCTGCAACACTGCATACATTATAGTTTGTGTCCTTTTGAGTGGGGGGGTGGAAGGGGCTAGAGGATGAGTCCAGAGCTACAGGAGCTGGTAAACTCCAGTTCTGTGGGTGACATGCAGCCTGATCTAAAATCACAGGGCCTGGCTCAGAGAACATATTTCAATTCATAATCAGTACTGCCAACTCTTGTGATATTTGGAGAGTTTCTTAAAGTCCTGTCTCATGAAGTCCTGTGAACATGCAAGAATCTCAGCGTTCATTAAAACCCAATGCAGGTTTCTAAGCCTAATGGGTGCAAAGAAAAGCTTGACAATGTGAGGGTAAATATATATATATTTTAAGTTTCATGATTTTAAGCCAGTACCATGACTTCTGGGGGCCCCAGCTCAGAATTTTGAATGCTGGGAGTTGGCAATAATGCATTAAAGTCTTCTTCTAAACACAGTTGCCCCTCAAGACTAGTTTTGAGCCTCAAAGGCGACAGGTAGCCCCAGGGCTATGAGCTGGAGACAGACAGACACTTCATTGATTAAGAAATACATGAAACTTCTGGTTTTCTCCTGTCTTTAAAATGAAGAGCAATTGCCACCCTGGAGACAAGAATAGTGCAAAACAGACTTTCCTATGAAAAGAAGGACAGACCAAGGGAAGAGTGAAATTCAATTTTCTTCACAGTGAATCTATAATGTGCCTTTTCCCCATGAATAGGGCAAGTGAAACAGACTCTTTACAATGTATAGCCACCAGAAACTACTCTACAGTCACATTTGATATAATGAAACATGCACTATTGGGGTTAGAATGTCAAATTTATTTTTCCAAGTGTTTCACAGTCAGAGCATTGAAAAACAGATTCAATTTTTATGCAAAGGCATTTTAAGAGCCAGGCCAAAAAGAAAAGTCACATTCAAGATACTCTAATGTACCTCTATATAGAACAGCACAACTCAAGAAGAGAGAACTAAATAAAGCCAAATTATTTTTTTCCACTGAACTCTTTAAAGAGCTACTTGAAGAAACAGACTTAAGGAGTCTAATTCTTTTGCAATGTGGCTCTAGAAGTAGAAGATGCCTCTTGAGACTTGATATAATTTATAAAATTAGTCTCACTACTCAGAAAACCCTACAGAATCATGACTGGAATAAGATGAGTCTACTTTGAGTACTGTAGCTATGGATGAAATTTCAAACATGACAGCATACACCAGCACATGCCCATACAATCGGGCATGGCAGTGCAGGTGAGTCCTGCCTTGATTTCTCTTCATGCGGAACATGAACAAGTGCAGACCAGCTTTTGGTATTAAAGGGCAAACTTCCTGGAGGATCTCTCTTTATTTAACAGTGTCCCCCACAGGCATACAGGACATGTTTTATCTCAGCTTCCTGGCTGAGGGACTCAGTCAGTCCCAGTCTGTCTGTCACCTGTCTTGAGTTTAGTAGTCCCCTCCAGCCAGGTACTATATCTGGTTGTTCTCACCTCAAGGCTCCTGATGCTGCCTGGGTGGAGTCTCTCTCTGACATGGGGATTTATGGAGGTCTCTCAAAGGGGCCACCGCAAATACTAGGCAGGGGCCTCTGGGCTGTCTGCCCACTGTGACTCTCCCTCCTGAGTCCTACCCTGTCCTGAAGTATTTTTTCCAGGCTCCCTGGCCTGGTAGGTTCCCCAAGAACCTCTCTGTTTCCAGAACCCCCCTTTAGGCTCTCTACCCTAGGAACTTACTTTCTGCTTAACCCAGATTCCTGCCCTGGGAGCACAGTTTTTGTTTAGCTCAGGCTTCCAGTCTCAGGAGGAGATTCTGCCTAGCTCAGTCTCCCTGCATCAGGAGCATGGCTCCTGCCTAAATCAGGCTTCTTATCCTAGGCACACAGGTTCTTATCCAACTAGCAGAACTGCTGATTTTGAAGCTTTCAGAAACCTTTTAATCTTTCTATAATTTTTCTTGTATATTTGCATTTCAACTTCCCCTCAGGCTTTAGAGGCTAATTGAATTCTAATCCTCCTTTGAAACCTACTTCATTCACTATCAGTATATACATTTAAGAAAAAAAAGTTAACAAGAACTCTGTAATGCAGCTGCTTTCCTTCACTCTGCTATTTCACTAAATAATAATATAATGTAAGTAAAGAATTCAAGGAGACAGACATCGCCACTTGGTGTAGATCACAGGCCTAATGTTTATATTTAATTCCACTGAATTGTTCAAAGGAGAAGCCACCAGTTAGAACCTTGTCTCTGAAAGAAATATTGATGGAAGGCCTTTAAGGACTCAAGAATAGCTTCTGAGGGTGGATGGGGAAAACTTTACTAATCACTTACCTAATGTGAAAGAACAGATAATTATGCAGTAACTATGAAATTGTAAGGCCCTGAAAGGGCAGAATTTGTAGAATAACTTAATTCCTAGAGATTGGGGGATAGCTTGTGTGTATCCAAACCAGTGAAGGAATGTAGAGGGGGACAGAACTCTTATTTAGGTACTTTCTCATAGAACTAAGGCCACCACTCACAAATGGGGTCCAAAGAAAGGATAACTGTTAATGTGGAGGAGGAAAGGTCATTGATACTAAATTGCACCATTCATACACTCTGATTTTAATATTAGGGACTAAAATTTAAATCTTTTGATAAACCTTTTGAAAAACTTCAAAGCAATAAGAAATTAGATGACTTATCAGCCCTGGACATTTCCCATTTATACATTAATTAGTGGTGAGTAATTGACCTATTATTGGGGAGGGAGCTTCTCTGTGCCTTTAATAGTTCACAGATTTTTATTTGCCATTTCAGTGATATAAATCACCCACACATTACATAAAATTGAAGCCTGTGACAGCTAAGATTTATACATGAATTGATATATGGTCTGAAATGTGTACTGCATCCCAGGTATTTAACAGTAGATCACTTTTTTTCCCAAATAACTTTATTTTTTCATAAGATACTTCTACTTTATACTATATTTCTGCAGAGCCAAGTGAAGGATTGCATAAACATACATGTATACAAAGGTATTCTGGTTTCAGAGTAGCAGCCGTGTTAGTCTGTATTCACAAAAAGAAAAGGAGTACTTGTGGCACCTTAGAGACTAACAAATTTATTTGAGCATAAGCTTTCGTGAGCTACAGCTCACTTCATCGGATGTCACATGCTTGACCAACATATAGATGTAATTTTGCTGAGTGACTCTGAGGTTTAATCAGGTGTGTCCATGTAGCACCGCACCAGACTAACTGTAGAAGAGGGGTGGAACATATCCGCTGTGTACGGTCAGAGGCACTGTGGAGACACCCTAAGAACAGTCGTATTCAGGGAGAAAGCTTAGCTTTATTTTCTATGTTGCCAATGAAGTCAAACCCCAAGAACGGACTGAGCATATACAGTATATATCTATTCAATATACATATTGAATATATTCAGCTCATGTTACTCACAGTAACATGAGTATTGTATCAGATTTATACAGTAGAACCTCAGAGTTATGAGCATCTCTGGAATGGTAACTTTGAAATGTTCGCAAAAAGAAAAGGAGTACTTGTGGCACCATAGACTAACCAATTTAGTCTCTAAGGTGCCACAAGTACTCCTTTTCTTATTGTAAAGAGAGTGGTCACTTTGGATGGGCTATTACCAGCAGGAGAGTGAGTTTGTGGGGGGGGGGGCGGAGGGTGAGAAAACCTGGATTTGTGCTGGAAATGGCCCAACTTGATGATCACTTTAGATAAGCTATTACCAGCAGGAGAGTGGGGTGGGAGGAGGTATTGTTTCATGGTCTCTGTGTATATAATGTCTTCTGCAGTTTCCACAGTATGCATCCGATGAAGTGAGCTGTAGCTCACGAAAGCTCGTGCTCAAATAAATTGGTTAGTCTCTAAGGTGCCACAAGTCCTCCTTTTCTTTTTGCGAATACAGACTAACACGGCTGTTACTCTGAAACCTTTGAAATGTTCGTTACTCTGAACAAAATGTTATGGTTCTTTCAAAAGTTTACAACTCAACATTGACTTAATACAGCTTTGAAACTTTACTATGCAAAAGAAAAATGCTGCTTTTACCCATCTTAATTTAAATGAAACAAGTACAGAAACAGTTTCCTTACCTTGTCAATTTTTTAAAAACTGCCCCCCCCCTTTTTCTTTTTAGTAATTTACAGTTAACACAGTGTGGGAGGAGGAGAGGGTCTCTGCTGCTGTCTGAGTGCGTACTTCCGGTTCCCAATGAGGTGTGTTGCTGACTGGTCAGTTCGTAACTCTGAAGTTCTACTGTATATGTATAATATGCCTACACAGATGAACCATGTACTCAGTAGATTTCATATATATATATATATATATATATATATTCTATTGAGTATGTGTATATACTTGTATACAGATGAACCACACTCATTCTGCTTGCACAAGGGCCAGTTTTATAATAAGCTTTAAATATTTAAATTACACTGACCACTTTTAACAAAATATATATTTTTATTTCATGTGGGAAATTAAAGAAGCTAAAAGACTAGATGTGGACATCAAATCTAAAGGTAAATGGCTGTTATTCAATATCCATTGACCTTACTGAAATTGGGCTACTTAGCTGTCACCCACTGGTGCTTAGCACATTAACTATGGTGACAAATGCAAGGAAAATCCAATATTGCAGGAGCCCTTCTACACACCCCAGCAGAGACTGCAACACCAAGAGAAAATCAGAGGGCAAAAGAACCTTGATAGTGAAACTGAAGTTAAAGGGAATGAATAGGATTGTTTGGTTGCGCCAGAGGAGATGGGAACATTAGAAACTTCTGATTGATAGCAAGCCTCCTTTACATCAGTACCCACAACTGCCACATTGCATTCACTTCCCTCCCCAAAAGAAAGGATTCGTGAGGAAACTCTACAATAACGGTGCACTCTTGGGCACAGTGTGAGAGACTGCATTACCTCACCACACAGGAGGGTGACTTGGATTGAAGCCTTCCAGAACCTGAAAAACCAGGAAACCCAGCGATCTTTGCTTTTTCCATATGTCCTTCGTTCTATGGGATTGCCTAAAAATACCCAAAACGAAACATAACAAAAAGTGAAATGCTGATGTTATGATTTCTTTATGGTTTTATACCGTGTACCTGTGTGTACTTTTTTGGTACATTGTATCTGATTGAATCTTAGAGCTATAAAGGTCAATAATTAGCAGAGGTACTTAGCACAGAACTTTGTAACTATCTGGGTCACCAAGACTCAAGGAAAAAAAATAAATGTACACACATAGTGAGGACAATTGCTGTAATGATGTAGCTTGCACCTAAGTTTTGGTATCTGATTAATTCAAAACAGTATATATGGAAGGACCAAATGACTTACTCAATACTGCACATGGTGTTCTTGACAGCTCTTTTACCAATATTCCACATGAGGATGGACTACAAGCTGTCAAGAACAGTATCCCCGATGAGGCCACGGCACACCTGGTGGCTGAGCTTTGTGACTTTGTCCTCACCCACAACCATTTCAGATTTGGGGACAACTTATACCCTCAAGTCAATGGCACTGCTGTGGGTGCATGCATGGCCCCACAGTATGCCAACATTTTTATGGCTAACTTAGAACAACACTTCCTCAGCTCTCGTCCCCTAGCGCCCTTCCTCTACTTGCGCTACATTAATGAAATCTTCATCATATGGACCCATGGGAAGGAGGCCCTTGAAGAATTCCACCTGGATTTCAACAATTTCCACCCCACCATCAACCTCAGCCTGGACCAGTCCACACAAGAGATCCACTTCCTGGACACTACAGTGCAAATAAGAGATGGTCACATAAACACCACCCTATACGGGAAACCTACTGACCACTATACTTACCTACATGCCTCCAGCTTCCATCCAGGACACATCACATGATCCATTGTCTACAGCCAAGCCCTAAGATACAACCGAATTTGTTCCAGTCCCTCAGATGTAGACAGACACCTACAAGATCTTTATCAAGCATTCTTAAAACTACAATACCCACCTGAAGAAGTGAGGAAAAAGATTGACAGGGTGAGACGGGTACCCAGAAATCACTTACTACAGGACAGGCCCAACAAGGAAAATAACAGAACACCACTGACCTGTTGGTCAGACCAATGTCATTGCAACATGAGAATTGCTTTCACACTCTGATGTCAGTGATTTAGCACCAAAAGCACTAGACTTCCCATATTTTAGTGGGAATGATTTATTAGACTCGTCCATCACAGAAAAAGTAAGATGAGGGAAAGTGGTAAGATCTCATAAAACATCCCAGGCTGTCCAGAAGGTGTTCTATCTCTGAAATGCCCTCTCATACAGTACATCAAGTCTTCCCCGAGTCCACAGGGGAGGAGATTTTATTACACATTATTGTACATGTAAGTCTCAATTCATTTCATCATCAAAATTTTAGAAGATTTCTACAATATTAAAAAAAAAGTCTGAATGAGCATAGGTTATTTACAATCTCCAGTGTGGGATCGTATTTGTAAGATGGCAAATCCTGTACATTTTTAGAATAAAATTTTCTAATTTCTGTTCCATTTTAATTACTTGCCCTATCCAGAGAGAACTCTGAGATGAAATATGGATCAGGAGTCCTTAAGAACTCAAGTTAAGAATTTGTTACAGTGTGAAACTTCTCAGGTGTGGCTAAATCTTTTGTAGACTTGGGGAATCAAATAGACTGCTGCTGTCACAACTAGGGTGTGGGTGGTCAGACCTAGTGGTCGGAGCAAGAGTTAGGAATCAGGTACCAGGAGGTCAGAGTCCAGGTAGGCCAGAGGGAAAACCAAGAGTCAGGCATCAGGAGGCAGGCAGGGTCAGAAACCAGAATCTAGGGTGTCTCGCAAGCAAGGTCGGCAGCAGAGGCAGGCAGTTAGATTGTTCCTCCGACAGCTCCCCTTCTTGACTTACTGGTTTATTGGCCAGTCAGGGACCTGTCTGAGGCTGCCATTCCGGTCCTGCTGGGTGGTACTTCCTGCTGAGCCCAGCTCCAAAGCATCCTGCCACAGGAGTCCAGCCTCAGCCTCTTGTGGTGATGAAGAGACCTCAGTGGCCCCGAAGCCTATGGTTGCAGATTCCAGCCCTACAGGTTCTAACTGCTGCCATGTGGAGATGTGTAATGTTGCATCTGACAAATGTGTAGGTTAAAGTTTCAAAGCAAAGTGTGTATTTATTCTCTCATGTGGAAATGTATCTATACAGTATTTATAACAAACTTCAAAATAATGGATCTGTGGAAGTGCCCCAGCTCTCAAGACCAAATTGGCCTGTGATAAAAGTTCTTTGTATTGCTTTCACAGGTGGGGATTCACCTAGTGGGAGAGTATCCCTGCCTAGATAGAGTCAGCAATGCTAGTTCTATTCCACCTTCTCCCAGCAGCCCGTTGGGCAGACACATGGACAGATAATACTATGGCTTGCTGGTCAGATGTGAAGCATGGGGCCTCCACATGGAACTATGTAGATTAGAAATGCCACTGGTCCTGTATATCTTCTCCTAATAGCCTAGAAATTGCAGTAATTTCTACACTAGCATTTATTTCTTATATAAATAACCACGCTTAGACAGTAAGCACTAGATTGTCACTTAGGTACTGTCTTGAGTAAGGGGTAGTATGAAGATACACTGTCCCAGGGGAATGTGGGGAAGAACAATCCCTTCTAAGGTGCAAGGGGAGTTTAGAGCTTGCACCACATTGTCGGATAGTGCAACCTGCTTCCCCCATATGCCTGACCTACCCTGAAGGCCAAGGCAAGGAGAAGCCATGAAAGCACGCAAAGGGAGCAGTAGATGTGTGCTCCCAAGCCTAGAGACTGTAGTTGCCTCTAGTTCGGAGCCTGCAAATGACAGGGAGTTGTCACCACCCACACACACACTCTAACTTTCAGGGGAAAAACAAGTCGTGCCCCTCCCCAGCCCAGCAGCAACTTGCAGCTTGGAGCCCCCCAGCTGGGGTACTCCCAGCAGCAAGGGGGAGATTAGATTTAATGAGGAAGGGCTAATTTCATGGTCCATGACATGTTTTTTAGGGCTGTGAAATTCGTAGGGCCTTATTTATAGCTAGTGCCAAAGGGCATATTGAGAATGAGACTCCATTGCGGTATGCATTTACTAATATCGAGTAATAGACCGTCTCTGCCCCTAATACTTTACAATTAAAATAGACAAGACAGACAAAGGGTAGGGGAAAGGGAAAGAACTTACAAATAGGCGATGGTTTGGAAATATTATGTTAGTTCCACAATTATTTTTAATTCTTTGAGTGGGGTTTAGTTAGGAGGGGGATTCACTAAACAGAAAGATAAGGAAAGGGAAAGGGGCCATAAAAGGGATTGACGTGAGGGGAAATAAGGCAGGGGAGACCAGGAAAGGAAGTGTAAGAGACACTTCAACTTATTTTGTTTGTTAAGAGAGGGTAAAGACTTCAAACAGGACAGACTTGGGGTTTTTAACTTTATCTCTTAAAAGGGCATGTAGTATGGAGAGAAAGTGATGGGGCTGGACAGTCCTGGATGCAACACAAGCCTGGTGGATTTTGATAGTCCACATTTCAGAAGAGCCATAGGGTTAAAAACAAATGGTATCAATTAAAGAGAGGGGTTTGGGGTTTTTTAATGCTGTCTTAAATATATCTCTGCGCTTGCTGTCAGAAAAGGCCACTCTGGGTAGGACTGGGTGTAATAGGGACAAATCATTGCTGTGTTTTCCTTGTAATGCTTCTGGCACTGAGAAAACTTGTAGGTTTTCCAGGCCTTTCACTGAGGGTCAGTAAATATTATTTAAAGACTAATGAGGTCTGCTTTGTTATAGCTGTCCAATTTGGATGTTCCCAAGTTATTTATGCACATCTGCTCCACCAGCTCTTGCCAGACATCAGGAACTTTGACAAATTAATACTGTACATTTGTGTATGTAGTATCTCCACAGAGTCCAACAAAAAAGCCATATAAGCAGTGTGAAGAGAAATTAATTTGCATCATACAATATAGTCCTGTAGCCAGTATATTGTTAAATATTTACCAGTTGTGCCAAGAAAGCAAAGTATGAAAAAAGGGATGAATATTAGTCTGTGGAGTCAAGACTATAAATCTGAGATATTCTTTAGTGTCCTACCATGCCAAACAGAACAACTGAAATTCTTAAAAATGTAAAAAGAAAAGGAGTACTTGTGGCACCTTAGAGACTAACCAATTTATTTGAGCATGAGCTTTCGTGAGCTACAGCTCACTTCATCGGATGCATACTGTGGAAGCTGCAGAAGACATTATATACGCACAGAGACCATGAAACAATACCTCCTCCCACCCCACTCTCCTGCTGGTAATAGCTTATCTAAAGTGATCATCAAGTTGGGCCATTTCCAGCACAAATCCAGGTTTTCTCACCCTCCGCCCCCGCCCCCACAAACTCACTCTCCTGCTGGTAATAGCCCATCCAAAGTGACCACTCTCTTCACAATGTGTATGATAATCAAGGTGGGCCATTTCCTGCACAAATCCAGGTTCTCTCATCCCCTCACCCCCCTCCAAAAACCACACACACAAACTCACTCTCCTGCTGGTAATAGCCTATCCGAAGTGACCACTCTCCTTACAACGTGCATGAAAATCAAGGTGGGACATTTCCAGCACAAATACAGGTTTTCTCATCCCCCCCTTTTTTTTTTTCCAAAAAACACACACACACACAAACTCACTCTCCTGCTGGTAATAGCTTATCCAAAGTGACCACTCTCCCTACAATGTGCATGATAATCAAGGTGGGCCATTTCCAGCACAAATCCAGGTTTTCTCACCCCCCCACCCCCATACACACACAAACTCACTCTCCTGCTGGTAATAGCTCATCCAAAGTATCCACTCTCCCTATAATGTGCATGATAATCAAGGTGGGCCATTTCCAGCACAAATCCCAATCCATCGGTGATCTTCCTGATAACACCATCCTGGCCACTATGGATGTAGAAGCCCTCTATACCAACATTCCACACAAAGATGGACTACAAGCCGTCAAGAACACTATCCCCGATAATGTCACGGCTAACCTGGTGGCTGAACTTTGTGACTTTGTCCTTACCCATAACTATTTTACATTTGGGGACAATGTATACCTTCAGATCAGCGGCACTGCTATGGGTACCCGCATGGCCCCACAGTATGCCAACATTTTTATGGCTGATTTAGAACAACGCTTCCTCAGCTCTCGTCCCCTAACGCCCCTACTCTACTTGCGCTATATTGATGACATCTTCATCATCTGGACCCATGGAAAAGAAGCCCTTGAGGAATTCCACCATGATTTCAACAATTTCCATCCCACCATCAACCTCAGCCTGGTCCAGTCCACACAACAGATCCACTTCCTGGACACTACAGTGCTAATAAACGATGGTCACATAAACACCACCCTATACCGAAAACCTACTGACTGCTATTCCTACCTACATGCCTCCAGCTTTCACCCTGACCACACCACACGATCCATCGTCTACAGCCAAGCTCTGCGATACAACCGCATTTGCTCCAACCCCTCAGACAGAGACAAACACCTACAAGATCTCTATCAAGCATTCTTAGAACTACAATACCCACCTGCGGAAGTGAAGAAACAGATTGATAGAGCCAGAAGAGTTCCCAGAAGTCACCTACTACAGGACAGGCCTAACAAAGAAAATAACAGAACGCCACTAGCCGTCACCTTCAGCCCCCAACTAAAACCCCTCCAACGCATTATTAAGGATCTACAACCTATCCTTAAGGATGACCCAACACTCTCACAAATCTTGGGAGACAGGCCAGTCCTTGCCTACAGACAGCCCCCCAACCTGAAGCAAATACTCACCAACAACCACATACCACACAACAGAACCACTAACCCAGGAACCTATCCTTGCAACAAAGCCCGTTGCCAACTGTGCCCACATATCTATTCAGGGGACACCATCACAGGGCCTAATAACATCAGCCACACTATCAGAGGCTTGTTCACCTGCACATCCACCAATGTGATATATGCCATCATGTGCCAGCAATGCCCCTCTGCCATGTACATTGGTCAAACTGGACAGTCTCTACGTAAAAGAATAAATGGACACAAATCAGATGTCAAGAATTATAACACTCATAAACCAGTCGGAGAACACTTCAATCTCTCTGGTCACGCAATCACAGACATGAAGGTCGCTATCTTACAACAAAAAAACTTCAAATCCAGACTCCAGCGAGAAACTGCTGAATTGGAATTCATTTGCAAATTGGATACTATTAATTTAGGCTTAAATAGAGACTGAGAGTGGCTAAGTCATTATGCAAGGTAGCCTATTTCCCCTTGTTTTTTCCTACAACCCCCCCCCCCCCCAGACGTTCTGGTTAAACTTGGATTTATGCTGGAAATGGGTTTCTGTGTGTGTTTTGGGGGGGGGGGGGTGAGAAAACCTGGATTTATGCTGGAAATGGCCCACCTTGATTATCATGCACGTTATAAGGAGAGTGGATACTTTGGATGAGCTATTACCAGCAGGAGAGTAAGTTTGTGTGTGTGTGTTTTTTGGAAAAAAAAAAAGGGGGGGGGGGTTTGAGAAAACCTGTATTTGTGCTGGAAATGTCCCACCTTGATTTTCATGCACGTTGTAAGGAGAGTGGTCACTTTGGATAGGCTATTACCAGCAGGAGAGTGAGTTTGTGTGTGTGGTTTTTGGAGGGGGGTGAGGGGGTGAGAGAACCTGGATTTGTGCAGGAAATGGCCCACCTTGATTATCATACACATTGTGAAGAGAGTGGTCACTTTGGATGGGCTATTACCAGCAGGAGAGTGAGTTTGGGGGGGGGGGGGCGGAGGGTGAGAAAACCTGGATTTGTGCTGGAAATGGCCCAACTTGATGATCACTTTAGATAAGCTATTACCAGCAGGAGAGTGGGGTGGGAGGAGGTATTGTTTCATGGTCTCTGTGTGTATATAATGTCTTCTGCAGCTTCCACAGTATGCATCCAATGAAGTGAGCTGTAGCTCAAGAAAGCTCATGCTCAAATAAATTGGTTAGTCTCTAAGGTGCCACAAGTACTCCTTTTCTTTTTGCGAATACAGACTAACACGGCTGTTACTCTGAAACCTGTCATTAAAAATGTAAATGGGTTATTAATATTATAAAGGAAAGGCATTCAAACCATGCTTAAAATGATTATTCCATTTGGGTCCACAATGGGTATTACTAACTAAATTCCACAAAAAGCCAAAGTGTGACAGTGATACAAATGTTTGTATTTCTATGGCTATTTTGGAAATCTCTTCAACACAAAAAAGAGAAAAGGAGTACTTGTGGCACCTTAGAGACTAACCAATTTATTTGAGCATAAGCTTTCGTGAGCTACAGCTCACTTCATCGGATGCTGTAGCTCACGAAAGCTTATGCTCAAATAAATTGGTTAGTCTCTAAGGTGCCACAAGTACTCCTTTTCTTTTTGCGAATACAGACTAACACGGCTGTTACTCTGAAACCTGACAAAAAAGAGAGGCATTTTCCCCCTGTACCTTTGCTTTCCCTAAAGCTTATTGGAAATAACATGAAAGCCTGTGGAAATTCATATCTGTTTATCACTAATAATTTCTTTAGAGACTTTGAGTGGAAAACAGAGAAAGAAACGGGTTTGTAGACGTAGTGGAAAGCTCACTCTAGTAATGCAGAATTGCTTTCTCTGTTCAGGCCTGCTTATTTTGTCAGCACAGATGTTACTGTCATGACTTCACACAACTCAGGAACCACCAATTTAAAACAAGTGAACAACTGGCAACTGCTACCACACTGAAGTATCAGGAAATCACTGAGATACCTAAGATACCATAGAATAGCAGAGCTGATAGTGATCTTTTATTAGTAATCTCTAAGCAATATATCTGTTAGCAGAGATGTGTGAGTCCACAAAATTATACTACTCTATTTTATGTACAAATATATACCTACAGTTGCTCCTGTGTATATATAACATTGACCATAGATGGATCATAAATAGTAAATACCCTAATTTATTCACAAAGATACTGCAACTCTTAGTACAAACTGCCAGTGTTCTCAGCCAACACAAAAATAAAATTGCAAGAATCAGTGTTGTTCAACTCCAGTTTATTTTAACTGTCTCTTCAAACAGAGCAAGTGCTGTTTTCCCTATCCTTGGCATGTGTCTGATCATGTGGTTTAGGTTCCTAGGACTTCAGTCAGGATAGGTTCTATCTGACATGACAATACAATATGAATAGATATCATTTAATAGGATGCCAAAGCTCTCAACTCCTTGTTCACAGGGTTGTCTGTTCTTAAAGACAATGAGCTCAATTCAGATCTGACGTAAGTAGGTGTGACTTAGCAGAAGTAACTGAGGATGCACCCTCTTAAACCATATGTGAATTTAAACCAATGGTTGAATTCTCTTAGTAAGGACAGTGCAACTTCACTGAAGTCAGTGGGCTTTCACAGCCCAATAAGAACTCAAATATTGTTACTTAAACTCTTAGATATGAAGGTACAATTATCCCAGTGTCCTAAATCACTTAGCAGTTAACTCAGCTTGTTCGTGAGTTGAGATTGCCTTCAGTAATTAATATAAGCAGGCTAAAGATGGGCAACACCTGAAGATTTTCCAACCCTCTGTCTGTTCTGTTGGGTTTGCGGAATAAATCTGAGTTCACAAATCTTTGCAAAATATAGTTCACAGCAGTGTTCCTTCCTCCTCTTCCCCTACCATATAAATTAATGAGTTTTTCTAGCTAAACAAAAGCTTGAGCTAAGTATTCTCAATAAAAGACCTCATCAGCCACATGATCTTGGGGAACTTTATGGAACTGTTTCCTCAAGACTACACTGAGAATGTACAGGGAAAACTCACATGTTTTAGCTATATTGCTATTAACTATAAAGAGCACAAATAACAACAGTACCAGGCTTCTTCCCTTTTGGCCAGTCAGTTCTCAATGCCCCGGGTAGTGCATACCCTCTTGCTTGCTACGTTACTATTGGATCGAAATTGCAATTCATCGAGAGTTGATCAGGCCCAGAGTGTGTCAGTTACTCACTGTCCCTCACTAACAGTGGCCAAGCCCTTGGTCACATTGTCATAATTCAGATCCTACTTCTTAGCAAATTACAGTAGGAGAGAAGAAATCGTGAAATAAAAGATAAGCAAAATATTCACTTGCCTTGACAGCATAGACAGCCTTGCTAAGCAGGTTCTCAACCTCTCTTTCACAGTATAGTTTAGATACCTGAGCAATGGCACATGGGAAGATCAAACCTGGCTCTGAAACTAAAAGCTGGTTATCTCTGTGTCAAGTTGTAGAATGTCTCCCTCACCTGAATGGGTTTTGTATCTCCAGGAAGGAAGAGAGAAAGAAAGAGAAAAAGAGAGTGAATGTGAGTGACCAGAGCTCCTTTTACATTTTTGGGGAAGATGAAGCAATGTGTTCCCTATAAAGTCCTTGTATTCATTATTGAGGCAGTAGGATACATGGAAGAGAATGGCAAGAAAAGTTTGAATCCAGTTCAGATAACTTCTACTTTTTACTGTCTCAGTCCACCTCCCAAAATTAGATATGGATATTACGTTATATCCTCTTCCACTACCCCACAAATAGCCTCAGCCTCAGTGATTCCATATAATACTTTGATGGACCTTTTGTTAGCAGCTACACACTGATCCCTCCAGCCCAATGATAAATGTGGTGTTTGAAATTTAGAACAAGAAAAGCCACAGCAGAAGCCAAAAGGAAAGTTTTTGCCACAGGGGAGGTTTAAAGGAGAAACCTATTTTATCAAAATGATAATCTGAGTATTCAACAGAAGGTCAGCTCCTAGGGCTGGGTATAGACTGGGGCTAGCTGCAGACACACAAGAATCAGTATGATCGCTCTCATCCATTCCCAGGCTTTCCTTGGGGAATGGGAAAGTCTCTCCCATTCACTGGGCTTTCAAATGTGTGAACGTATCTCCGGAAAAACAGCATGTACATCTGGTCCTCAGACTTTCCCAGCTGTTGCAGGAAACTTGGCCAGTTATTCCATCTACAGTAGAAATAAACTCAGGCTCAAACTATTCTTCTTCCCCTCAGGAAGCGCTATTGCTCCTTCACTCTCTTCTAGTTCTACTGTAGTTCTCAGGGCTCTAGGATTCAGTCCTTCCTAGGACTACAAGAGACCTCCTACTTCTACCATGGAAAATAGCCCCATGAAATCCGCATTCTCCCTTCTTCCACTTCTGCTTATTTCATTCCTTCAGACCGGACACTTATGACAGATGTTGCACAGCAGCGCCAAC
Source organism: Natator depressus (assembly GCF_965152275.1). Classification (NCBI taxonomy): domain Eukaryota; kingdom Metazoa; phylum Chordata; order Testudines; family Cheloniidae; genus Natator; species Natator depressus. The sequence continues at coordinate 88,518,887 of NC_134237.1, forward strand.
TGCAGCAACACTCTGCAGAGAAGACTAGTAACCCTTTCTGACCCTGGCCCAGTGTGTGATTGGAATATCCCATCACACACAGTCATCCTCATGAGCAAGTGTAATGACCTCTGCTCACTGCAAGTCCACCCACCTGTCTCACAGTGCAATATTACAGAGGTTTTCATCTCTGGTGCACCCTGCAGGGTGGCTGTCTTTGCATACCACTCAGCCCTCTGGCTGAGAAGTGTTTAGTTCAAACACCTTCGGGGTAACCAAATGTCTAGGTGTAGTCCTAAACAATCAATTTAATCTTCTGGGTTATCTGTTCAACCCTTTCCTGGGGTTTCACTACATTTCCCCAGCTCTGGTTCTGAGCACTGTCCTGCCCAACGTAAGTCCTGCTGAGGCCTCTACGCTCCAACAATCTCTAGCACTTCAGCCCTTCACAGGAGCCAGCCTTCCTGTCTGCTTCCAGGTGAAGTGAATGTGACTAACTGGGCCTTTTTAACCCTTTCTTGATCATTACTGGAGGTAGAGGAGATTTCACCCCATCCCAGCAAGCCATGGGCCCATCTGGTAAATGCTATATGACTTCCTTCCTAGAAGAGGAATTCCACATTGTGGTGAGCCACATCTATTCCACATCTATGTTGAGCTTCACTTGGGAAGAGTATTGTTAGGGTACATGCCATGGCATTATTTGGGAGCTAAAGGAAAGAAGCTAGTCGATGGCTGAGGAACATTCTGGACATCAAAAAGGAGGGCTGAACAAGCTGGTTCCTGTGGTGGAGCAATGGTACTGAAGAGTTAGAGCGTATTTTCCAGGGTCTTATTGAACCATAGAATCATAGAAGACTAGGGTTGGAAGAGACCTCAGGAGGTCATCTAGTCCAACCCCTTCTCAGAGCAGGAGCAACCCCAACTAAATCATCCCAGACAGGGCTTTGTCAAGCCGGGCCTTAAAAACCTCTAAGGATGGAGATTCCACCACCTCCCTAGGTAACCCATTCAAGCGCTTCACCACCCTCCTAGTGAAATTGTTTTTCCTAATATCCAATCTAAGCCTCCCACACTGCAACTTGAGACCGTTGCTCCTTGTTCTGTCACTGCCACCGCTAAGAACAGCCGAGCTCCAGACTCTTTGGAACCCCCCTTCAGGCTGCTATCAAATCCCCCCTCATTCTTCTCTTCTGCAGACTAAATAAACCCAGTTCTCTCAGCCTGTCCTTGTAAATCATGTGCCCCAGCCCCCTAATAATTTTCGTTGCCCTCCGCTGGACTCTCTCCAATTTGTCCACATCCTTTCTGTAGTGGGGTCCCAAAACTGGGAGCAATACCCAAGATGTGGCCTCACCCGTGCCGAATAGAGGGGAATAATCACTTCCCTCTATCTGCTGGCAATGCTCCTACTAATGCAGCCCAATATGCCATTAGCCTTCTTGGCAACGAGGCCGCACTATTGACTCATATCCAACTTCTCATTCACTGTAATTCCCAGATCCTTTTCTGCAGAACTGCCACTTAGCCAGTCGGTCTCCAGCCTGTAGCAGTGCACAGGATTCTTCTGTCCTAAGTGCAGGACTCTGCACGTGACCTTGTTGAACCTCATCAGATTTCTTTTGGCCCAATCCTCTAATTTGTCTAGGTCACTCTGGACCCTATCCCTACCCTCCAGCGTATCTACCTCTCCCCTCAGCTTAGTGTCATACACGAACTTGCTGAGGGTGCAATCCATCCCATCATCCAGATCATTAATGAAGATGTTGAACAAAACTGGCCTCAGGACCGACCCCTGGGACACTCCACTTGATACCGGCTGCCAACTAGACATCGAGCCATTGATCACTACTTGTTGAGCCTGACGACCTAGCCAGCTTTCTATCCACCTTATAGTCCATTCATCCAATCCATACTTTTTTAACTTGCTGGCAATACTGTGGGAGAGCGTATCAAAAGCTTTGCTAAAGTCAAGGTATATCATGTCCACTGCTTTCCCCATATCCACAGAGCCAGTTATCTCATCATAGAAGGCAATCAGGCTGGTCAGGCATGACTTGTCCTTGGTGAACTCATGTTGACTGTTCCTGATCACCTTCCTCTCCTCCAAGTGCTTCAAGATGGATTCCTTGAGGACCTGCTCTATGATTATTCCAGGGACTGAGGTGAAGCTGTAGTTCCTCAGATTCTCCTTCTTCCCTTTTTTAAAGATGGGCACTATATTTGCCTTTTTTCCAATTGTCTGGGACCTCCCCGATCACCACGAGTTTTCAAAAATAATGGCCAATGGCCCTGCAATCACATCAGCCAACTCCCTCAGCACCCTTGGATGCATTGCATCCGGACCCATGGACTTGTGCACGTCCAGCTTTTCTATGTAGTCCTTAACCTATTCTTTCACCACTGAGGGCTGCTCACCTCCTCCCCATGCTGTGCTGCCCAGTGCGGCAGTCTGGGAGCTGACCTTGTCTGTGAAGATGGAGGCAAAAAAAGCATTGGGTATTTCAGCTTTTTCCACATCATCTGTCACTCGGTTGCCTCCCCCATTCAGGAAGGCTCCCACACTTTCCCTGACCACCTTCTTGTTGCTAACATACCTCTAGAAACCCTTCTTGTTACCTTTCACATCAGTTGCTAGCTGCAACTCCAATTGTGCTTTGGCCTTCCTGATTACACCCTGGCATGCTTGAGCAATATTTTTATACTCCTCCCTGGTCATCTGTCCAAGTTTCCACTTCTTGTAAGCTTCCTTTTTGTGTTTAAGCTCACCGAAGATTTCTCTGTTAAGCCAAGCTGGTCGCCTGCCATATTTGCTATTCTTTCTGCATATGGAGATGGTTTGTTCAATAAGACTTCTTTAAAATACAACCAGCTCCCCTGGATTCCCTTCCCCCTCATATTAGCCTCCAAGGGGATCCTGCCCATCAGTTCCCTGAAGGAGTCAAAGTCTGCTTTTCTGAAGTCCAGGGTCCCTATTCTGCTAGTCTCCTTTCTTCCCTGTGTCAGGATCCTGAACTCGACTATCTCATGATCACTGCTGCCCAAGTTGCCCACTACTTCCCTTACCAATTCTTCCCTGTTTGTGAGCAGCAGGTCAAAAGGAGCACAGCCCCTACCATTATGTTAGGCCATTTTGTCTGGAATGTACTTTAAGATTTTTTCAGTATTTATCTTGGGGAGCTCAGACACTTCCTTCATAAATCTGGGCACAAAATTATTTATGTGATCCGTCAAGATCTCATGTGTCTTCCATACCCAGAGAAACACTTTTAGTAGGCCAATAATCTGGAGAGAGCTTTCTCTTTCCCCAACTTGTAAAAAGATGGACTAGAACAGGACAATCAAAGGAATTCAAGGCTGTATGGAGGAACTAAGAGGAAACCTGGTGTCTCTACTGGCTGCTCTTCTGGGCAAGCTGTAGTTCTCAGTCCTCTGGGACCCAGTTCCTTCCAGACCTACAAGAGAACTACTCCTTCTTCGAAAGCATCCAGCCCCAGTATCCTTCTTCCTTCCTTTTATTTCTTGTACCTTTCTTTCTTATTTCCTCCAGCTGGAAGACCCTCCTTCCAGTCTTGACACCTGGGCAGGAGTTGTTGGGTATGTGGGATTAAGACCTGTACCCTTAAGAGTTTTAGCTTCCCAGACAGGAAGTGTGGGGAAGAGATGCTGTAAAAGCAGTTAGAACTGTGTTACTGAATAAAGAGGATCTCTTATAATACTAAAGTGATTCCTGAACACCGTGTATTGCCTGGAATAAGTAGAAATTAAAGAAAATAACCTGAGTGGAAGAACAGTGCAGCTGTAAGCTACACCAAAGCTGAAACACTCTGGAGATGGGGAAGACAACTGTGTCTGCAAGCAATGGGTGCCAGTGACAAGAAAGATAATCAGAAGGCAGTCTTATCTCTGACAATAGCTGTGTAATGGGCTGTTGAAGTGCGTTAAGGTGGCCAGGCAGGCCAGTTAGCTTCACCTGGAGGGGGAGCCAGGGAGCATGCCACTAATTAGAAGTAGGCTCAGCTGGGCAGGAACAGGCGGGGCCTATATAAAGCCCAGGAGCAATGAGCTATAAGAGGGCTGCAAGAAGGCAGGGAATTAGCTTGTAGTTATCCCTGAGTGGAGGGATGTGGGTGGTTAGCAACCCCAGAGAGCGGGGAAGCCAGATGAGAAGGAGGAAGCCTAGTGAAACAGCGGCAAGGGATAGGACCATGCAGAGACCTTGTCGGCTTGTTATAGGGTCCCTGGGCTGAAACTTTAGGGAAGTAGCAAGGGTGTTGAAGATGCTGGCCAGACAGTGGGTCTGGAAGGACTTTGAATTCTCTGGATGGGGATGATCTTAGTGACCTGGCTGGAGGGCCAAGCCATGAAGAGGAGACTGCAGATCTGAGAGTGAACGGGGCTGCAGAGCAAGACTGGAGTGGGGAAGACACAAGCGGAGGGAGAGAGCAAGCCTGGTGGAGCTAATTCTCAGGACAGCCAGCAGGTGGCACTGCTAGTGGTGAGTGAACCCTGTGACAAGCTGATTCTGACACACTTGACATGTTTGACAGTTTTTAGTTAACTCAGGCAGAGGATGTTAACTAAGAAACTGCATTGAAATGTGGGTTTAGACTTGTAACCACTAGTCCATATTATTCCCAATCAAATGAGTTGGTGGAAAATGATAAAGCAGCAACTGAAAAAGATTATGGAGTCAGACTCTGACCCATACTCTGTTTGATGCCATCCTGTCATTTATGAAACATAGTTTGCCCCCTGCAGATGTCTTATTTAAACTGAAAACTAGAATGCCTATAATGGTAGAAGCTGATGTCAGAGGAAATGAGGATTTGCAGAAGTGTAAAGAAACAGATACAGCTAAACAAAAGTAGCAATGTGATTTGGGATCCTGGGAGCTGCCCCCGTTTCATTAACAGTATGCAGTGCACATCTATGGTGGAAATCGGTGGTTCCAAAAAGCAGTGGTGTCACATGGGGGTGCACCACAATTTCATGAAGCTGTCACTGCAATAGATATATACTGAGGAGGAATATGCAGCACCTTCTCGAGTGTCAAGACGGATGGGAGATATGCAGCACTGTGTTTGCCATTTTGCCTGTGGAGAGCTCGGGGAACAATCACAGCAGGTCAAGACAACTGAGCCCCAGGACATAACACTGCCAGAGCAAATGGACTCACTGGCCCCTGACATTCATACTGATATTTCAAGGGAGACCCACAAGTCCAAGTAACAATGCAAGACTCTTCAGAGATTAAACAAACACTGTTAGTAAGTTTAGTTAACAGGCTGGTTATAAGTATTTAGAATTGTGTAAGTGTTATTCTTATTAAGCTTTGGCTGGGAAAGGAAGATGTGGTATTGGGAACTGAATCTTTACAGGGTATAGCTTCCCAGACAGCAAGTGTGAGGGAGGGGCTTGCAGAAGTCCATGTTTTGTTATGCAGGGGCAGTTGGTAGTGAATAAAGAGGATCTCTTGGGCCCAGGGTGATTTCTGAATGCCAGAGGGAGGTGCTGAGGGTAGGTCCTGTCTGCAAACCAGACCCTTAACCCCTTCCTTCTTTGGTTGAGTGTAGGATTTTACATGTGGATTTTGCTCACCCTCAAAAGAAAAGCAGTTCTTTGGGATAGAAATCAAAGAGAGATCACACATATTTAAGATATTGGCTCATAACAGCATCACTCCTGTATCCAGATGCAAGTATCTGTTTCCTAGTCACTAATCTGAAATTTGCTCTTAATGCTGAGATAGTAAAGGTCAATTTAGAGCCCTACTTCACATCACAAGCCTCGGGATCTAATCTTTTAAATAGCGAACACAACATTTTGTAATGTTCCCTCTCCTTGTATATAGACTTTTAATGCCACACCTTTCTACTCAAGTCAGGCTAAGAGATTTAAGAAATGTTTGAGTGTTGCACTAAAGTAACAGCTGCAGGCTAAGCATCAAAGCTTCAAATTGTTTTCTTATATAAAGCAGTTCAAAAGCTCAGACCTGCCAGGAGAAGAGATGTCAAACTAACATTTGACTTTTGAGATCAGCTGAGTCCAGGGGCATTATGTTGTTGTGGCCTTTTTTTTTTCTTTTTTTTTTTAAATAGCTTCTTTGTTTGTCTGACTTAAGTGGTGCACAAATAATTAGATCACTATATGTGCCTTCAGAGGTAGAACAAGAAACTTAAACCTTGTCTACCCTTGATCAAGAAATGCCCATGAGAAATCTAAGATACTGAGTGAGTGATAAAGTTGATGGAAAACCTGAGCCTTGTATTTCAGATTACTGGGCACACTTATTTCTAAGGTTATCTGTTCTTTTAGAAAGCTTGTTCTCAGTAGGCAAAATTAATCTCTTATATAATACCTTTGCAGTGAGTGGCAATACACCAGGGATGAATTTGGACCAATGTGTTTAAACCGATATAGAAGAATTAGTAGTTTTGATGGCAGGAACCCATCACAAATCCATTCAAAGTCACTTATTTGAAAATAGTTTGCAACAACAGAAAGCTGTTGTGGTGTGAGTTGTAGGAAACTGCAGGACTAGCACCGGGGAGTACGAGGGTGTGGGGCTACCCACACCTCTATATCACTACTGAAGGCTCAAGTCTTCTTTCTCCTGAAGAAGCCTGTGATGCTAGACATTACAGGAAGTACCACCCAGTGAAGCCTGAGTGGCAGCCCCCCCCCACACTGATTGGTTGGCTCATGTAAGTATATAAACCAAGAAGTTAGCATGGTTAGCTGTCTCTACAATGATGTAGACCGTTTGTTTACTTCTGCCCAAGACCTTGCCTTGCTGTGAACTCTAGACTCCACTTCTGACCCCACTTCATTCCTGACTCCACTACTTTCCTGTTGTCTGTAACCTGGTACCTGACCCTGACTTCCTGGTATCCTAACCTGGCTTGACACCAACTCTGCAACTTGCCTCCCACCTGCTGCTCTGCGCCTGACTCTAATTTCCTGGTGTCCTTACCCATCTTCTCCCTAATCCTGCTACTTGTCTCTTGACTGCAACTTGGTAACTGACCATTGCACACAGTCCACCCATGGCCTAGCCCTGACAGTTTGGATGTATGTGACTTGTTTTCTCTGAGACAGAGAACTTATCAGGGTATTGGGGGGAGGGGAGAACACTGGTAGACATAATTAATGTGGGTAGAAAGATGTGTTACCTGAGTTACATAAAACCTGATTCATTTTACCTGCTACAACTTTACTAAGTCATTACCGATAGATAAAGATCTTGCAAAAACAAGTATTTTTAATTGTCTTATTGGTAAAAGACTAGGCAAGAAGTGTACGGCTGTCATCAGTGTAACTAATACTTGAAACTCTGTAGTGTGAGACAGCTACACTGGATAACAACAGCAATCACTGACTGAGAGCTGTGTAATTAAAATGACAGAGTAAAGGATTGCATGTGCAACAGTACAAGACCTGGCACCTGTCCAAGAATTCTGGAGGCCAGCTTCTAATAGGTTAGAGAACTTTCAATTATCAGTGTAATTCCAGCTTTTTCCTTCTCAGGGAACAATGATAGTAACTGGTGTTACCCCAGAATTTGATTAAGCAAATTGCAACCATATTGTGTGCATTCAGCTACCATGAATTCATAGAATACCACCTAGTTAAGGGTTAATTTGAACAAGTAGGGCTTCTGGAGGCAAAGTCAAATGCTAGCTGCAGGCTTGCAGTTTCTGCTAATCAGCATGGGAGGAGGGAGGAAAGTCAATAAATTGAGACTGGAAGAAAATAAGTGGATGGAGACCTTGAGTTTGGGCACATTTTGATATAGAAGTTTATTATGACTAAGATTGCTAGGAATGTTTTAAGTAGCTTATTGAAGTTAAGAGAAGTGATAATCCAATGGGGTGTCCCTATGAGCTGTGTGTTTTGTAAAAGTTAATTATAAAAAGACTAGATAATGGAGTGTATTTTGGAGCAGTTCTCTGAAGCTGTCGTGAGAGACTTTTTCCTGACCCCTCATCCCCAGAGGGGAAGTGACTAGCCATCACCAACCTGCTCCTAATTATTCAATATCTCAGATTCTTGGTAATTATTTGGGATGTTCTAAACCTATTGCTTATGTCTCTGTGTGCTTAAATCTAAAAAATGGTAGTTTTAGATAAGAGCATCATGCAGGGCTGGATTACCCAATAGGCAGACTTAGGGCACCAGCAAAGCAGGGGGCACCAAAAAAAAAGGATGTTTTTTTTAATTGATATTTGATATTTCAAGAAAAGCACCGAAGTAGTCATCATGGGAAAAATTGGAACTTTGTTAGACTTCCTTACACTCCACTACACAGTCTACCCCCGTTTTTCTGTTCTCTTTTTATTACTTATCCCCACCTAAACCAGGGGGGCATCCTACTAATGTAGATTGAAATAATGCGAGGAAATCAGATCCTGTCATGTATTTCAATACATCTATTATTGATATATTCTTCTGAGTTATACGTACTTGATTCATTTTTTTCTTTATATATATAAAAATAGTGTACATTTGTGGTGTTTGTTTTAAGTTCAGATAACTGAGATAAGGGGCAGGATGAAACGTAACCAACTGAGTGGAGCACAGAAATGTAAACTGGCGGAAGAAAAGAAACACAAAACTAGTGAAATTTTCCAAAATCTTCCAAAGCTGACATCATTTTTTCAAAGCGAATCCATCAGAAAGAACATCTTCTCTCAGTAGCACAGACATTGTTCCAAAACCTGCAGGTGTTTCAGAGACTGACCCTTCTGGAATTGTGTATGTTTCACCAATAGAAGAACATGTGGATGTGTCAGACTGTAACTGAACATCCTACTCCTGGTGGTAAAACAGACATTGTTCTAGAAGGTGTGGATGTGTCAGAGACTGAACCTGCTCATGCTGTAAATAATAGGAGAAAAGATCCTGGTATGTGGGTTGATTTCAGTACCGATGATGTCGCTTACTGGCTAGATCGTGGACCCAATGACTGTCAGCACCACACTGGGCCATTTGAGAAATCACGTCGGACTTTTACCAATGGCAAAGAAACAAGATATTGTCCACAAAAAATATTTTTCTGCATGAAAGCGAATGGTGAGAAATACACTCGAGAATAGCTACTGTGTTCACCATCAACAGGGTCTGTGTACTGTTTTGTTTGCAAATTTTTTGCATATAAACCTTCAACATCCCCGTTTGCTGCAGATGGATTTAGGGACTGGCAGAATACTGTTTTAATTGAACAACATGAAAATAGCACGACTCACAGAGATTCAGTGTTGACATATTTAAATCGAAGACAGGGCTTTGGATTGACACAAAAATTGGAAAAACAAATTAAAGGGAAGTGTGAATACTGGCAACATGTCTTGTAGCATGTTATAGCTGTTGTTCAAACATTAGCTGAACGTGGTCTGCCTTTCCGGGGATCAAATGACACATTTGGATCATTGCATAATGGAAATTTCTTGAGATGGTTGGAGCTTGTGGCTCAGTATGACCCATTTTAGCAGGCCATATCTCAAAATATGGGAATGCTGGCAAAGGTAACCCATCACACTTATCCAAGACAATATATGATGAACTCATTGGTCTAATGAGTGACAAAGTTCATTCGGCTATTGTGGATGAAATAAGTACTGCTGGGTACTTCAGTTTATCTGTCGACACTACACCTGATCTTTCACATATTGATCAATTGAGTATTGTACTAAGATATGTGCCTCCCACAGATGGAAAACCAGTTGAATGATTTATAACATTTCTCAATTTGAAAAGCCACACTGGTGAAGAAATGGCAAATCAAGTACTGCATTATCTGTGCCAAGTTTGCAAAATAGATGTCTCAAAGTGCAGACGTCAATCTTATGACAACGCTGCCAACATGTCAGGGCGTTATCAAGGAACGCAGAAGAAGCTTTTAGAATAGAATATGCCATATTCATACCATGTGCTGCACACTCTCTCAATCTTGTTGGCCGCAGTGCTGTTGGTTGATGTCCGGTGGCAGTAAGTTTTTTTTTCTCAACAGTCCAGTTACTTTATATATTTTTCTCTGCCTCAACACACCGATGGGCAGTTCTTAAAACATATTTGGGCAATGATTGTGTGTTGAAATCTTTCTAATACTTGCTGGGAGGCACATGCAGTGGCAACAAGTGCAATTCTGGAGTCCTACTCAAAGATTGGTTTCAGAGTAGCAGCTGTTTTAGTCTGTATTCGCAAAAAGAAAAGGAGTACTTGTGGCACCTTAGAGACTAACAAATTTATTTGAGCATAAGCTTTCGTGAGCTACAGCTCACTTCATCGGATGCAAAGATGCATTAGAAAGTATAGCTGAAGACCAATCACAAAAGGGAGAAACTATACGAGAGGCAGAAAACATTGCAAACAAGACACAAGAACTAGAGTTTGTATTCATGTTGACCATGTGGAATGAAATTTTACAACACTTTTACCACACAAGTCAAGCTCTCTAAGAAAAAACTGGATTTGAAAACATGTGCAGACCTCTGTCAATGATTAGCAGACCTCTTACACACTTTGAGGAATGATTTGAAGACATATCAAAAGATATCTTGCCTGATACTAACTACAAAGAAGCCCAGTCCCACAAGCAAATCAGGAAAAAACAAGCAAATGATAGCACTGCAACCAAAACAGCATTGAATCCTAGAGACACATTTTGCGTATCTACTTACTGTGCTATAACTGATACACTTGAAACTCATATGAAGAGGAGAGGTAAAGTGTACAAAGAAATATCAAGTAGATTTTTCTCTTCTAAACAATATGGACTTATCTGATGAATAATATTCACAAGGTTCCCAAAAGCTAGTTGACTCATACCCTGTTGACTTGAACATGAATCTCTGTGGAGAAGTATGGCAGTTCCACAGTTATATGCATGTAAAGTTTAATGAAACAGGAAAAATGAAATTCAGTCACATTGATCTTCATGACACACATTGTATTCAGTCTTTCAATACTGTATTTCCAAATGTAGAGATTGCACTACGTATTTTTCTAACTGATTACTAACTGCTCCGCAGAATGCTCTTTTTCTCAGCTGAAAAGAATAAAAAACCCTTGGAACAACAATGTGTCAGGACAGACTTGATTCACTTTCCCTATTATGTATAAAAGCACACATGCTTCGTCGAGTCAGCTTCAAAGAACTTATCCAGAATTTTGCAATCAGAAAATCTAGAAAGAAGCTATTTTAATTTCAGCATACATGTAAGTTTTGTGTCATTTTGAAAAAATTTATTTTACGGTATAGTATTGTTTTTATTTGGAATTACATATGGGAGGGGCACCATAATCTTTTCAGTGCTTAGGGCCTCTAAAGGTCTTAATCTGGCCCTGAGAGCATGCTTACTTGTATCAGTCTGTCATCAGCCAGAGGCACTGTCTTCCCACTGATTTATTCCTGACACTACCTGGAGTGAAACAGTTAAGTTACCACTGCTTTGGGTTCTGAAAACCCGGGCTAACAGTGGAAGAATCATGCACAATTAGTAATCTAAGGCTAGATTCTGTTCTCCATTTTTAATTCAACAGATTTAACCTGGATTTACACTTGTGTAAATGAGAACTGTTACTAAAATAAGCAAGTATGACTTTGGGCTTGATTCTTGTTTGCATTGATTGAGGCCACTTTATGCTACCAGAGCAGAAGGCCCTTAAATTACATTCATATTCACTTTATGCTCACTTTGAGGCCACTTTGCAGTGCCAGAGGAGTGCAAAAGGCCCTTATTGCAAATAAAAGCCAGGCTGTTAGAAGCCTAGAAGAAAGTTAGAGACTGGGATGTGAGCACTACAACACACCCATCATAGTGCAGTATTTGCTGGACTGGCACAGAGCCCTGCTCAATGTTTTGCTAAACTTAGAAACCTACAAGACTTTTTGTATGGTGTGAATGCTCAGTTGTATTTGGAGGGTTGAAAAGAGTGTTTGCTTGTACTAGAGCCAGAGCCTCTGATACTTAGCTTTTACGTAGTCCTTAGTTAAGCAAAATCCCACTGCTTTTATAAAGCTGTTAAGACTTCATGATTTGACCCAGTGACTTATTTGGGAAGTTCAGATGCTTGGTGCCCATCAGGATTTAGCCTAATAATACATTTAAGTGGAAGTTCTAAGTGAATAATAAGCTCAGTGAAGACTAGGTTTTGTCCCAATTGTTTTGAGTAAATGATTTTTTTAAAATACCATTCTTGGGCCTCATCCTGTGAGGTGCTGAACACTCACTTCTCCCATCATCACAGGAAAAATCTCATTGAGTCTCTAAATTTTTCATTTGATTGCTTACTGAAATATATATATTTTTAATGGGAGAAGGTTGTGAACAGGCCCACTGACAGCAATTCCAGGCCCCAGAGCAGAACAGTCGATGAGCCCTCACGCGCACACAAGCTGTGCCCATGTGAATGCAGTCTGCCTGACATTTGGGTGGTGCTGCACCTGTGCTGGCTGGTGCCCTGCAAGCTGCCAGCTGCGCTGTTGGGTGAGCTCTTCTGGGACAGTCAGAGCTTTTACATGCCTGCCCAGTAGGGTTTCCAACTGTCTAACTGCGCAAACCCAAAGACTCTTGCCCTGCCCCCTCTCTGAGGCCCCGTCCCTGCTAACTCCATTTCCCCCCTCCCTCTGCTTGCTTGCTCTCCCCCACCATCACTCACTTCCCCCAGGCAGGGGCAGGGGTTTGGGGTATGGGACAGGGTGCAGGCTCTGGGAGGGACTTTGGGTGCAGTCCTGGTTGTGAATCTGTTAAATCTTTTACATTATCACTTTTCCTATGCTCGAGGGATTTTTTTGTTTTTTTGTTTCCTGTGGTTTGTGGTGACATGAGTCACATCCACCTATGTTGCCTCAAATCCCAGGGTAAGGAAAGATTACACTGCTCCTCCAATTAGTGAATCCTCCCCTGTAGTTATGAGGGAGGATACAAAAAGTGTTCCACCCTCTGATCTTAGAAGCCCATATATGGAAGGCAGAGAAGAGATTTATCTTGTTTCATGGCTGACTCAGAAGAACCTTTTACTTCAAGTCTGCAGCTTCATGATGTGGAGTGAAGGTATCTAGATACTGAACTTCGTAGTCAACATCAGTACACAAATCCAAACTACTCAGGCTCACCCATTCCTAGCTGTAAGTTCATTGCCAATATCTTGTCCACTTTCACCCTTTAAAATGGGATGTCTCTTCTAGCTCTTCCACTACTCTATACATTTCTGCTTTCCATGTATCTCCAAGTTATATGCTGGATAATGTGTCTCAATTTGCAGACAAGACTGAATTATTTAATTGTCCACTTTAAACTAACTGGACTCAATATAAATTAAATTAACAAGATAAAATTTATGAGAAGGATAAATAGCAATTGTGTTGAATATCTGGTTACCATTAGCCTTTTTAGTGAAAACTGAAGCAAAATAGGCATTAAACACCACCGCCTTCTTGATGTCATCTGTTATTAGCTCTCCTTTCCCTCGGTGTAGAGGATCTACACTTTACTTTGTTTCCCTTGCTCCTAATGTATTTAAAGAACCTCTTTTTATTGCCTTTAATGTCTCTTGCTGGGGGGAGATATTGTGTGCTTTAGCCTTTCTGATTTTGTCCCTTCATCCTTATGCTACTCTTTTTGTACTCATGCATAGCTTTGTTTCCACTTTTTGTAAGATTCCTTTTTGATTTTTAGGTCATTAAAGAGTTCCTGAGGGAGTCATATTGGCCTCTTACTATTTATTCTTCCTATTGTTCCTTCACATCATGATAATTTGCAGTCGCACCTTTAATATTGTTTCTTTGAGAAACTGCCAGAAAATGCTGAGAGAGATTCCACTACACTTTCTCCATGGACTGATGCAATCTACAAAAATACATTACTGTGGATGAACAATGCAACAACACACATGGTACATCAAGCTCACAGTAACAAACTCTATCTGAAGGCACTGAAATAACTAGACATAATGTAATTATTTATTTTTTCTATTCAGCCCACAGTTCACTGCCTCTGGGCAGCCTCCTTAAGAAAGGTGGCAAACAACTACCTCAGCAGCCACCAGCTAGCAGGGATATAGTTTGCTTATCTACCTGTGGAGGCGGAGGGGGGAGGAACTACTTTTCTTCCTTGTGTAACCCTTCTAGCAGTCAGAGCTAACAACAGTAAGGGACGGGTTCAATATCTAGGGGTTCCTTTTCAACAATACAACACAGAACCAGCTCAAGCCCCCACTTCGTGACCTGGGCCAATTACACACCACCCCCTGGGTGCCTCTAAAAGGCAATACTTCCCCTCTCACAAGCACAGAGTCTGAGTGTAGCAAAAACTTTTAATAAAAGGAGGTGAGTAACCCAGCATTAATTGGGTAAAACACTGCAACTAGGGTTCATAGACATAAACCATGAGCAAAAGACACGCCGCCCCCCCCCCCGAGCAAGTTGAGCAGTGTCCTTTTCCCCTCAGATTCTTAAGTCCAGCAACCCTAAAAGTCCCTTTAATGTGTCCATCCCTTCTCTGCACCCCACTCCAGTTGCTGTCCTTGGTCAGTACAACCCCAGAGTTCAGAGAGTCATCTAAAGAGTTCACCTCCCACCCTGGGTGAAAAGGGGGACAGATAAGGAGGCACCTTACATGCTCCACTACTTGGGCACTCGCTCGCTGCCCTGCCTCACCAGGATGTCTGCAGGGCCCATCACTTAACACAGCTGTCAGTGATTTCAGCTGTTAGTGGAAGAGCCTCACTGCTACTGTACACTGGGCAGTCTCTGGTACCAGACACACTGTTCCAAAAGTATCAGTGATTTCAGCTCTTCAGTGTGTAACAAGACTTTCAACTGAGTCTAAATTAGCACTTCTATTTTACAGTGGAGAGAAGAAGGATGACATGGTGTCCAGAACCCTTAAACAGGGCCTACATATACCTGCCCAAACCCTCTCTCCACTCATTGGGCTTTGGAACCCATGCCACCTGCCTAGTGCATGCCATTCAGTTGAGGGTGAGTCCCTCCACCAGGGTATGCCAGGTACAGTTCTGCTGCTCTTGATTCACACAACAAGGATAACAACCCCTTATTACTCCTGACCCATTAACAAGGAGACTGGGGATCCAACACCAGCCAAAAGTGATCATTTGGGCAAGCAATCCCATCATGCTGAGCACCTAGGCAGGGTTGGTGTGCCCATGCAAACAAAATCAGCTTCTGAAGTCCTTTTCCACAGCTCATCAGAGATGTCAGGGGAGAGCTCATTCAGATCACTTGTTTGATGCTTTCATTGTGCCATGCACGGGCAAGTAACTGCATCACTGAGCCAAATGGATTCTTCTCTGTTTATTTTTCCCAGTTTAATATCACTTTGTGACAAGTTTGCAAGCATGCAGATACATGTGAATGTTTCTTGAGCAGCTGTTTGTAAGTCCCCTACACTCAGATGTATGTCTAAAGGAGAATTTGTCCTAAAGCAGAATTTTCTATCAACTAAGAAACTAAATAAATTTGAAGAAAAAATACAACAGTCATCAAAATTATACTGCGGAAATGATATCCCTACAGCTGGGAATTAAAATTAGTTATCAAATAAACATACAGTAACTTTGTAATGGTCATTTTGCACTGACATTAGTATATGTAATTAGAAATAACAATGAATACGACTTCTAGTCATTCATAACAGGCATAATTAAACTTGTTCAAGCATTTATAATGTCTAAGGGCCCTTCAACTGGGAAGAGATCAGGATTGTGGGACTTTCCTGAGCAATTTCCATTTACAGAAGTACTTAAATTTTAGCAGTACTTCAATCTGGGAGCGTTTGACTCTGGGCATGCCCAGTGGAATGCAAATCAATTCAAAATGACTGGAGTGTGTCAATTTTGTGGAAGTTTCAGAAGTGACACTCAGGATATGATCTAATTTAAACATTAACATTAAAAAAGTAGCACTTCAACCCTAAAACAGGCATAAAAAGTAAGATTCACTGTCATGAAATTATGCCCTCCGAAAGAGGAAATTGCAAACTACAGTGATCAATCAACCTGGGAGAACAAGATGAGGGCATTATCCACTTTTGATGTTCTGAGACGTTTGCTACAATTGCTGTGTGCCACTGAAATCTATTTGGAAGCAATAGAGAGTGTGGCTGGCTCCACCTACCTAGTATGTTGCCTCCTGAATTTGCTATTGTACCCTGTCCACAATGAAAACAAAACACTTTTATCTCTTCATGTCCCTTTTTGTTTGCCACCGAACTACACTGTACTCTGACAATCCTGGTGATTTTCTTGCTTTCAAGAATATGGTGTTTTTATTTTTTTTAACAGCTACCCTTACATTTGTTTAACATACCATCTCTGAGAACATAGACAGCGATATCTGAACGTGGGGAAGGACGGGCTCTCAACAGAGGACTAGGAGACAGGACTTCCTGAGTTCTAAACCTAGTTGTGACATTGGCTCCTTCTGTGGCCTTTGGCAAGTCACTTAACCTTTTGGCCTGTTTTCCCCATTTATAAAATGGGGATAATATATACTTGCCTACCTTCCTCACAGGATGATGTAAGGGATAATTAGTTAATATTGTAATGTATTGCAATTATTATTACTATGAAAATAATATTGTACAACCCCATTTACCTGAAGGTTTGGAGGACATCCAAAACCTTCAGAGGGGTGAGCAGATGTGTGTGGTGAGAGAGAGATTTTCAGTTATGGGGTCTTTAGACTAATATGGTTTCATTATCTAAGTAGCACATTATTAAGAATAACATTTAAAATGAAAACAAACCCTTTCAGTTCCCTTAAAAGTAACTATTGCATAGCAACCGTAAAGAAATAAAAACACTGAACAAGCAACATAACGTCTACACTCGTCCATTTACAATTATTCCATGATTATGTTTCATTTAGGACCCAGTTCTACTGCCATTGAGGTCACTGGCTCACTGAAGGCTTGCTAGTTCATGCTATGATGCTTCAGTCATAGGACTGGCAGGTGTCTGGTTTTCGACCAAACCTTCTGGCCAAATAGAGACCCTGGCAGCTCTGGTCAGCACCGCTGACTGGGCCGTCAAAAGTCTGGTCGGCGGCGCAGCGGGGCTACGGCAGTCTCCCTGCCTGCCCTGGCTCCATGCAGCACCTTGAAGTAGCGGCATGTCCCCTCTCTGGCTCCGAGGTGTAGCGGCAGCCAGAGGACTCCACATGCTACCCCTGCCCCAAGCGCAGGCTTCACAGCTCCCATTGGCCAGGAACCACAGCCAGTGGGAGCTGCGAGGGCGGTGCCTGAGGATGGAGGAGGGTGTAGAGCTGCCTGGCCGCACCTCTGTGTAGGAGCCAGAGGGGGGACATGCCACTGCTTCCGGGAGCTGGCTGAGGTAAGCAGCACCCAGAGCCTGCACCCTGACCCCCTCCTGCACCCCTGCCCCAGCCCTGAACCCCTTCCAACCCTCCAAACCCCTCGATCCCAGCCCAGAGCACCCTCCTACACCCCAAACCCCTTAGCACTACCCCAGAGTCTGCATCCCCAGCTGGAGCCCTCACACCAACCTGCACCCTAACCCCCTGCACCCTAACTCCCTGCCCCAGCCTGGTGCCCCCTCCTGACCCCAAATCCCTCATCCCCAGCCCTGATTCCCCTCCTGCCCTCCAAACCACTTGGTCCCAGCCTGGAGCACGCTCCTACATCTCAAATGTATGATTTTTTTTGATGTTTTCGTGGCACCAGAAGTTGTTGTATCTCTTGCTCCTGCATTCGCACCACACGGTACAGGAGAACTTTCTTTACTATAAAGTAAGGCCTGGGACCCTGGACCTTCATAGAATCATAGAATATCAGGGTTGGAAGGGACCTCAGGAGGTCATCTAGTCCAACCCCCTGCTCAAAGCAGGACCAATCCCCAATCAAATCATCCCAGCCAGGGCTTTGTCAAGCCTGACCTTAAAAACTTCTAAGGAAGGAGATTCTACCACCTCCCTAGGTAACGCATGGATATCCCATCGATCTCAGCCACCTCTTTTCTGGCGTTATCATATCTGGGGTCTGCTGCCTGGTCCCGCACAAAAGCCTCTCTCCCAGGACTAACCTGCCCAAGCTCCCAGGGGCCGGCTTCTGCTTCTTCCAACGGCTCGCCGCCGTCATGGCTGGGGGCAGCCTTTGGCTCACCTTCTGTGGTGGAAGTTTCTTTGTTGGCTGCTCGCATCCATCTGTCTACTAGGGAGGTCTTCTGGCCCTGGGTCAGGATCCGGGTTCCCAAGGCCTTTGCGGCCTTCCTCTCTTTTTTTGTCTTCCGGGTCTTTCCGGGGGCTGAGAACAGATCCTGAGAAATCTCAGCGAACATCGGGGGTTGACATTCCCCTGGTGATGAGTCGCTGTCCTCAGGGTCCCCACCTCCCTCTAGCCTCTCCGGGGGGAGTAAATTATCAAACCCTGGATAGTCCCTCCCAATGACTACAGGATATGGGAGCTTAGGAACTACGCCCACGGTCACCTCAATGGGGTTTCCCTGAACCTCTATCTCCACTGGGATGGTGGGGTAATGGCTCACAGCCCCATGCACGCACGTCACTGCTACGCATTTGGCTTGTAGCAGCTGACTACTTTTTACCAGCTTACCCGATATGAGGGGGATAGCACTCCCAGAGTCCACAAGCGCTGTAGTCTCTGCTCCATTTATCCTCACTGGCCTGGTGTAATTATGGGGGGCTAATGTGACCCCCACGAGGTGGATAAGGGAGCATGGGACCTCCCAATCCCCCAAGTTACATTGCATAGGCTCCTCAGTGCTGGGACACTGTGCTGCTATGTGTCCCCACTCCCCACATGCATAACATCTATGATTGCTTTTCATCACTCCCCTATCCTGGGGGTTAGGGGGTTTAGTCCCGGGGTTCCCCCCACTCAGGCCAATCCCTTCCTTCTGGGGTCCCTGCTGATTTTCGGCCCCCCCCTTCCACCTGGGACTCCCCGGGGGTTTGGCTGCCCAACCTTCCAGGGTTGGGGTCGGGTGCTTGCTTCGAAAGGGGCCTTCCTTGAGTAGTCAGATCAGTTCCCTGGCTGTCATCTGTCTTTCTACCAGTGTGATCAGCTCATTGTACATGGACAGATCGTTCTAGCCTACCCATTTGCGGAGAGCTGGTGGCAGTCCCCTCATGTAAGGGACTATGACCAGGGTCTCCAAAATCTCCTCCGGCCTGCACACCTCGGGCTGTAACCACTTTCGCACGAGGTGTATGAGGTCAAATAGCTGGGACCTCGGGGGTTTGTTCTCCTGGTATTTCCACTCATGGAACCTCTGGGCCCTTACCGCTGCCATTACCCCTGATCATGCTAGGATCTCTGCCTTCAGACAGGTATAGTCAGTGGCATCCGTGGCAGGCAAATCAAAGTAGGCCTTCTGGGCCTCTCCACACAAAAAAGGGGCGAGAATGCTGGCCCACTGCTCCTGGGGCCACGCCTCATGCTGAGCAGTCCTTTAGAATGAGAGGAGATATGCCTCTACGTCATCTCCTGACATCATCTTTGGCAGACAACCCGTGGCCCTCAGGGTTCGCATCCCGTCAGACTCCCGGGCCTGAATGGTGAGGATCTTCAGCTGGTCCACCACCTCTCTCAAGAGGGCATGATCTTGGGTCGCCTGGCTCATCAATAATTGATTGGTTTCCTGCTGTAGGCGCATAGACTCCTGTTGTGCCATTGCCTGAACCTGGGTGGCCTCCTGCTGGGCTGCCGTGGCTTGTACCAGAACTCTTACCACCTCCTCCATTGCGGTACAAAGCAAACAAAACAAAAAAAATCCAAAACCCCAGTGCACTTTTTTTTTTAAAACCTCTTTCTTTCGCCATGCTGTGAACAAAGTCCCACTCCTGACACCAGTTGTGACAAAGCTCTGTCCTTGCCTCCATGGGTCCCGCGTTTCCTGGCAGATTTCGCTAGTCTCAGAGGCTCACTGTGACTCTCCACGTAACCCTTCTCTCTCTAGAGACAAGGGTCACAGTCTACTGAGCCATTTTCATCATAAGCCAGTGAGGGAGGTGAGGAGAAGTTATCCTTCCTTGCACAGTCTCTGTTGTCTCCCAGTCTCAGTGATTAATCAGGGGGCAGGGGAAGCCCGGGCCCACCCTCTACTCCGGGCTCCAGCCCAGGGACCCTAATAGTATCAGCTATGGTAGTTTTAGAAACATGACATGTACAATTTTTTAGAAACATGTTTTAGAAACATGACATGTACAATTCCCTGGGCTACTTCCCCCACAGCAGCCCTCACTTCCTCAAGCTCCACTTCACCCTTACCTCAGGGCCTCCTTCCTTGTGCCTGATATGGTGTGTACTACTCAGCCTCTCCAACAGCACAACTTCCTCCCACAGCTCCTGACACGCACACCCACCTGACTAACTGGGAGGCTTTTAACTAGTTTCAGCCAGCCCCTGATTGGCTTCAGGTGTCCCAATCAACCTAGCATTCTCCCTGCCTTCTGGAAAGTTCTTAATTGGCCCCAGGTGTCTTAATTGACCTGGAGCAGCTTCCATTTCACTTAACCTGGTACCAGGGATTTGTTTAGCCTGGAGCTAATATATCTATCTCCCACTACTTTTCTATAGCCATCTGGCCTTGCCCCATCACACAGGCCTTCCTCAAGTGCTGGTAGTCAGACCACTCAGATATGGCAAAAAGACATCAAGTTTTAAAGTAGAATTTACTTGGTTCTTCTTTACTATGCAAGCTTGCTCTATTTAGTGAGAGGTGAAAATGACTTGTCCCAGAAAATGGAACTAGCTTTGTTTGTTTATGTTTCGTCTGCCACAGATGACAAGAATGTCACTGGGTGACCAATTAGATGAATGTGAGGGAGATTTTTTGACTATGACTAGGTAATATTGTACGTGAGTGTCACAGGCTATGTCTACACTGGTGATTGGATACAGGTCCATTCTCGTGGTTGTGCCAGACTCCCCGCTATTGTCCACTTCTAAACCCCAGAAACACAGGTTTCAAAATGTATACGGGTCAAGAATGCTTGCATGCCTGAGAGGTGTGGGGATGAAAATGCCTTGGGCTGTGGCATGGCCCTGTACCTATGCTAGTTTGTCGTGTGGACAGGGGTAAGGGACTTGTACAATGTCACAAGTTCAATAGTCCACCAGCCCTGTTCCCACAATGCTCTGAACCCTTTCCTGCCTAACCCTTACCTTTTAGGAGCTGTCATACTGTACATGAGCTATGAAAATAGAAAAACTTTCTAATCTTTATATTTTTACATATTATTAAAAGCTTTTAAAACAGAGACAGTACATAATGAAGACTGATCTTCCACTCTGTTATACCAGTTTTATGCCAGTGTAGATTCATTAATTTCGTGGATTTCAGCAGTAACAGAGGTAACAGAGCAGAAAATGAGGCTTGTGGTACTGCAACTAATATGTATTTGTAAAAATGTCTTAAGGGGCTGATGCCGATCTAACTAAATGTTTTAAAATATGCTTTAGAAAGGTCTTTGTGCTAAAGGTATTGAAAAAACCCCTGTGTTTCTGTTTTTCCTTCTATCTGGCTACATTGTATATAGTCTGTAGGACTTTAGTACTTGGAATGGGATGCACATTTCTTTTCCTTGGTATATTCAAGTTCTCAAGTATGTGTTTTGTTAACAATTAGGTTGTGTTTTATATTTTTCCGTGAACTGACTTGTAAACTTTTCTGGTATACATCTGTACATATTCAGGTAGCCATTTATGCATTGAATTTTATGTAGGCTTATTAACGTCTATATAAATGTTATGTTAGCATATATTGTAAAAGAAAACTTATTTTAAATCATTGTAATCCTGTGTTTTGCTTTCTTTTTGTTTTCTTCAATTCTTTTTCCTTTCTTTTTTTTCTGTGGCATTTTTTCTTGCTTGGAAAAGGTCATAACATTTCAGGGTGTTCACTTTCTTTAGTACTGTTATAAAGCCGAATCCTTGAGGTAATGAGATGCAGCTGATCTGTCAGTGACAATATGCAAGGAGTGGAAAAGAAATACAACAAAAGCAAAGCAAAAAAGCATCTACCATCAGTAGCTTATGACAGTGTAATGGCTATTCACTTTCTGAACATTATTGCAAAATCGCCCAAGGGGACAAAAAAACATGATTATGTGTCACCTAGTGTTATTCTTTTAACCTCTAAAGTGTTTTCAACCTTTGTATTAATGTTACATGGTGATTCAAACTTAAGGAAACTTTGCTTCCTAATATCCCTAGAAAGTGCGGTGTTATTTTTCAGCCCTTTAGTGATTGGAAATAGATTCTTGTTGTATGTATTAGTTGGAACTTTTCCTGATTGAAATTTTCAGGTCGTTCTTTTGGATGTATATGGCTCAGAAAAAGAACAATGACTTTCACCCGAGAGGTGGCTAGATTCCACTGGTGGTATCTGTAGAAAGGGGGTGTATGGGAGAGGTAGTACCTTTGAGTGATTTGAACTCCTGCACTCCTTGAGTGGTTCTTTTCCTCTCTGGTCCTCACTGTGCACCCAGTGGCTCCAAGTAGCTGTAAGTATGTGACACCAGCCACATCCCAGTAAACTGCCTCGGCAGGTGGGCTAAAGCAGGTGAGGGTAACCGGAAGTGTGGAAACTGACGGTGATTTAGGGATTGCCTTCCCAAGCATACGAAGACTGTTCTGGTAGACAAGGTGGAAGAGACCATATATTGGTCCAATGGCTTGAAAAGCAGTGCAGCAACGTATTGTGGAAGGCGAAAGGCATGATAGGCACTCCAGAAGTCATGGCTATCCACTGCAGCTAAAGAAGCCTCCAGCTGTAAAAGTCTTTGTGCCACTGGGCCAAGCTTCAGCAGCCGAGAGAATGGGATTGTCCCAATGCAATGACTCTCCCATTTTAATCAACTTCATGCACATCATCTGTAGAAAGAAAAATGTGTTGCATGATAATTTAAAGTATATGGGTCTGATTCAAAGATGCTCTGCATTTTGTATGGACATTTACCTCAGTAAAAAGAAGGTATAAAATGCTTCCATTCTGAGTGTGTAGTATCTTACGCTCACTTTGCAAATTACTGCATAAGGGGCAGACAGAGGTGAAGACTGCAACATGCTACTTTGTAAAAATATGTTGAAAAAGTCAGATACTAAGCCTAGGTCTAGTTTGCAATTCTAAAATTAAGCCTGGCCTTGGTATCAGTGTGTGGCGCAGGCCAGATGGCCTTTCTCATGGGGAGGCAAAATCTGACCTCCTCTAATAGTATGCTGCTAGAGTACCCTCTGCCAGGGAATCTTTGTAGACAATTTCATGGGAAAATAACCTCCTGTGGCTTTTCAAGCATAAGAGAAACAATTTGACCCCATAATATATTCTATCCCTTATGTAATGCATCCAGTAATTCTATTTGCTTTGTAACTGCTGCTATGCTTTGTGCAGACATCATTGTTGTATGATAAACAATGCCATATAGTTCTTTTCTTTGGGAGATCCTTTCAGTTCTGAGCTCATTTACAAAGTAATTTAGACTGTATTTCTGAATATGCACTATCCTGCATTTCATCTATCCTACTAGCTAATATGAATATATCATTCATTCATCCTGTCTTTTTTTGCAGTCCTCCTTAGTTGTTGTTAGTCACTAAGAGAAACAAACTCTAGCAACTTTAATTATAACTGAAATTATAAGTAAATCTGTTTTCTTAAACAGATTATTTAACTTTCTGTACAGTCATCTTGTGTGAGACGAAAGCAATGTTAAATCAAAAAGACATTGCAAATAGAAAATAACTTAGGCAGGATATTCGTATTGGTGAAGGTCAGAGTGATTTTTTCCCCCATAAGATGTGATATTATTATGCTGTACCTGACATAAAAAATGAAATTTTGTTGACATGTCTTAAATTTTTAATTGCATCTGAGAAACAGAGAAAAGAATCTGTCATGATTTTCATGGCTGTCCTGTTCTTGAATCTTTTATCCACATATAAAATATTTCTCTTCCTCTTTACTGGTTATTTATTTTTCAGTTTTATCTGACTGCAACAATTCAGTGATGTCACCTTTACTGTTCTTCAGCAAGAAAATGGCTGCTTATTGGGTTTACAGCAAATAATCAGTTGGTACCCTCTCACTCTAGTGAAAGAGACAAGATTTATAAAAGTCCAATTATACCACCACTGGTTTTTAGCCACTGATATATGGCTCATAGTACCATTTGGGACTGCTACTCTCAGTTCCTCCCTAACCTTGAATCTGATATCTTTACTCAAGCATGGCTTCCATGGAAAGTCTGTCGGTAGCTACCTGAGTAAAGCCTGCAGCTTTGCGCCCCTAATGCTGAGTCTCTGAATACTGCTTCTTCCCACCTAGTATTTAGTTTTCCACATTCTAACCAGCAGTGCAGCTTAAGCCATTCCAAACTTGTCTGTTATGATACCAATGATCTATTGTGGCTAGGAACACAGTAAAACCCTGATCTTTCTCCCATTGACATTAATAAGAAAAACACCTGTTGACTTAAATGGTGCAGGATCTGGTCTAATTGAATGGGAGGTGGCAACCATTAGCCAGTATAGTAGAGGTAGTAGGGCCTGATCCTGTGGGGGTGTTGAGGACCCTGAATGGCAGTCAGCATCTTGGAAAATTAGGCCCATAGCCTGGCAAACTGGTACAGCTGACTGAAAAGGTTGGGAGCTATGACACTACAATACTGTGGACTGACTGAGAGTGCATTCTAATGCAAATTATTTTACTACAACTCATGTGTGTAGCAAATTTAAGGTTAAAAAAAAGTAAACCTCTGAATGATGTATTATTAAGATTGTTTCTCTTTTATAATTCAGCTCCTATGCGGTATCTGATGTGTAGACAGTTCTCAGTTTCTATAAGAGATTTATGCACTGTTGTCATTATCTATGCTTGCTTTCATGAAAAGAAAATGAAAACTTTTGCACTTTATTTAGAATACATTAAAACTACCTAGGTAATATCAACATTTATGCTATTTACTGGGTAGAAAAGAATATAGCACTAAAAGTCATTTAAAAGTACTATTTCTGCCCTGGAGGTTTTTCTTTATT
The DNA here is from genome assembly GCF_965152275.1 of Natator depressus. Taxonomy (NCBI): domain Eukaryota; kingdom Metazoa; phylum Chordata; order Testudines; family Cheloniidae; genus Natator; species Natator depressus. Next base: position 88,543,906 of record NC_134237.1, read on the forward strand.
TAAAAAATAAGCTATCAAGTAATTATTTTATATTTTTCATTTTCCCCTACTCTCAGTTGTTTTTGTAAAACTTCCCTAGAAGTCTGAAAATAAAATTTTCTTTCCCACGGATTTTGTCATTTTTCCATTTGGCAACTACTGATTTTTGCTTCACTGTGTTTCAGCAAGCGTTGACATTAACAATAGCAGCTTTCCTTTAACAACACCTTTGACTTTCATTGCATTTCTCATGTCAAAATATAATTGTTTGCACACTAGAATAATCAATGTAATCACACCTCTAGGAATAGTGGCAAACACAGTTTTAACAGATACTGCAATCCCAGTCAAATGTGTATAACACGTTTTTTGTGTGTTCTACAAAAGCATCGGTCACTTTAAAATGAAAAGGAGGACTTGTGGCACCTTAGAGACTAACAAATTTATTTGAGCATAAGCTTTCGTGAGCTACAGCTCACTTCATCCACTGAATGCATCCGATGAAGTGAGCTGTAGCTCAAGAAAGCTTATGCTCAAATAAATTTGTTAGTCTCTAAGGTGCCACAAGTCCTCCTTTTCTTTTTGCGGATACAGACTAACACGGCTGCTACTCTGAAACCTGTCACTTTAAAATAACATTCTCAGCAATGGAATAGCCAATTAAAGGAAAACTAGTTACATTATTAGACCCAAATGATGATCTCCATAAAAATATAATTATTTTGGTCCTAACTCAAATTAAACTGTAAGCTCTTCAGGGCAGGCAGTGTTTCCTAATATGTATTTATACAGCACCTAACATCCTGAGGAGCTCATTCTGATTGCATCCTCATCCTTATTGGAGCACTACCACAATAAGAATAACAAATGATAATCATAGCTCCAGTGCCATCACTTAAGATGTGGACTGGACCTGTGACAGGGGGTACCTGTTTTTGCTGGCTATTGTGGGAAAAGTTGTCTTTTGAAATGACAGTAGTGATAGCTCTACTTATGTGGACTTTATAAATGCTTTTTTTTTCTTTCTTAAAGAAAATACTACTTGATCACAATCTTCTGCTTTACCTGTTTTGTTTTTTTTAAAGGAACCCACATGTCCAAACTAAATACTATGAGACAGACACAGATTTTTGCTAAGGAGAAAGAAGATAGTGGTTCATGCAGCATTCATCCTGACAGTTTGTTCTGAGCTGTCATTTTAATTGAACATATATTGTAACTGGCTACATACACAGACACCAGAGTGTCAGCTAATTGCATATGTGGCATGGGGAGTAGAATTTATGACTTTCGCCTTCAAAAACGTAAGTACCACTACCACAGTGAGTTAAGCTTGTAGTTTTTAGTTCAGCTAGTAGTAGAGCTCATAAACTGTTGAGTAGCTTCAATATATTGTTATGATTTCAGAGCAGTGAGGAATCTTTGGATGGTTGGAGTTGGTTGTTTCCTTTTTTTAGCAGGAAGGGAATGGATTTAAACACATAGAGAAGAATGGGAATATTTATTATTTATGTACAATATTATCATAGTTTCCTGATGAAATATTATTTATTTGTATTGTGGTAGTGCCTTTGTAACCCACACACCTCCTGGGTGTGGTGTTCGGTCCTATCTAGTGGCACCGAGAACACAGAGAAAGAGAGTTAAATAGGTCTGCTCTACAGCCTTAGCTAACAGCCAGTTGGCTTTTAGCTCATGCAGTAGAGGCTCATGCACTAAGCAACAGAGGACCCAGGTTCAATCCCGCCCGTCCACCAACGACCGGGGTCTGTCAGTGTTACACCTTGAATCCGCAAGGATTCAGATTCTATTGTGCTAGACACTGTGCACATATCTAATGAAAAGATGGTCCGTACCCCCAAAAGCTTATACTCTAAGCAAGATAAGGTGGTGAAATAATATAGTTTAATGGACCAACATCTGTTGGTGAAAGAGACAAGTTTTGAAGCTTACACAGAACTCTTCTTCAAGTCTGGAAAAGGTACACAGCGGGTACATCTACACTACAACAAAAGTCCCATGGCATGGTGATGGCTGGCCCAGGTCAGCTGACTTGGGCTCATGGAGCTCAGGCTTTGGTGCTAAAAACTGTAGTGTAGACATTTGGGTTTTGGCTGGAGCCCAGGGTCTGAAATCCCATGGGGGGCTGGGTTTCAAAGCCCAGGCTCCAGCCCGAGCCCCAGTGTCTGCACTGCAATTTTTAGCCCCTCCACCCAAGCCCCACGAACCCAAATCAATTGACCTGGGCTCTGAGACTTGGTGCCATAGGGTTTTTTTTAATCGCAGTGTAGATGTAACCTGAGTGTCACAGCTAAATACAAGGTGGAACAGATCAGTGGCTCTCAACCTTTCCAGATCACTGTACCCATTCAGGAGTCTGATTTGTCTTGTGTACCCCTAAGTTTCACCTCACTTAAAATCTACTTGCTTACAAAATCAGACACAAAAATACAAAAGTGTCTCAGCACATTGCTTACTTTCTCATTTTTACCATATAATTATAAAATGAATCAATTGGAATATAAATATTGTACTTACATTTCAGTGTACAGTGTATTGAGCAGTATAAACAAGTCATTGTATGAAATTTTAGTTTGTACTGACTTTGTTAGTGCTTTTTAGGTAGCCTATTGTACAGCTAGACAAATATCTAGATGAGTTGATGTACCCCCTGGTAGACCTCTGTTGGAAACTACTGGAACAGATTGATTAGCATAAGTAGTCAGCACATATTGTAAGACACCATTCAAGGTGAAGTGGCAGCTTAACATCTCTGTAGTCAAAGGACAAAAAGGGTGGGATAGTAGGCTACAGATTGTTGTAATAAACTATAAATCCAGTGTCTTTATTAAGTCCATGATTTTTAGTGTCCAGCAAAGTTACAAAGCTCCCAGGCTCATCTTCTGAAGGTGTTGTACAGGTTACCTTTGAGGATGAAGAGGTCAGATATGGAGTGATCGCTTTGAGAAAGGTGTTCACCCATGGGTGATATGGTGCATTTTTCTTTTATAATTTTTTCTGGATGAGTTCATTCAAGAGTGTTATGATTTGTCTTGTTTCACCCCCATAGTTGTTACTCGGACATTTAGTGTACTGGATGTGTTAACTACTTATGCTAAACAATCTGTTCCACCTGGTATTTAGCTGTCATACTGTCGCTACCTTTCCCAGATAGAAGAAGAGCTCTGGGTCTCTCACCAACAGAAGTTAGTCCAATAAAATATATTACCTGACTCACTTTGTCTATCTAATATCCTGGGATCAACACGGCTACAACACTGCAAACTACAATCTAAGCAGTAAGGGCTTGTCTACACTTAAAGTGCTGCAGCAGTGCAACTGCGTTGCTGTAGCACTTCAGTGAAGACACTACTTATGCTGACGGAAGGAGTTCTTTCATCAGCGTAGATAATCCACCTCCCCAAGAGGTGGTAGCTAGGTTAACTGAATTTTCCCGTTGATATTGCACTGTCTACCTAATTCTCCCATTGACCTAACCTGGGGTTTGGTTGGTTTAACTGTGTCGCTCGGAGTGTAGATTTTTCACACCCCTGAGTGACATAGATATACCAACCTAATTTCCTAGTGTAGATCAGGCCTAATTAAAATACTTTTGCACACAAGTGGTTATTAAAAAGCAAATCCAGAACAGCCTATGTTGATTTACAGATCTGCAGTAGCAATTTTGTAACATCAACTGTTAGCTCATTCAAAACTCAGAGACTCCAAAAATCAGTCATCTTCAACTCCAGTGACATCTTAATTGTTTCCAGCCAAACACTCTTTGTTTGTCCTATCCTTGTCATTTGCTCCAGTTGTAGTTTTGGGAATTGCAGGTGGGTCATTCCCCCTGCTGGGTGTGGAGCCCCTCTATGGATTCAATCCTGCAAGGTTCTGAGTGTTATAAAAAGCATTTAAACTTGAGAGTAGTTCCACTGAAGTTAGTAGGAATACTCACATGTTTAAAGTTAAGCGTGTGTTTAAGTGCTTTGCTGGATGGAGGCCAGAGTGCTCAGCATCTTGCAGGATTGAGCCCTATCTGAAGTAGAGGTTAAAAACCAAGGGAAAACTCTTGACAGGATTGCATTTTACCTTACTACCTTCCAATTTCAGTAAGATCTCTGCTGTTAGTGTACCAAATTCAGCTACAATTGTAGCTTTCAATTAAGCCAATGGGAATGGCAGACCTTTTGCCAAAATGTTCTAGAGGTCTGAAAGCTGGATTTCTTGTGTGCCAGGTTTGGTCATGGTGAAAAAGATTTGTGCATGTATTGTGATTAAAATAGACAAGAATTCTCGGTATCATTTATTTCTCTTCCAAAGGGAAACAGTAGTTCTAAAGTTCTCTTTAATTCCAACTCTGAAGTTCCAAATTCATGATCATCTGGAAGACAGGACAGTTTTTTATAGACTGAATGGTCACACTTCTGAATTTCATTTCTTTTCCTGCTTAACATCTTCTTAGTTATAAGGTCTGAAAATTACAGATCAGTGTGAGATTGTTATTATTTTATTAATTATGTATTAGTCACTGACAGTGTGCTTAGCCACTTGTTTCTCCAGGGCAAAGCTAGACACTAATCTTTTTAAAGGCTCACTGCTGCTGATGTGCCTTGGGTTGTGTTAGATCACAGTATGATTCTTTCCTCTTCAGACTGTGTCTATGAGAGATTTCAGTATTTTGGAATGTTAGCCATTTTTCATACATCTCATCGGACCACACCTGATTCATAAATGACAATGACTGTAGATGTTCATTAGCTTTCTCTGACTGAATATATTTACAACTTTTTGTTTTATCATTAGAACTTCATAAAGCAAATAAATCATTCTGTTCCATGTCCTGTTTGTTATATGGAATTAATGAGGAATGTTGGGGAAAAATTGAAGCACTGAATGGTGTAAATGGGGTGAGAAAAGTTTATGGTCCATGACCAACTCTACTTTTAAACTGAATGCCAGGCTATGAAAATTATATATTTTTATTGAGTATATTTCTCATGAAGTCTGCCTGCTCTAAAGATGGTGATTGCTTTTGATGGAGTGGATGGTTCAAGGGATTATTAATGGGATGCAAAGCTTTTCACTGCTAAATGATTGATTTAAATCTATCCCAGGTAATAGTGACTGAAACTGCTTAGTGGCCTCTATAAAGTCATTTTAGTGGTTTCAGCTTAGTTCCTATTGGACAGGTATCTTTTTCATAAAATCAGCCTCTAGGAAATGGCACTCTTTTTGTAGTCTCAGCAAAGAGGTCAGCAACTAATTTCCTAAGAAACAAAATGAGATCAAACTAGCTAGAGACATAAAGGGTAACAAGAAAACATTCTATAAATACATTAGAAGCAAGAGAAAGACCAAGGACGGCATAGGCCCATTACTCAATAAGGGTGGAGGGGAAATAATAGCAGAAAATGTGGAAATGGCAGAGGTGCTTAATGACTTCTTTGTTTAGGTTTTCACCAAGAAGGTTAGTGGTGATGGGACCTCTAACATAGTTAAAGCCAGTGAAAATGAGGTAGGATCAGAAGAGGCTAAAATAAGGAAAGAACAAGTTTAAAAATTACTTAGACAAATTAGATGTCTTCAAGCCACCAGGGCCTGATGAGATGCATCCTAGAATACTCAAGGAGATGACTGAGGAGACATCTGAGCCATTAGCGATTATCTTTGAAAAGTCATGGAAGACCAGAGAGATTCCATAAAACTGGAAAAGGGCAAAATATAGTGCCAATCTATAAAAAAGGGAAATGAGGACAACCCGGGGAATTACAGACCAGTCAGCTTAACTTCTGTACCCAGAAAGATAATGGAGCAAATAATTAAGCAATCAATTTGCAAACTTCTAGAAGATAATAAGGTGATAAGCACAGTCAGCATGGATTTGTCAAGAACAAATTGTGTCAAACCAACCTGATAGCTTTCTTTGACAGGGTAACAAGCCTTGTGGATTGGGGGAAGCGGTAAATGAGGTATATCTTGACTTTAGTATTGCTTTTGATACTGTCTTGCATGACCTTCTCATAAACAAACTAAGGAAATGCAACCTAGATGGAGCTACTATAAGGTGGTTGCAAAACTGGTTAGAAAACCATTCCTGGACAGTAGTTATCAGTGGTTTACAGTCATGCTGGAAGGGCATAATGAGTGGGGTCCCACAGGGATCAGTTCTGGTTCTGTTCAATATCCTCATCAATGATTTAGATAATGACATAGAGAGTATATTTATAAAGTTTGCAGACGATACCAAGCTGGGAGGGGTTGCAAGTGCTTTGGAGGATAGGATTATCATTCAAAATGATCTGGACAAACTGGAGAAATGGTCTGAAGTAAATAGGATGAAATTCAATAAGGACAAATGCAAAGTACTCCACTTAGAAAGGAACAATCAGTTGCACACATACACAATGGGAAATGACTGCCTAGGAAGGAGTACTGCAGAAAGGGATCTGGGGATCATAGTGGACCACAAGCTAAATATGAGTCAACACATTGCAAACATATTGCAAAAAAAGCTAACGTCATTCTGGGATATATTAGCAGGAGTATTGAAGGCAAGACATGAGAAGTTATTCTTCTGCTCTTCTCCACGCTGATTAGGCCTCAACTGGAGTATTGTGTCCAGTTCTGGGCATCACATTTCAGGAAGGATGTGGACAAATTGGAGAAAGTCCAGAGAAGAGCAACAAAAATGATTAAAGGCCTAGAAAACATGACCTGTGAGGGAAGATTGAAAAAAATGGGTTTGTTTAGTCTGGAAAAGAGAAGACTGAGAGGGGACATGATAACAGTTTTCAAATACGTAAATGGTTGTTACAAGGAGAAGAGAAAAAAAATGTCTTAACCTCTGAGGATAGGACAAGAAGCAATGGGCTCAAATTGCAGCAAGGGAGTTTTAGATTGGACATTAGGAAAAACTTCCTAACTGTCAGGGTGGTTAAGCACTGAAATAAATTGCCTAGGGAGGTTGTGGAATCTCTATCATTGGAGATTTTTAAGAGCAGGTTAGACAAACATCTGTCAGGAATGGTCTAGGTAATACTTAGTCCTTCCATGAGTGCAGGGGACTGGCCTAGATGACCTTTCAAGGTCCCTTCCAGTCCTATGATTCTATGACCTCCTTCAGTCTAAAGGGTCCCCTCAAGATAGGATTGAGGGACACAGGTGGACAGTTAGAGAAATATGCACTGCCAATGTCCATGCTGTACATGTTCTGTGGATAGAGGATTTCAGACTCAGACATGCACAATGGGTCAAATACAGCTGTTAAGTGGTTATGAATCCGTTGACTCTAGAAGAGCTGTACCCACTTATAAGCTGGCTGAATTTGGCCCATTGTGTATATTGTTACACAGCTTTCTTTCACCTATCTGTGGGTTTAACCATATCTTACTTATGAAAGTACCTGGAAACCTCATGCCACTGTTCCCAGAAGTAGACCTCACTGGGTCAGACAACAGCTGTCACAGGGTTAATTTCCAGCCAGGATTCCAAGTCAGCTCAGGGAGGCACTCCTAGTTAGGAGCTAATTAGAAGCTGTAGTGTCTATCCAAGCTCCACACATTAAATAAAGGATTCTACTCTCAGAAGGGAGAGTTGAGGAGTTCTGTTGATCAGATCAAAGGTAGGATGTTCTAGGGAAGCTTAGGAAGTATTGTACCCTGCATTGTCTGTACTTTGTTTTTGAATGTATTGCTTGTAAGGAGATGGAACTAAAGGCTTTTGTCAAACTGGTGTCAGTCTGGGTTGAACCAGAACTCCTGCAACAAAAGATCAATCAGAGATGCTGATTGTTCATATCCAACCCTCTGGCCCCTTCATACTCTTACTATGAATATGCTGTCAGTAAGATATTAAGAAAGTACATCAGATCCAAGTGTCATCTGAGCAGGGATTGACTGACCATCAGGGCCTTGCCTACCCTAAACTTATTTCCCCAAAATTGTGTAGGAATTCTAGTGTAGACAGGATGTCAGTGTTTTAAGCATCATATAGTGTCGACCTTCTCTTGGAAGGATTAGGCATGGAGCTAATGTCACTGGAAGCTGGTCTCCACATTGCCTCCTGCTGTTGTTACTGTTGCTATACCTGGACTGGTGGTAGCAATTATGGGAATTTTTTGGTAAAGTAAACCCACGTGTAGATACCACTTCTTTGTGTTTACGTTCCAATATGGGTGTAATAATTCCCTACTACATGAGTACAAAGTGACAGAACCACTAGCATGGACTGAATTCTTACAGGCTCCCTACATGTACACAAAAGCTGAATAGATTCAAAGATGCACCTCTTGACCTTGATTCTTCTGGTGACAGAAACGATGGTGCCTTTACATCCTCAGCTGTTTGATTTCCTTTCCATTAGCCATAATTAGTGTTTAGTCAATCAACAATAGGAAGAATGCAAATATTCCAGTGAAACTAATTTCAGTCATCAGAGTATAGAAAGCAATGAACTCCAAAACATTAAAAGGATATTTCCAGTTTAGGATAAGGATGTGCCTTATTCCTGCAAGCTGGGTAACATCAATTTCATCAAGCAATTAATGCAAACAAGAACAGATACAGCATGCCATATTTTCTCCTCCTCCTATTAAGGTGTTGTATTACTTGCAATTACGCAAGTTACTGTTACAGTTTTTCAGGACAAAGTTAATTGTCATAAACTATGAACGCTTTATGAAAACTAAGGGCCAATTTCTAAGTACTTGGAGCTTTTTCTATATGTCAAGTTACTGCTTAAGCCAAGGTGTGAATTTACAGCACACAAACTTGATATGCAGTAAATATCCCTTGTGAACTCTGCTACAGCACACTGAAAATCCCAGAGTGCAGCTTGGCTTACTGATACTCACACCTTCTTGTCAACTGTTTGAAATGTGCCACCTTGATTGCATTGGCCTCAAAAGCACTACAAAAGTGATTTTTCCTCCCTTGGTATTCACCCCTTCTTGTCAACTGTTAAGAATAGGCCACTTCCACCTTAATTAAATTGGCTCGTTAGCACTGACCCCCCCACTTGGTAAGGTGACCCCCATCTTTTCATGGGCTGTGTATTTATACCTGCCTACTGTATTTTCCACTCCATGCATCTGATAAAGTGGGTTTTAGCCCACGAAAGCTTATGCCCAAATAAATTTGTTAGTCTCTAAAGTGCCACAAAGACTCCTTGTTGTTTATGCTTACTCTGTAAAACTCCCATTGACTTCTGTAGGAATTTTGTCTCAGTACAGACTTCAGATTTAGCCTAATGGGAACATGCCTTTTCATTATTAATTGTATTTGCTGTCTGGTGACATGACCAGAATGACTATTCTTTCCCCCAAATCTATTCACATTACTCCGCCATCAGGAAAGAACAATAAGGCATTGATGCTCTTTACAATTAGTAAGAATATATAGGCTAAAATTTGTGGATAGAACTTTTTCTGAGAGAGTAATCAACTTTTGACATTTTTCTGTCCCAGAAATACAAGAAGAATTCACCTCATGAGGATTCAGAAGGGGGTGAGGGAGGAAGGACAATTGTTTGGACAGCAGCATTACTTCAGTGTACAAACAAGATTTCATGTTTAATTATTATTGATCTTTCTCATACATAGAATTCAACTGTTAACCAAACTTGGGGCTGGGATTGAAGATTTGGGAGGCAACACACAAAATCAAGTGTTAGGCATAGGAAGAGTCATATCGGTTCTACAGCAGATCCATAGGAAATGGAGAGATGAGTGGGTGGATCATCCTACTGGACAATTTTGTTGTCATTGTAGAAATCTCATTTAATATGCTCTTAAGCGTTTAGACTATAATGTTAAAACAGACATCAGATGAAACTCAGTTATCAAATAATAAGATCTTTTTCAAACAAAAGACTGAGTTTAATTCAAGCTTTAGGTCAAGAAAAAGGTTTCTTAAAACATTTTGTAGCACTGTTTAATACGTCTGGAAGAGTCATAGCTATTTCAACACCAGATTTGTTTATATTTTAATATATTGCTGTATGGTACCTTCAGTATTTAACATGTGAATTAATTAACAACATACACAGTAAATTAAATCCTTCCTTTGGCCAAACCGCAGGACGCTGATTCATTAATTTGGACCAAGATTAAGGAGATATTTTGCAGAGATGATGCCTACTAATTTGGGCTAATCTCTTTAAAATGACAAGTCTGACTTCTTAACAGAAACCAGGACAGAAACACAGTCATGATCTATATTGATTTAAAACAAACTGTTTTCATTAAGCAGAGATAAACATAGTAATATGATATGTAAAATAGAGACTCACTTAATTTAATGCTCTGATGACTGGTATTCTATTGACACTGGGCCCAATTCTGCTTCCAATGAAGTCAGTGGGAACTGTTTTCATCAGCTCCAGTGGGAACAGGAAAAGGACTGCTATGACAGAGAATTTTGAATTGTTTTAGTACAGTGGTTGGTAGAATCAAAGAATACAGATTTTATGGCTTGTGAGGCTGTTCAGGGTGGTGGAGTACAATTAGTGACATACCTGATTTGCCACAGGTAGAGCAGAGTGACTGGTACTAAGGGCGAAGATTGGACACTGGATGTGATTGTTGTTGCAGGTATAATCGGCTCTTTGTTTCACAGAATAACCAACTCTTCTTATCAAGCAGCCTCACTCCATCATCTACTGTTCCTCACCTGTCAAATAATCAGCAGTTAGAATTTCTCAATAAAACATAATAGTACGTTCTTTTTGAGGGAACCTGGCTCATATATATTGTCCATAATTCTGTCATTGCTTAAGCATTATGCAATGTTGCAATAGAAACAAACAAGATTTCACAAATAAAGTATTGAGGACTGATGGAAAATTACAGAAATTTAGGGCAAGATTGTGGATTTGAAGACACTGCCCTGAGTAGCGGATAGTGTGAAGCTGTGCCACCCCAGGAGGTGCAACTCACTGAAACACAATCTTTCCACTGCTGCTCCTTGCACGCAGATGGTGAGGTGAGTAATTTGTTTCATCCTTTAGACTGTGGCCCAGGATGCATCAGCCTTGCTGTGCGCTGTAGCCTTGCCATCTCTTCTCCCCTTCCCAGCATCATGTTCCCTTAGGGGCATGAGTGATCAACCCCTGTACTCCCCAGCATACAAGAGCTGGGGAGAAGGAAAGTTCCTTGTATGTCCCTGTGCACAGGTTAAAAGTCCCATTTACTTTGATGGGAGCAGAGTTAGGTTAACAGTGAGTGCTTTTGAAAACCTCACCCTGAAGTTCTACTGGAAGTCTAGAAGATGGATGAGCATCACAGATAATAAATAAGAGTGCATATAGAATAAGAGATGAAGTTTCAGGAAAAACCTTGCTGACCAGAATCTATGTGATTTTAATCCACACACACTGCAATTTGCAAGTGTTCTTTTTAATAATCTATCATTTTTAATTATATTTATTTTTCTAGCAACACTAGGAGTGACGGCTTTCATTTAAGTTGTTAGAATGATTTCCATTATGAAAATCTATTTTTAGTTGCTTAGAACTAGAGTTGGTCAGAGAAACTGTGACAGAACCACGTTCCACTGAAGTCAAAATGCTTCACAAAATCAGTCCAATTTCACCAGAATTTTTATTTGGAAGAAAAAAATGTTGTATTATAACATACAATATAATTTTTTTAAAAAGTCAAAATTTAAATGAAACATTCTAATCAACTTGAAACATTTTCTATCCTGGACTTTTTCTTCAGAGAATTTCAAAATTCTGTTTTCCCTCCAGTTTGGAATGAAGGCATATTTCAAAATCTTGAACTTTTTTCATGAACCAGAACTTCCATCCTCTTCATTGCTCTAATTAAAAACATTTCCGCACCACACACTGTAGAGATGAAATTCACCACCACTGATCTCTTTTCAAAGGTGATTCTTGAAATAAACCCTTTTAGTCGTTTTAGAAGTGCACATGTGTGGAAAAAAACATGTTTGGGCAGGTGCCTTTCCCACAAATTTTGGCAGGTCAGAAGACAATACTTAAAGTTAGGCACATGCTTAAGTAGCTTCCTAAACTGGGGGGCTAAAGATCTTAACTCCACCGTGCTGCTTTCCCATTCGCTATAGGGGAGAATGAAAGGCAAGAGTCAGCTTAGATACTGCAGGGGTGAGTGCTTTAGAAATAACATAAACGGATGCATCTGACAGCAGAATTTTCCCTTATTTTCCATATCTCTCACCGAGTTGTTTTAAGGTTTGGTTGCCCAGAAACTGGAACCCACTTCACTACTTTCATTTTCATTCACACGGTTAGTTACTTGGGTGCAAATCTAACCCACTTATTTTGGGTTAACAGGGTCCTATTTCTTAAAAATGTAAGTCGTTTTTAATCAAAATACCCAATTCCAAATGCGACATACAATATTTTAACCAAATACAAATGACTCTCAACAAAACAGGCAGAGCGGAGCACGCGAAGGGCGTTGTGTGCCACCCTTCACAAACACAGCCTGGGATTGTTTTTCATGGGGAAAAATTCCGTTAAAGAGAGGGTCGAAATTTGCGGGAGGGGGGTTGGTTATGCCTTGATCCCGCCGTGCCTGTGGCCCCCGCCGTGGAACCTACGGGCTTTTCTTCTCCACTTCCCAGTCGGCCAGCAGCGGGCCGAGCTACGAGGGGCCCCGCGCTCCCGCCCTGCTGGGGGGGTGGGGGACGACCCCGCGCCCGGGCTGAGTCACCAGCTGCCCCGGCGGAGCTGTGGGGCTCCTCGAGCCTGGGACCCGCGTAGATGCGGGGGAGCGAGGATGACGCGCTCGCCAGGAGTCAGGATGACGCAGTCCACGTGTCGGGGGGATTTAAAAGTTTGGGAAGGGACCGCGGGCTCCGCAGCTCGGCGACTCCAGAGCGGGAGGGAAGCGAGACACGCAGCAGCGGGCGAGGCGGGAAGGGCTCCGCGGCGCAGACTCGGGGCCAGCCGGGCCGCCCTTCGGCAGACACAATGCTCAGGAGAGGCGCTTGCCAACGGCAGCCCCCTGTTCAGCACCGCGCCGCCTCCTCCCGCGGCAGCCAGCCCAGCCTTAGGAACCAGCCGGGGGGCCACAGCAACGTGCCAGGAGCCCCCCTGCTATTGCTCTTCCTGCTCCTCGCTTCCTGGACGTGCGCCTGCCAAGGTGAGAAGCAGCCCAGCCCCCAGAGCCTGCCCCTCTGGGGTGCCTCTAGCTGCTGCTGGGTCCTGCCGCTTCCTGGCCCCATCCCCGCCCCTCTCTGCTCCCCTTGGCGGTGTGCTGGCTTACAGGGGGTTCCCCGCGAGTCCCTCTCTTTCTCGGGGGGCTTAGGCTGAGAGAGAGCGAGAGAGAACGGGTGGGTGAGGTGATACCTTTTATTGGACCAGCTTTGCTTGGTGAAAGAGACAACAACTGCACTGCACACAAGGCTTGGGCTAGTGTAAGCATTCAGGGGCGCTGACTCTCCAACTCTCACTCCAAGTACCTGAGACCGTTTATTCAGGGATGCAGCTACCTGAAAAGATGCAAGGTGTCCAGTAGGAAGACTTCCGGAGTGGGAGTCTCCTAATCTGGTGTCGCCACCGAGTGTATGTGCTTCATCTATGTTTGTAGCTCACAGGAGAGGTAATGGGGCGGAAGGGAGTCTTGGGACAGACCCTTGCACTGAACCTAGCAGAGAAATAAGACGTTTGAGGTAATCATCCGTTTCTGAACATGCGGATGGAGGGTGCAGTGATACTGTCCTGCAGTGATACTGAATACAGAAAACCTTCTCTTGAGTTTAAGAGCAACGAAATTGGGAGTCCAGGCAGCTACCGTAAGCACATACAGAGGTACCCACCAGACATGCACACCCTTAAAAAGAAGTCCCTAGGAAATATTTTGGTAGGGATAAAAGCAATCGGATCCTATAAAATTCTAAACTGTGATAGAAGTTAATAGAGAATGATGTCCTTTCTCTAGATTAATTGAATCATGTCTCAGAATTCTATATACTGTACTTCACTTTTAAATTCTATAGGATGGTTTAAAACAACTCTAGAAAGGAGAACAGATTGTTACATACTATGGGACATCACAGACATTTCATTTGCCTTTGAAAATAATATGGCAATCACAGAGAAGAGCTCTGTAATGGCACAAAGTCCTGTAAATATTGCTAGCCACTGTTTTGTTTGAGTCTCTCTCATTACTTTCAGAACAGTACTCCAAACCATATTGCGTACCAAGATACATACCGCAGTACCTCAGCGCATCAGGGCAGGTTATAGATACCACTGTGGCAACCTCATGGAATTTCTTATTCATATTACTGCTTATACATTTTTATTCATGTGAAGCAAGAATAGTGTAATAATCCTGTATATATCATTTTGAAAAGTTTCAAAAACAAGTACTGCACATGATTTTTAGTTAAATTTTCACACACCCAAGTCTGCAATTTTATATATTTTGATTGCAAAGGCATGAAGTTCAAATTTAGAAAGAACTATGGAAAAGTTAATTTATTAAAACTAATATTATTTTAAACCAAAAACTTGGCATAAACGCAAATGACAAGGCATGAAATATTTATTTCTTTATTGCTACTCTGAGTAAAAAAGGGCTCAGTGTTCTCAAACAATTTATTTTAAAGGAAAAAAATAATCAACTATTCTGCAGCCTCATTTCATTTGAAAGGCATAAGACATTAAATCTGAAAATTATGCATTTATAAAGGTGCTGTAATATAATATAATTTGTATTTTATAGTATTATTCTATTCTGCATATCTCCAGATGCTTTACAAAGTAGTTAGTTATGTATTCATTGAGGAGGAATGTCACACAATAAGTCATCACACAATGAGTATTTTTGCTTTGCTTGTGCTGCTTATCTGAACGTTGCTTTTCATTTGTGAGTCTATGATATTTAAATGCACCAGGAAGGAGGGAGGTTTAAATCATACTAAGTACTCTGGTGTGGCCCTTTTTTTGAAAAAGTAAATTCTTTTTGAAATTGCATAGCTACACAGATATTGGGCATAACTCTGAATTTTTTGAGTGTCCAAACTCCTTTTGAAGTTTTTGATGCTTCTATTTCCTTTCAAAGGACCCACTTGAAATAAAGTGATATTTACTTGCCCTCTAAAGGATTATGGGACCCGTCTTGGTGTGTGCCCAATGATTTCAGCTCATGGGAGTTGCATGCATTCAACACCTCGCAGGATCAGGCCCATAATGATTACAGAGTGAGGTAACCAATAACCTTTGCTTAAAGAAGACTGTGTGCAGGTTTAAAACTATAGTACCTACTTTTAATTTAAGAGAACATACTTGTGAAAATAAATATATTCATACTGATTAATCCAATATCTGATGATGTGTAGCAATGAATAAAGATCAGATTCGGCTCCTATTAAAGTCAATGGAAACCACCACCGATTTTAGTGGCAGTTGGATCATGTTCTAAATCTAAAAAGGGTACAGTCTTATGGTCTTTGTGCAGCCAAAATTCCCCTTGACCTTAAATGAATATAAATCATATTACCAAAGTATATAATGCAGTGGCCATTAGACATTGATTAGGCATAAACTTGTTAAGGTGGAGTGGAGAGATGTTTAAATTTCTGCGAATCCTGTGTGTAAAATGAAATTCTACAGTAGTCTTAAATAGTTAGTAGTGTACAGCATGTGGAGTCATTTTAAATGTACCAATATAAAAATAAGCAAGGCTTTAAATACCTTTTCTTGTCAATATTGTTAGTGTTTCATCTTCTTTGTCTCCATATTACTCTAATGTAAGAAGGCAAGTGTTATACATTAATTATACAAAGACATTCTCAACAAACATCATGAGTAAAATCGTAGAATGGCACGGATATTTTTTGTGCACCCCAAATCAAATTCCTTTTATTATTCAATACAATACAATGTTGTCACTACAGTAGTTATTTTCACAAGACACTCAAGAAGGCAACATTTCATTTTCTCTTAACTAAAGGTTCTATAACATTTTAATTCTGGAGTTTGAGTAAATTTAAACCATAAAGTTAATCAACTTCTAGTCATATTGATAGACTTGATCTGATATTACTAAACTAGTGAAATAGCTGAAAGAGTTAATCTTTTTTACACTGTAAAGTCAGTATATGTCAACTTGAAGAACTTAACACACTGAAATGTGAATCCTTTTAGTTCATAAACTGAGATTCTTAATAACATATTTAAAATATATTTATTTTTATTTTGGAAATGACAGGCCCACCCTGAAAAGTGCCGAGTACCCTAAAAACCCAATGATTTCAGATTGGAGTGGAACAGAGTTAGGTTTTTTGGGTGTTTCTGCACTCCTCACTGGAGAGGCTTAGAACCTTATGTTTGGACTTTATATTAGTAAGCAACAAATTATTTACTTAAAAAACCAAACAAACAACCACAGACATAATTCCTGAATCGAGGATTGGTAACTGTAGGGGCCAATGTTGTAATCCTGCCAGCCTTGTTCATGTAAATAGTCCCAGGATATGTCTACACAGCAATTAGACACCTATGGCTGGCCCGTCCCAGCTAACTTGGGCTCATGGGGCTCGGGCAAAGGGGCTGTTTATCTGTGGTGTTCAGGTTCAGGCTAACCAAAATTACTAGATCCAGGGTCGGGATAATTGTAGACAAGAATCAAATAAAAGTCTCAAGAGACTGGTAAATACACTACATACCGAGCAGAGGAAAAGTATTTAGAGCTGACTGCTTAGAGGAAAAGTATTTAGAGCTGACTGCTTTTAACTACTTATTTTACACTTATGGATGTAAAATCTGACTTGTGGTATTATGGAGGTATCACTGACCCTTCCCATTGCTAAGGCTGTGTTGTATTTTCAGTTAAAGCAAGATTTAAATCCTTAGGTGTTTTTTTTGTAAAAATTAATCATCCCCAGGCTTACAGTATCTGCTCAGCAGATCCTAATTACATTTACTATACAACTATATTATTAAATTAGTTATTCTGAACCTTTACAAATCTCTCCTTTTTAAAATTTAGCATAGTTCTAAGCTTTATAATAACAAGATGCTTATAACACTCGGATTTCATACTTCATATTCATCATTTGTCATTAGATCTCCCAAATAGACTTATTTTAAAAATCAGTCCTCTAAAAACCAAAAGTGTTAACTATATTCGCAAAAAGAAAAGGAGTATTTGTGGCACCCTAGAGACTAAATAAATTAGTCTCTAAGGTGCCACAAGTACTCCTTTTCTTTTTGCGAATACAGACTAACACGGCTGCTACTCTGAAACCTGTTAACTATATTGTTTGACATTACTCTGCAGTAATGGAGTTGAGGTAGAGATGTAGAGAAATAGAGATGTAGCTAATGGAGAAAGCATTCCTTAGAGGATGAGGGCTTTCTCACAGTTCAGCCAGTTAAATAATTCACTGTTTCACTGGCTAAGCTTGTCTTCTCGATCTCCTGTACTTTAGAGAGTCTGCAGGATGATGTTGCTCTTCTGCCAACTTCTTAATGGCTGCAGAAGATATTCCGCCATCCCACCATCTGTGCACCACCAGGTTCTCTCCTGGACTTTCTGCACGCTTTGGGAAACCCTCTTGCCAGCTGCTCCCTCATCCAGTGCTCTCTAATCCCAGACATTCCCACCCCTTCAGTATCCTCCACTGTACCTACATTCCTAATATTTATGGTTGTAAACTAAGGCCCCAGTTCAGGAAAGCATTTAAGCATGTGCTTAACTCAGTATTTCAAATCCCAAGCTTTTAAAAATTGTGTATCAGGACTCCCAAAAGCAGTAGATTAGTTTAAAAAAATGTGATTTTTAAAAAAACATAGAATTGGGGTTTTCTGTTTTTTAAGTCTTTAGCGTGCACGTGGGTCATTTTTTCAAGCTTTTCTCAGCAAGTATGAGGGCTAGAAATTTAATTTTAGCTTTCATTTAACAAAAAAATGAAAGTCCTACCTAATTACATGCCTCCAGAAGCTGTGCCTTTATGAAAAACTCCAAATATCAGGAGACCCACAATAAAATTATGGGAGCTGGCAATGCTGTTACTTTAAACTCATGGTTAAAATTATGTTGTTATTGTTTGTTATTTGTTTGTATTACCATAGCGCCCAGCAGCTCAGTCATGGACCAGGAGCCCATATTCTAGGCACTGTACAAACAGAGAACAAAAAGGCTGTTTCTGCCCAAAAGGGTTTACAATCTAAGTATAGGATAAGGGACAACAGATGGATGCAGACTAACAGGGGAATACAAGGAAACAATGAGACCATATTGCTCAGCATGACAGGCAGGTGTCTCAGCAGATCAGTGACCTGTTAAGTTTTTGTAGGCATCATGGCAAAGGAGAGTTTTAAAAAGGGTTATGAAGAAGAATAATAGTTGTGTGATATTTATGTGGAGCACCTTCCAAGCATGAGGGGCAGCATCAGAGAAAGTTCAAAGGTACTTGTTTGAAAATGTAACAAGTGGTTGATGGAGGCTGGTATCATGGGCCAATTTCAGCTGGAAATAACAGCTCAGTAGTGAATGAGAGATGATAGGTAGAGTGGGGATAGGCCATGAAGGGCCTTTAAAGTGAAGCTGAGTAGCTTACGTTTGATGTGATAAAGAAGGAATGCAAAGAAAGGGGTGAGATGGTCAAAGTGACACAGGCTAGGAAAATGATCTTTGCAGCAGCTTTCTCAACAGATATGAGCAGGGCAAGACTGACAACGCCAGACAGAAGTAATTGAAACTAGAGACTGAAAACCTAGATGAGAGTTTTAGCTGTGTGGATGGTTAGGAAAGAGATGTTATGCAGAAAGTTTGCAAAACTTAGACATAGCCTGGATATGAGGACTTAGAAAGGAGTCCAAATCAAACATGATGCTTGGGTTATGGATCAGAATGACATGCAGGATGCTGGTGTTGTCCACAGTGATCAAGAAAGGAGGTAGCAGGTGTGGCTTGGGGGAAGACTAAGGGTTATGTTTTATCCATGTTGGAGCTTGACCTGACAACTTGACATCCATGTCAGAGAGACAGTCAAGATTTTGGTTTGGATAGCATAAGTGCTGGAACTAGGGGGGCAGCCGCACCCCGTGGTTTGAAGTGGTTTCCATCATATACAGGGATAACACTTTGGTTCAGTGGCTCTCAGCACCCCCACTATACAAATTGTTCCAGTACCTCCGCTGGACAGAAGAAGACAGGTCTGGAGTACAGAAGTAGATATGTAAGTCATCAGCATATAGATGGAACTTGAATTTGTGTTTGCAGATGAGATTACCCAGAGATAAGGTGTAGAAGAAGAAGAAAATGGGGCAAGAACTGAGCCCTGTGGAACTCCCACAGAAAGTCTGAGGGAAGATGAGGAGGATCCTCTGTAGGACATGCTGAAGGAGTGATTAGAGAGGTAACGAGAACTTGCAGAAGGCAGAGTCACAGTAGCCAACGGGGGACAAGGTTTCAAGAAGAGAAATATTGAAAGCTGGTAGGTCACAGAGGATGAGGATGGAGTATCGATTCTGAGCTTTGGCTACGAAAAGGTCATTAGTGACTTTTGCAAGAGCGGTTTCAGGGTCTAGGATGGAACTAGAGGAGAGGAACTCCAGACAGCAGTTGTATACAGTGCTTATGAGCTTAGACATGAAAGGATGATGGGATGGTAGTTGAAGAGGCAAATGGGGTCAAGGGTGAGGGTTTTTTTTAGGATGGGAGAGATTAAAGCATGTGTATATTTTTGTGGGGAGCAAGCCAGAGGAGAGTGAGAAAGTTAAGCAGAAGAATAAGGGAGGATATGAGAGAGGGCACAAGGGAGATCAGGAGATGGGATAGTATGGAAGCATTGGGACAAACAGATAGGTTACTGAAAGAGGGCAGATGGGAAACTTCTGTACCTGTGACATGGGAAAAGAAGACAAGCTGTAGGAGTGGAAGGGGAAGTCATGTGTTATTTTGTCAAATTATTCTTGAGAGAAATCAGTGAGATCTTGTGGGGAGAGAAAAGTGGAGTCAGGAAAAGGGGAGGGTTTGAGGAGTGAGTCAAAGATGGCAAAAAGGTAGCTGAGATTGTGGGTGTGAGATTGACTTAAGTTGGAGAAGTAAAGTTTAGCAAGGAAAATGGCAGAACAGAAAGAAGAGAGACTGAATATGTAGTGGATGAAGTTAGCCTGATCATTGGATTGCCTCATAAGTGGCCTTTATGAGGCAATTCAATAGGGATGCCTTCCTGAATCAGGGTTTAAGTGCTTAATTTTTCAACATGTCGTTTCTATACATGGATATTTTATCCCTATATGGCAAAATTGTATACAATGTATATCAATGAAGTCCATCTAGGTTACAAGATGAAGAGTGGAGGGGGCAGTGATGGTGGCTGTAGTGCAGACAGTGCCTGTCTAGGGCTTAAAGCAGAGGATAGAGACGGAGGAAGGTCAGCTTAACTATGTCACTCAGGGGAGTGGAAAAATGCACACCCTGAGACACCTCATTAAGTCAGCCTGAGCCCTGGTTGTAGAAATTGCTAGGTTAATGGAAGAATTCTTCTGTCAACACAGCTACTGCCTCTCGAGGGGATGGATTTACTATAGCAATTGGAAAAAAATCCTTCTGTCACCCTGGTAAGTGTCTATGCTACAGTGGCATAACTGCAGCTGTGTCACTGTAGCGTTTATAGTGTAGATATATCCTAAAGTCTTGGGAATAGAGCTGGCCAGGGGGAGGGAGAAGGAAACTGCAGAGCTGGTGAAACAATTGTACTTGCTCTGTTCAAAAGTTTATACTGCTGGCAGAGAAAACTCTAACCAATACTCAAGCTTTCCTGCCTGGTGCTCAAAGCTTTTCATGCTACCAGGCTCCTGTTGCTTAATGTAAAAAGCTTTGAGAATTATACAGAAGCAACTGGAGCATCAGTGAAAGTTTTCTCTTGCTCATCGGCAAAGATTATTATCTGCTCCCCAGCTTTACTTTCCGAATAGGTCCTTTCTCCAGCCCCAGCTGTCACCCAAGTTTGGATACATTAATTAAAAATATAAAAGAAAACTAGGGAATTTTAACACAAAAATATTCATTAATTTGTAGTTAAGGTTGTTACAGTGTATTTCCTGCCACTAACATAAACACTGAGAGGCAAGGAAGATGTAAATAGGGCTGGCGGGACATAGCTTCCTATCCTGCCAAAATGGTTGAGATTTCAAAAATTTTCCTGTTCCATATTGGGATGAAACTGAGACCCTTTTGTCGTTTTTATGAAAAGGGCATGTGTGAGAGACGAATAACCAAAGCTGAGTGATGAGAGCACTCACCTGGGATGTGGGGTAGGCACATTCAGATCTCTGCGCTGCTTGATTTGGAGGGGAATGCATCTGTCGTGCTGAATTAATATTTAACTAGTTGTACAAAATGGAACAGCTTCAACAGGAGAAACTGAGAGAGACCCCCCCCCCCCCAGACTAGCCAGGTAGTTGAGGCACTTGTCTGGGAAGAAAAGGTTCAATTAAGTTCTGTCTGATTTGGTGCAGGGAGTTGAACTTAGGAGTCCCATATCCCAGGTCAGTGCCGCAACCACTAGGCTGTTGATCATTCTCCCCTCCTCTTGCAGTTAAGATCAAAAATTCCATCCTGGACCTGAGAAACCTTCCCAACAAAAGTTTCAGCTGAACTGACCCTTTCCCGCGTGATGTTTTTCTTTTGACAAATTTCCATTTTCCAATGAAAGACCATTTTGATGGAAATTTCCAACCAGCTCTAGCCATAAGGCAACATTCACACCCAACTCAAAACTAAACTCCAGGCATTTGCCTATCACCATCACAATACTCCCTCATCCCAACACACTAATATGGTCTCTGAGAAACTCCTTTCAGTTCAACAATATTACCCTCAATGCATACACCAACAAACTGTAAATTTAAGGCTCCAGCTTGGCTCCAGCTTTCCAGTGTCACATAAATTAATAATTAACAGACATTTATTATCTTACAACAATCTTAGCATTTCCACATAGCATAGACCCAAAAGAGAGAGAATGCAAAGCTGATACATAACATTTTTTATCTTGTCAAAAATGCCACCTTCAAAAAGTCAAAAAATCAAATGCTATCTGTACCACTCAACAAAATACACATAAAATATTTCACATGTGAACATATAAAATATTACATATGTTTAGTGTAATATACAATAAATTAACAAGTCAGAGCTGTAGTTAGTACATTCATCAAAGAATGAAAATAGTGAGAGTGAGATGAGCTCTTGGAGAGCTATGAGACTCGATAGATTTGGAGGAACTGGAATGTTTTTTTTTAGACTGGGATTTTAGTTGTCTGGGACTGCTAGACATTGTTTCCAGCCTGCTACTTACAGCTGAACACAGAGTTACATCAGCATGAATGCTGATGGAAATAGAATAACTTCCACAACTTTTACATATGGAGGGTCAAAATCTGTTTGTTACATAAGCAGTGTAAATAATGTGAAATCTGATCTAGAATAGCTAAAATGTATTGGGCCACCTTCCACCTTTGTGTAACTCCATTTTCTTCAAGAAAGTTATTCTGAAGCTGTATTGTGAATGGCAAAATAAACTCTCTGCTCCAATGAAGAAAGCAACTTCATCAGACTACTTGACATACTATATAAAACTATATATATGAGATACTATATAAAACTATATATATATGAGAAAAATCATTACAAATAGAATAATTATAGTCTTTGTTCTATGGTATCCACTCTTTCTGTTTCCAGGTGTACCAGTGCCATCTCAAGAACTACAGGCAGAACAAGATTTGCAGCTGTGGAATGAAGTAAGTAGCAATATCTTCAAGTGTTGGATCAACCAGGTGTTTTAATAATATTCTGCTACAGTTTGACAGTTGTGGATGATTCTTGTTAATTTATTGTATAAGGGGCAGATATAAAAGATCAGAACACCACTGATGCATTATCATAGAGCCCATCCTCACACGGGGCCGTATACTCCATATGATCCCTGCTACATGGCTAGAGTTTGAGAGCTGCGGTCGTTTCCTGACATCCTCAATCATAGAGACTTATTTTTTGGCATTCCACATCCTTTGCACAGGCTTCCCCCCAAAGAAGGAAACATTGAAGTACAAGAACTAATCAAGTCATCTCTGATCATAAGCAGAGTAGTTTCAGATTGGAGTGCATTGAAAAGTGTTCTTCCTACTGCTCTCATTTGTACCAATCTTGCACTGAAAATATTTCTGACATACTGGTGGAGTCCTTCCTCCGTCCCTTTCTACCTCTCCTACATAGATTGTACCCTTCTATATTGATTTTGGGGATGGGATGCAACCACTCTTTTCAGATTGCTGAATACTAAATATTTTGTCTTAACCCAAATACCCAAATGATCATTAGGTTGGGAGTTGGGAAGTTGTTAGAGCAAGGAGGAAATTGTGTTGGCTCGTGCAGAGCTAGACTTGGCAGTGGGAGGCAAGCTTTCATTTAACTGGCAATGATTAGGCATATTTATGGGCCAGAGAGAAAATATGTATAATAATGTAGAATACATACAATGTAGTGATTGTTACAGCAAAAGCTATTACTTCAGAGGTACAGTATACAGTACTAAAACACTTACTGAATCACATCCTAACATTTTGGTTCACTCGATATTGGATTATGTACTGCTTCAATTATATATTTTAACATTTTGGGTGCTGACTGATGTTATAGCATCTTGTATTCTCAGTTCTGAGTTTTTTGATTTATGTGCAAGTCTTTTGATTACATGTGTGATAGGTGGCCTGAGAGCATTGTTCTCTTCCTTGTGATATGGACAAAGCATTGACATATAACACTTAGAAGGGCTTTACCTCAGGATATGCATACGCTCGCATCTGTCACATCCTTATGCTGTTAGAAAACAGGAGACTGATCATAGGAAGAGGATGCATTTTATATTATATATAATATATATAATGCATATTTTATAAAATCCTTATATATGCACAGTAAACTTACTATTAAAAGTTCAAGACATTTCTTCTAAAAGGATGTGCACACAGTACTAATAAAACAACAGCAGCCATATACTTTCTTGCAAGCTTAACCCTAAAGAGTAATGCACAATTTTTCTTAGAAAGTTAACAAATCTGGGCTCTGGTGGACCAAAGGGGTAGGGATAGAGGAAGTTCCTGAGTCAAAGACCCCTCCCAGGGAATGCCTTGCTGCCAGCCTCTGCTCCCTTTTAAACTCAGGAGTATTAGTGCAAACACCCGCACCAATTACAGCCATTGTGATACTGATCATATGAGTTGATGGACAATCTCTCAGGAAAATGGGCCCCAAACCACTTAGGGGTTGAGATGAAAAATCAGAAACTTAGAAGACATTGTTTTATACATCCCTACAATTAGACATGTTATAACAAAAGGCTTGCTTCTGCTCTCATTGAAGACAAAGGCAAAATTCCCATTGATCTCAGTGGATGCAGGATCAGTCCATAATATGATTAACTCTGCATAAAATGATATAACAATCAATTACAAAAACTGTGTGTTTTACAGCAAAATTAATGTGGGATTGGATTATATATGGCAAGACTGCAAACTAATAAAAGAGATACAGCCATCTCCTGGTAGTAGGATCCTCCAAATCACGGTAGTTGTCTAGGTTATGAGAATGAGCAGTTCCATTTGGTTCCTTTTAATTCTTACTAACAGATCACTTGAGAGATAGCATCCCCAGAATAACAGAATACTTGTCAGGTCTGACTCTTAGGCTATGTCTTAACCAGGGCCGGCTCCAGGCACCAGCTTTCCAAGCAGGTGCTTGGGGCGGCAATTAGAATGGGGCGGCACTCCGTGTCCCGCGGCGGCAATTCAGCAGCGACTGCTTGTGGTGGCAAAATTGCTAGAGCCGTCCCTGGTCTTAACTGCAATAATGGGGTGTGAGTGCAGCTCATAGAGATGTATTCAAACCAGCTTTAATCTAGATAGCTTTAGTACCAAGCAGCGAAGCTGGGGCAGCACATACTTCAGTATTGTCTATATACGCCCACCCTGAACCCTAGGTAATTACTTGCATGGTTAGCCTATGCTGAAGCATGTGCTGCTGAAGCTTTGCTACTCCAGGACCCAAGATAGCTAGATTAAAGCTATCTTAGTATGTCTACATGAGCCAGAATCTCACACTGTAGTTGCTGGGGAATTTAATGCACTTGTACTGTCTGTCTCTTTCTCTCTCTCTCACACACACACACACCTGTATGTCCTACATTACTACAGTATCTAAGTACTTCACAATTTTTAATCATCAGAACACCCCTCTGATGTAGAAAAGAGGAGGAAGGTAGTGAGGAGATAAATCTGTAAAAATAAAAATTATATGTTTTTTTTTAATGTGAGTTCTTGATTTTTAGCAGTCTCTGAGTCTAGAGATTCTTCTCAACTCAACCATTTAAAAGTAGATTTTGGCTGACAGATTCTCAGTGTTGCTCTCCACTGAGGCCAAGATGGCCTATCTCTTATCTTGCTTAGTGTTCATGAATTACAATAACCCTCTAACAGAGACCTCCAGCAGCAGGAAGGTATTGTGCTGGGTGGGAATCAGGCTCAAAGCCTGGGATCCCAAAATATGATTTTTGAATTGGTCTATTTTATCCACTTCTGCTTTACACCTATACATTTTCAACACTAGGCCCACAGTAGCAAAATTTAATAATCTGTTAGTATTCCCAGAGTCATGGAGATTCAGCAAAAGAGGGGTCGGGGAGACATTTTAACATTAAAGGCTATTTGGAGAGGGAGCCTGGTGAGCTACTAGCCTCCCCTCAATCTCTCCTAATGTTTTTTTCATATGATTAATTTCTGAGCAGAAAAGCTTCTCCTAAGGCACCTGAACCAACATTATTTGTATCTTCTTTTGTAACTTGTGCTTGCCAAATAGTAGCGTTTGGAGTTCTTTATCTCTGATATTTATTATAGAACTTATTGTATTGTCCAGTCTTTTTTGAAAACCACTTCCCTGGAACATAATGCATGATTGAGAGGGTGATTGCAAAAGGTATTTGTCATCTGGACTAAAAATATGGGATATTTTATGGAAAATATGTATGACATGCTACTGTACATTGCAAGTGACACAAATTTTACACTGTCATGGACAGTTAAACCTCCTCTTTTTTTTTTTTTTTTAAATTTCCCTACAGTAGTATATTGTGGTCCTGCATTCTGGGCTTTGGTAACCCTTCCTTTTTCATTATAAAATACGGTATAATTCCAGTTATCTGAATTCCTTTTATCTGAAAATCCTAGTTATCTGAAGCCACATTCTGTCCCCCATGTTGCCCTATATTAATCACCTGCTTTATCTAATCACTTAGTGCTAATCAACAGCTTTATATTTGTATAGTGGTTCTGAGCAGTTACCTGCAGTTACTGAAATGTAATCCTGTTTCACCAGCAACAGCATATTGGCAGGACCATGTCAAAAAGAAAAAGATCTATGCTGGATCTAAAACAGAAGTATTAAGCAAACAGCAGCATTACTCCCTTCATTCCCCATATGATTGTATCAGCAAAACTGCAGCTCAGAATAGCACTTCCATAATTTATCCAAGTACCTGGTGTGACAGGGTCGGGCCAGATGGCTATAGGAGAGTAATAGAAGGCAGATATATTAGCCCCAGGCTAAGTAGGTCCCTTTTCCCTGGGTAGGGTAACAGGGAAGGTTCCAGAACAATCAGGAACCTTCTGGAGACAATTAAGACAGGCTGATTAGAACACCTGCAGCCAATCAAGAAGCTGCTAGAATCAATTAAGGCAGGCTAATCAGGGCACCTGGGTTTTAAAAAGGAGCTCTCTTCAGTTTGTGGTGTGCGTGTGAGGAGCTGGGAGCAAGAGGCACTAGGAGCTGAGAGTGAGAACGCAGACTGCTGGAGGACTGACGTGTACAAGCATTATCAGACACCAGGAGGAAGGTCCTATGGTGAGGATAAAGAAGATGTTGGGAGGAGGCCATGGGGAAGTAGCCCAGGGAGTTGTAGCTGTCGCACAGCTGTTCCAGGAGGCACTCTAGACAGCGGTAACCCACAGGGCCCTGGGCTGGAACCCGGAGTACAGGTTAGGCCCGGGTTCCCCCTAAATCCTCCCAACTCCTGGTCAGACACAGAAGGAGTCGACCTGGACTGTGAATTCAGAAAAATGGCCAAGCTGAGGGCTGCCGTGAAGCTCGAAGGCGAGCAAATCTGCCAATAAGCGCAAGACCCACCAAGGGAGAGCAGGAACGTTGTCACAACTGGTGTCAGAGGTGGGATCTGGTGTCCACAGCGCGGCGGAAGAAGGAGGGTGTTTGGAAGGGGGGGGAAAAAAAAAAAAGGGGAAGAGGGTCTATTTTTATTTTTTTCCACCATGATACAAGCCAGGGCTGCCCAGCAGGAGGCTACTCGTGTCCAGGCAACTGCCCAACAGGAGGCAGTGCGGCTGCAGCAAGAGACTAATTGCCAGCTGATGGACCACGCTGCTCAAGACCGGGCTATGTTGCGGGAACTGGTAAACCAAGTAAAGGCCCTTACAGACCTGAACCGCGGCCATGATGGGACACAGATCATGTGAGCCAGCAATTGGCTGCAGAAAATGACGCGGGAGGATGACGTAGAGGCATACCTCCTGGCCTTTGAGAGGACAGCCCTGCGGGAGGCTTGGCCCTGAGAACAGTGGTCTGGCATCCTCGCTTTATTCCTGTGTGGGGAGGCCCAGAAGGCCTACTGTGATTTGGCTGAAGAGGCTGCGGCAGACTACCCCCAGCTGAAAGCAGAGATCCTGGCCAGATCTGGGGTAACGACCGCAGTGCAGGCCCAACGATATCATGAGTGGAAGTACCAGGAAAACAAAACCTCTTGGTCCCAATTATATGACCGCATCCATCTCGCACGAAAGTGGTTACGAACTGAATCCTGCAGTCCGGAGGAGATACTAGAGGTTCTGGTCATCGACCGGTACATGAGAGGACTACCACTAGACCTTCGCGCCTGTGTAAGCCAGAACGAACTCTCCACCTACGATGAGGTTGTCGCGCTGGTAGAAAGGCGAAGGATGGCGAGGGAGCTGACCCGACCAGTTAAGGAAGAAGCACCCCGGGTTAAACTAGCAGCACCAAGCCCTAGAGCTCGGGTTACTGGGCCACCAGGAGAATGCAGGTGGAAAAAGAGAGGTGCTGAAGGCCCACCAGAAGCCACAAAGAGTCGGAAGAGGATTGTGATGTTAGACTACCCAAACCAAGAGACCAGGGAATGCCTAGGGCTCCATACAGATGTTATGCCTGCGGGGAGTGGGGACACATAGCTGCACAGTGTCCCAATGCCGAGGAGCCTATGCAGTGTAACCTGGGGAACTGGGTAGACCCATGCTCCCTAATCCACCTTGTGGGGGTCTCACTAACCCCACATATGTACACTAGACCTGTGAATCTAAATGGGATAGAGACCACAGCACTGGTTGATTCGGGGAGTGCTATCACGCTTGTCTCAGTGAAGCTCGTGAAGCGTGGTCAGCTGCTGTGGGCTAAGCGTACCGGGACAACATGCGTCCATGGGACAGTTGGTTATTATCCCACCATCCCAGTAAAAATCGAGATTCAGGGGAACACTACTGAGGTAGCAGCAGGTGTAGTCCCTAAACTCCCATACCCAGCGCTCATAGGGAGGGACTTACCAGGGTTTGGAGACTTACTCCCGGTAGGGGAATTGGAGAATGGGGGAAGCCCTGAAAGTAGTGAGGCATCCACAGTAGATGGTCAACCCCCAACCTTCTCTGAAATATCCCCAGATTTGTTCTCCACTCCCAGACAGTGTAGAAAGACGAAAAGGGAAAGAAGGGCAGCTAAGGCCTTGGAAACCCGAATACTAGCCCAAAGCCAGAAGGTCGCTCTCGTAGGTAGGCGGGACCCGAGCAGCTGAAAAGGAGGCCACTCAGGAGGGAGAAGCACCCGAGTCTGACCCACACCCTAACGCCTCTGAACCAGTAGAGGCAACAGAGACTGGCTCCCTAGATCTCGGGCAGATTAGCCCCGGGAGAGGAAATTTTGGATGGGACCAGGCTGAAGACCCAAGGTACGACAACATTAGGAAGAGACGGGGTAAAATAGATGGGGTCCCCATGGAAGGGAAAACCCAGGGACCAGGACCCTACTTCATAATGAAGAAGAATCTTTTATACCAGATTGCTCCAGTACAGGGGCAGAAGGTACAGCAGATCCTAGTACCTCGAAAACACCAGAATGCTGTATTAAGTCTGGCCCATAGTCATCTTTTTGGGGGGCATTTGGGGGTAGAGAAGACCCTGGCACGGATCCTGCGACGATTCTTCTGGCCCGGAGTATATGAAGTGCGGAGGTACTGTGAGTCCTGCTCGGAGTGTCAGCTGCACAGTCCCCGTCCCCACTTGAGGTCACCTTTAGTACCCCTTCCCATCACAGAGGTCCCCTTCGAGCGAATAGCCATGGATCTAGTGGGACCCCTGGAGAAGACAGCCCGGGGCCACCCATATATACTTATCGTTCTGGATTATGCTACTCGCTACCCAGAAGCCGTCCCCCTGCGGAACACAGCTTCTAAAACGATAGCTAAAGAGTTGGTGGGGATCTTTGCCCGAGTGGGGCTATCAAAGAAGATATTAACAGACCAAGGTACCCCATTTATGTCGAAGCTAATGAAGGACCTCTGTACGCTGCTCCATATACATACCCTGAGAACTTCAGTCTATCATCCGCAGACCGATGCGCTGGTAGGAAGGTTTAACCGAACCCTCAAGCCAATGATAAGGAAAGTGGTAAGTAGAGACGGGAAGGATTGGGACACCCTACTACCCTACCTTATGTTTGCAATCCGGGAGGTACCTCAGGCCTCAACTGGGTCTTCCCCCTTTGAATTATTATATGGACGCCACCCCCGTGGCATACTAGATATTGCAAAAGAAATCTGGGAAGAGGAACCCAATGAGGGGAGAAATATAATTGACCCTGTGTTGCAGATGTGAGAACGGATAGCCTGGGTCACCCCTATTGTACGGGAACATTTGGAAAAGGTGCAGGAGGCCCAGCGAACCCATTACAATCGCCAGGCAAAAGTCCGACAGTTCCAACCAGGGGATTGGGTGATGGTGTTAGTACCCACGGCAGAAAGCAAGCTTTTGGCCCAATGGCAGGGGCCTTATGAGGTGGCTGAACTCGTGGGGGAAGTAACCTACAAGGTGCGGCAGCCAGGACGCTGGAAACAAGAACAAAATTTATCACATTAACCTCTTAAAGCCTTGGCACCAATGAGAGGCATGTGTAGTGGCCCAAGAGACCACGATCCAGGGAAATAACATGCAGGAGCAGATCAGGATATCCACTGAGCTGACACCAAACCAGAAGGAGGTAACTGAGATGATCAACCGATACCAGGATGTGTTTTCAACCAAACCGGGCCGGACCACCGAAGCATATCACCACATTATCACAGACCCTGGCGCAAAGGTAACTTTAAGGCCCTATTGGGTCCCAGCAGTGAAAAGGGAGGAGATCAAGGCAGAGGTAAAAAGAATGTTGGAGCTGGGAGTCCTCGAAGAGTCCCACAGTGAGTGGCCAAGCCTGATTGTGTTGGTGCCCAAACCTGATGGCACCACTAGGTTTTGTAATGGACTTTTTCCGGCTGAATGAGATATCCAAATTCGATGCATACCCCATATCAATGAGTTAGTTGACCGCCTGGGCAATGCCTGATTTTTGACCACCCTTGATTTAACAAAGGGATACTGGCAGATTCCCCTTGCCAAAGATGCGAAAGAAAAGACGTCATTCTCTACACCAGAGTGTCTGTTTCAATATACTGTTCTTCCTTTTGGACTGCTTGGGGCACCTGCCACCTTCCAGCATCTTATGGACAAGCTCCTACGGCCCCATACAAGTTATGCAGCAGCATACCTGGATGATGTGATTATTCACACCCCCGACTGGGAAACCCACTTAGGAAAGGTGGAAGCGGTTCTGGACACGCTAAGACAGGCTGGCGTCACAGCCAACCCACCCAAGTGTTCTATAGGGCTAGCCGAGGCTAAATATCTTGGCTACATTGTAGGAAGGGGCATGGTCAAGTCCCAACTAAAGAAACTGGAGGCTATCCAAAATTGGCCCTGGCCGAATCAGAAAAAGCAAGTCCACGCATTCCTGGGTGTGGTGGGGTACTACCGATGATTTATTCCCCATTTTGCTACCAGAGCGAGTCCCCTGACAGACCTGATAAGAGCCCGGGGTCCAGACATGGTGAAGTGGACAGATGCCACAGAGAAAGCATTCATGGATCTACAGACAGCCCTCTGCAGTAATCCTGTGCTTATAGCCCCAGACTTCAACAAAGAATTCATTTTACAAAGAGATGCATCTGAAGTAGGATTGGGAGCTGTCCTATCGCAGATGGTCTGAGATGAAGAACACCCAATCCTCTACTTCAGCAGGAAACTCCTCCCGAGAGAGCAGAAGTATGCCGTGGTTGAAAGAGAGTGCCTAGCTGTGAAATGGGCCATGGAAACACTATGTTATTACCTTCTGGGATGACGGTTTACCCTTGTGACCGACCATGCACCCGTCCAGTGGATGGAGCGAAATAAAGAGAAGAACGCAAGGGTGGCCAGATGGTTCCTGTCCCTACAACCTTTCCAATTCACCATACAACACCGGGCTGGAAGTCACCAGGGCAATGCAGATGGCTTGTCACGAGTACACTGCCTGACATCCCAAGTTGCCCAACCCCATAGTGTTGAGCAGAGGGGGAGGATATGTGACAGGGTTAGGCCAGATGGCTATAGGAGAGTAATAGAAGGCAGATATATTAGCCCCAGGCTAAATAGGTCCCTTTTCCCTGGGTAAGGTAACAGGGAAGGTCCCAGAACAATCAGGAACCTTCTGGAGACAATTAAGACAGGCTGATTAGAACACCTGCAGCCAATCAAGAAGCTGCTAGAATCAATTAAGGCAGGCTAATCAGGGCACCTGGGTTTTAAAAAGGAGCTCACTTCAGTTTGTGGTGTGCGTGTGAGGTGCTGGGAGCAAGAGGCACTAGGAGCTGAGAGTGAGAACGCAGACTGCTGGAGGACTGACGTGTACAAGCATTATCAGACACCAGGAGGAAGGTCCTATGGTGAGGATAAAGAAGGTGTTGGGAGGAGGCCATGGGGAAGTAGCCCAGGGAGTTGTAGCTGTCGCACAGCTGTTCCAGGAGGCACTCTAGACAGCTGTATTCCACAGGGCCCTGGGCTGGAACCCAGAGTAGAGGGCGGGCCCGGGTTCCCCCCAAATCCTCCCAACTCCTGGTCAGACACAGAAGGAGTCTACCTGGACTGTGAATTCAGAAAAACGGCCAAGCTGAGAGCTGCCGTGAAGCTCCAAGGCGAGCAAATCCACCAATAAGCACAAGACCCACCAAGGTAGAGCAGGAACTTTGTCACACTGGTTATCTGAAAGTTTTGGATGTGCCCCAGGCCATTTGGATAAATGGGAGTGTACTGTACTCTTGAACTTTCTTCACTGAAAATATTAATTACTTGAATTCATATGCCTTTGAGTCCCCTATTTCCCTTTCTTCACTCTCTCCTGGATTACTAGAGAACTGATCAATAAGTGTCTATTCCTGTCACTGGTGTTGTATGTTATGTAGGTGGTCCACAGTCCACAATCAGTCACACCTCCAGCAGGGCCCTTTGGTCTGAGTTCAACTTCCTTGGAATATATCTCACATTGGCAATGAAATTTTTAATATATATATGGCATCCCCTTTAAACCAACCCTGTGAGGTGTTGAGGGTCCTTAGTGTCTCACAGAAGGGGTGGCATACACACCATAGCTCCAGTGAGATATACATATTGTAAATCCCCAGGGCTGGCCCACAAAATTTTGGCATCTGAGTTTGGGAGCTCAAATGATGCCCCCATGTCCCCTTGCTTGGGCCAAAACTTTGAAAGGTCTCAATTATGCCTTCTTCCTGTTCTACTCCTCTCATGGTACTGCTCTGCTACCTACTCCAATAAAGGAGAACTAACAACTTAAAATGCCTTGTTCAAAAATTTTAAGTAACAACTAACTTTCAAATGCCTGAACAGCAAATGTAACTTTTCTTGTCTGCATAGTAAACACTGGCATTTCTATCTGTTTGAATAATCAAAGTGGTGCTTTCCGTGCCTTCTTGGTTGCAAAGATTTGAACTGCTTCCTGCTGAAGGTCTACAGTCTGGGCCAGCTCATGCTCTATTGAGATGGTTGCAAGGCCGACCAGCCTCTCCTGTGTCATTGTGGAGCATAGATGTGTTTTTATTAACTTCAGCTTGGAGAAACTGCGTTCTCCACTGGCAACGGTTACAGGAAGTGTTAGAAGTATGCGCAGAGAAATAAAAGCATTTGGAAAGAGGGTGGTCATCTTATTTGTGCACATACATTTCAGCAGGATCAACTTCAAAGGCTGTTCTGGAATATATCTTGAAAGGGCTTTCAGTTCATCACCTAAATCACTCGCATCAATATTGCGCATGTCATCATTTGTCAACACTGTCTCTAGTGCCCTGCATGGCTGGTGTAGGTCTTCTTCAAAACTCCTCACTATACCTGGAATATCATACAACATCCCAAATATACTGCTGTGTTCCTTAAGCTGCATGAAACGTTCTTCAACTGACTGTATTGCACAATCTAGCACCTGGTTAAAGAATTCAACTTTGAATTGTTGTTTGGGGTCTCTTATGGGATTATCCCGTGCCTCGTAATCAAAATGTCTTCTTCTTTGGTGACTCTTGTATTCTTGAATGGGTGGGAAAATAACTTCAGTGTGAAGTTCCTCTGCCAACTTCTGTGCACTCTGCAGAATGTTTTGAAATCCCTCATCTGACCGGTAAGAGTGTAGGTATGACTTTGCTTTGTCAAGTTATTCCATTGCTCCAGATATATCAAGGTCAACACCTTGGAGTCTCTTGCTTACAACATTTATTTCAAACAGTATGTCATGCCACAACACTAAACCACACGGAAATTTGAAGTGATGTATGTTTCTGGGGATTCCATTTCCCTCTGCCACTGTTCTCCCACGAACAGTTCCTGTCATAGCATTATCCTCCATAATGGCAACTATGGCATCATCTATCTTCCCAATTTGATGGCAACTATGCCATCATCTATCTTCTTTATCGCCTCCACTCGACTTTCCCATCGCGTGGCACTCGGTGGTTTCAGTGTCAGAGAGGATGTTCCCAGATGTTGCTTCAAAATTTGCCATCGATGAGTTGATGCAGAGAAAAATACATAGATGCTTTGAATTACATTAAAAAATTCAGCAGCCTCACTAGAAGCTGATGCTGCATCACTGACCACCAAGTTCAATGAATGAGAACTGCATGGGACAAAAAAAGCTCGAGGGTTTAACTCGAATCCGTTTCTGCACTCCTCTCTTCTTTCCTCTCATGTTGGCACCATTATTGTAGCCCTGACCTCTCATGTCAGCTATCTCAATTCCCATATCTTCCAGCTTTTTAAGAAGCAGTAGTATCATCAATGCCAATAAATTGTAGAAAATGCTTTCTGACAGTCACCATTGCAGGGTCATTTTCACTAGGTTCTGTGGTTGTTACAAAATGCACCATTAAAGTCATTTGTTCCGTATGGCTGATGTCAGGTGTGCAGTCCAGAATAACAGAGTAATATCTTGCTGACTTCAGATCTGCGACAATCTTCTCTTTGACTTTTTTCAGAGTAGCAGCCGTGTTAGTCTGTATTCACAAAAAGAAAAGGAGTACTTGTGGCACCTTAGAGACTAACAAATTTATTTGTGCATCTGATGAAGTGAGCTGTAGCTCACGAAAGCTTATGCTCAAATAAATTTGTTAGTCTCTAAGGTGCCACAAGTACTCCTTTTCTTTGACTTTTGTTGCCAGTAACTGTGTGATCTCATTTTGAATTGTTTTTCCAAGGTAGTCGTGTGAGTACATTTCTTGGGTGGTGACTCTTCTTAGATGCTCCTGGAGTACAGCATCAAACTCAGCCATCAGCACCACAGTTTTAAGGAAGTTTCCATTGTTTGGCACATACAGCTGATCTGAAGTGCCACGCAATGCTAGGTTTTGGGTAGAAAGCATTCTCACAATGGCAATGAGCCTTTTCAGAACATTTTGCCAGTAAAGAGACTCTGATGCAATCTTCTTTTGATGCTGATCATCTATGGTGGCCTTTAACCTTAGTCTCATCTCAAGCTCTTTCCACCTAATGAATGCTCTCCGGTGATTTGCTGCTTTCTCATGGCATGCCAGATTTCTAGCCAGATTTTTGCAGTCCTTTGTTCCTGTAGAACCCAATGTGGCTGGAACATTAGACTGGCAGAGTTTGCAACAAAAACAGTATGCAGCATTCTGTGTTTGAGTACATAAGCCATGGCCTCTCCACTTTGTCACCATTGGGGACTTTTCACGCCAATAATGGGTTGGATGGAAACTTCTGTTTTCGTTGTCTTTGGGGAACATGAAGTTTTTCACTTGCTGTGGCCCATGCAGTACAAGGAAGTCCCTCAGGCTACTGCTCAAGTGGGTCCACAGTCCTGGATCATCTAGACTTAAGGAACTAACCTCAGCAGCAGCTGTTTCTTGCGCCTCCACCACACTCTTCTCTGATCTACACTTTTTCTTCAGGAATGTGCATGGTTACATCCATTTCAGATGGAGATATGGATGTTGCAATAGCTGCCAGGTCACCTGCACTCTGACTAAATGGAAGATCAGGCATCTCCTCACCACTCACATCCACACTGGGGCCGGAAGGTTCACCGTGAACATTTGTGTCTGTGTATCTCAGGAGAGTTCCTTCCTGCTTAGATAGAAAAGCTTCCTTTGCTTTCTTTTTCTGAATGCTGCCTCAGAGGGTTTTTTTTTTCTTTCACTCATGACTCCTGTTCTGTGCCAGCTAGAGTGGCTCTCAACACTCAATTGAAGGGGACAAATAAGCAGGCTGGTAGCAGGGCCTGAGTGCGGGAAGAGATCAGCATCTTAAGGGCCTAACTGGCTCCTACTCTTTCAATTGACTGCCTGTTCTCCTCAAGTGGGTTCAGGGAAGCAGCAGGAAACAGGAAGCTCCCTGGGAAGCTGGGGTTAATCAGTCCAGGCTCCTGGGGGTGCTAGAGAGGTACATAAGAGGCTCCTCCTCTCTCTCCCTGCAGCTCCTGCTGCTTTCTGTTATTCCCTCTTACCCTTTATCCTGCCTGTCTGTTATGTGTCTTGTGCCCTCCTTCCTCCAGCACAGCACTCCACCATCTCTGTGCATCTAGAGCGGAGAGAATACATATGCACCAGCAGCAGACACAATTTTCTACACTCTGGGTCCTAGTGGTGCCCCCTCACAGTCTGGAACCTGAGGTGGCTGCCTCAGTTCGCCTCATGGTAAGGCCAGCCCTGTAAATCCCTAGAAAAGCTGAAATTCAGTCTCAAGGGCGCTCTTGGGGAGCCATGGCCTATGTACCTCCTGCATGGCGCTATTTTATTTAGAGTCTGGAATCCCAAAATGTTCCAGCTGCTTCAGAAGAGATATCACAACCCCTGCCCAAAGAGTTTACAATTAGCTTTTAAGATATAACTGTCAGTGAAGGTGACAGACAGTAGGAAGTCGGAAAAGTGAGGAAGGATGAGGGGTGCAGAAATATGACCATGTGGTTACTGACATTGGGCATGTGCAAATCTCAGTTGTTCAGTCAAGGTTTTTACTTGAATAAAAATATATTAACATGCAGGGAACATGGGTGAAAGAGAGAGAAAATAACCCAGCTTTGTGCTTCAGAGTGCATGCAAAGCATATACAAACCACCTATTTTGATAATCCTGTCATACCTTTTGCTACACCGAACGTTATTTGAAAATGTATATATTTTGTCTGTTTACTGTTCTGTCTGACTTTCTAAGATTAACTTCTCAATTTTTACAGATCGATGGTGCATGTTCTGCTTATCTGTCCATCATAGATCCTCACCCTGAGGTGAGACTAGTTAAAGCGCTATTATTTTAACTATTTATCATTGTTTTTCAAGTGCCATTAACTAGCAATCTGGTGTCTGAGTTCACGTTTCCTTTTCAATAGGCATCCAGTGCACTGGAAGAACTTTGCTTTATGGTCATGGGATTTCTACAGAAACCTCAGGTAGTGCAAATTTAAAACTATTTTACATTTCTGAAGCATGATTTTCAGTATACTAGCTGCTTGAAACTTCAGAATAAATTGAGGATCTATGCAAACAGTAATTATCCCCAGCTTTCTGAGCCGGGCAATCCTTGGATAACCGTGGATACTAGCTTGCCACAGCCTCCAGCTCCATGTTGTGTAGTTATGGTGCTGCTCAGGTCCTGGAGGAATAGTATAAATCCATATCTCCTTCACTCTGCAATGCCTTATGGACCTCATCCAAAGCCCACTGAATCCATCTGAAAGACTGATTAGCTTTGGACCATTTGATTAGCTTTGGACCAAGCCCTATGTTTGGGAAACAATCTCTCTCCGCTTGGAATATACAGTCTATGGAGTTTTTGTAGCTTATTGGTTAGAGTAACTACACAGCCGCCAGTGTAGGAATTAACTAGTTTCCTTAAGTTACCTGGGAGGGGAGTCTCCTGTCCTCCCCGCATTGGTACTTTACTTTTACTGGAGAATGGGGCCTCACACCTTGCTGAATCATTAAAACATGAACTCCTTTAAGTCTATTAGTGTCAAAGCAATAAAGTTCTCCTATTCTGAATAGTGGAAAGAAGAAAGTGGCCCAGTAGTAGCATGTTAATGATTGTAAAGAAATGTATTTAATGACTAAAAAGGATTTATTTAGTCAAGTTTTCTGGTGGAAATCAGTATACAGTACAGTTTTTGAAAGCAGCAGTTAACCACATTATATTTCTTGGGCTGTTAAATTATCAGAAGAGTAAAATGTTCCAAGAAAGAACCAAGATATTTAATGTTACTAAAACTGATCTTGGCTTGTTTTAGAAATTAAAGCATATATACCAATTATTGTTCCCACAGGGTTTAGAGGAAAAAGACAACACCAAAAGGGTAAGATTGTCATACATATTTTTGGTCACACTTATATTGTCAAGAAAACCATAACCATTAACCTGTCTTGTAGTAAAATCCCACTTCTAATTTTTTCTGAACAGTTCTTATTTCATTATTCTAAGACTCATGACTCAGGCAATTCAGACATCATGGTAAGTTTCGCCACCCCTCTTTGTGAGTACGTGTGTGCTTGTACTTAAAAACAAGACAGTATTTCTCTTAGCAGTAGTCTTGGTAGTCTCTCCAGCTGGAGATCAAGTTAATAATTTGTGGAGTTTTTTTATGACACAATATCCTTAATATTGTACATTTAAACAAAATTAAGGAATATCCAGGGAATGGTGCCTGTCTGAACATTGTAACTTCAAAAATCTAGGAAGGGTGCCACAAGACACTTGTTTATCCTAGAAAAAATAAAACCATGTTCATTTCTGGTATTTTATAAACAGCATATCTAATATAATTACATGTTGAAATTAAGATCTCATGTGCCTGATCCTCAGCTAGCGTTGACTGGTGTTGTTCCGCCAAAGTCAATGGAGCTATGCTGATTTATACTAATTGAGGGGGTGGTCTTAAATGTTGACAACTACTAAATATATCTAAGGAAGCATTTTAGAATCTTATATTTTGCCTAATTAAGATTTTTGGATTTCACAGTAAACAAAAAATAGAATAAATCAAATATCCTAATGTTTGATATTTAAAAATTTCTCATCACTCAGAGACTACATTTTGATCAGCTCTTGCTTTTAAAGTGCAGACATAACAGATATTTCTTTTCTATGTGCAACCATGCTCTTTCATTGTGTACCACTGCATTTTGAGTGTAATATTCAGACTTTTCACTTTTTGGTAATCATTCTGTCATGTTTATGTTCACTGTTGTCTTGCTCTATATGTTTCCACTGGGAATATACTGCATCATTGCTAAAGCACAGTACAAGTTATTTTCTGACCCTCCAGTGAAAGAGTGTTAAAGCTATAGTCAATATGTTTCCTGGTTGATTATCATCCAT
Organism: Natator depressus; assembly: GCF_965152275.1. Taxonomy (NCBI): domain Eukaryota; kingdom Metazoa; phylum Chordata; order Testudines; family Cheloniidae; genus Natator; species Natator depressus. The sequence continues at coordinate 88,582,917 of NC_134237.1, forward strand.
AGATCCAATGCAGCTTAGTTTAGTGATAGCACTTTGCTAGCTGCTTTGGGACTTTATTTGCTGTTTAGGTTTGACACTTTTTCTACTGCATGAAATGCTATTTTCTTTAAGCACCTGCTCTGTTTCTGTACCCTACAAATGTAGGAAAATGACTGTCATTTTGCCTATTAACTCTGCTGTAACTTTGATTAAATTACTGTTGTAACAAATGACCTCTTTTTTGTTGCACTTTGTATAAAAGTAGTCCGATATGCACTGTTTTTCGATGTTGTGAACCATGTTCTCTTGTTTAAACAAGGGGATCAATTTGGTCTTAAAAATTAGTTGAATGAATGCAGGTAATTATAGTTTGATTTATTTCTTGGAACAGGTTACTCCTTATGTAATAAATAATCCATATTGAGGCCTTGATCCCTCAGTCCTTGATCCTTTGATTCACTGCATGGGGGCACATTGCTCAACCTGCATGGAGCCCCACTGAGTTCAACAGGGTTCAGTGCAAGCACATCAGTGTGCCTGAGCATGTGAATTGCAGAGTCTGGGCCTTAGTTTGTCTTTCCCGAAGCTAATAGGACAACCTGCCGATTTTACTTCAAATACATATCTAGCCTGGCAGAAACACTACTAGAAATTACTTTTTAATAGAACAACATCACTTTTATTTCTGTGATTCAAACTATTTTAAAGCAAAATTAACTTTGAGTGCCAGGAAATTTGAAGCTATTACAATAGCAGATCGTCTTAGAAACAGTAGTAATCGGAAACGGAGAATGAAAGCTTCCCAAAAATGTTCTCTGCACAGTTCACTATATTAAAATCACAGAGCTAGTAGTGCACTCACAAAGGCTGAGCGAAGTCAGAACTGGGACTTGCTCCTGACCAAACAATATACAGACTAATCTATAATGAACACAGTAGAGGAGTTTCACTTCAGTGCTCTAGGAAGTGTATTCCTAGACTAAATAAACATGCTGTATCTTTCAGATATAAATTCAGAGTACCCAAAAAGTTATCAGTTAACATCTTCAGTCCTTTGTTTTGCATGTTTTGTCCATAATCCAGCAGTATAGTAAGAGACATTCTTTGCATCACAAGACCAGGATTTCATTGTTGCTCATGTGTCTGTGTTCATGTCCTCTCAGTCGTCTGTCCTGCATCCTTTGCTGCAACTTGTTCCCCAACTTCATGAGAGAAGATTGAAGAGATACAAAGCAGACGTATGTAACTTTAAACTATGTATGTTTGCTGTGACCGTTGGTGCCTGGGGGGGCCACACTGAGAATGCTCAGTCAAGTCAAACTGCAAAGAATGGGGCATACAATCCCCAAAACTGGTGGTTATTCTAATAATTAGATTCATTAAGGCAGCAACAAAACAGCTTCTACAATACATCTCTGGTTACCCCAAAGCCAGAAATACAGTTTCCTTAAAGCAATCCAGCCTTGGGTTCCCACCCACAAAGCCAAGTCATATGATGAGGATTACTGAAAATCTTGTCCATCATATATAAAGTTCTACCAATCCCAAGGGATTGGACACATTACCCACTAGGTCAGTTTCATAATAAAGATGGTGAGCTGCTGAGTTGCAAAAGGTTCTTTCCAGAATCAGTTCATCAGGTTATAGTCCAAATAGGTGGTCCATATATAGAGTTCAAATTATTTCATGAGAATTGGCAGGGTAATCTAGACTGGAGCTGGAGACCTCAGTCTTGCGACTCAAACTTCCCCTGACCAAGCTTAAGCAGATCTGAGATACAGGATTGAGGCCTTAGAGTTCTTTTATAGATCTCTGGCAGGCTATCGATAGCCTCTTGACAGCAGGCATTTGAAGTAAAATCTCCTATTTCTGATGTATACACAGATAATTAGGTGCATTCATCAGCATAAGCATCCATAAGCAGTTCATATGGAGTTTACTACAAACTTCAAAGAGAAATATAGACCATTATTACACCCAAGTTTCTTCTAAATGTTAATATTCCCTTTTAATCTCTGAATCAATAGAATACAGTAACAAACAGGAACCATCCGTTACAATGTTAACCTCTAACAAGATATAGGTAACCACAGACAAATAAGATCACTAACAATACAAGACTGCATTTCAAAGCTCTAGTCTATCTAACATGGCTTCGTTAGCTATTTATAAAGAATGGACCTAATTACCATTTATAATACTTTTCTAATGTCTTTAAAGGTATCATTTGGGTCATTTAGCCTGCTCGTTCTGTAATCCTTTCTTGCTCAGTGTCACACTTGCACTCCTACATTGTGTGGTTTCATTACTTCTTTCTGAAAACATCCTATTTAAGTGTTTCTGATCATAGCATTTTTTCCAAGGTGCATCATCACATCAGTATGCTATTTAAGTGAGGTTTTCTATGTCCTATTTACTGGAAAATACTCATGCACCTTCGGTGCTTAACATTTTTAAAAAAAGAGAACTAAAATAATATAAGTTTAATAAGTACCCAAAAAAGGAACAATGACAGATGCCATATCCTGTATAATGAATCTAGATATTTTATACAGTTTTAAAAATCTCAGACAAGTGTTGTGCTATCATATAGCTTAATTTTGCCTAAGGGCTCTTTTTCTTTTACAAGACTGAACAATGTCTGCTTATTAAAATGTATTTATGACTTAAACACTTGTAACATCAAGAATTGTCCTAGTAATTACAGACCGAAATATGGCTTAATTTAAGGCACAGGTCAGAAAATTCCCTCTTAATTTTTGCCCAGAGCCTCAAAAGTCTTATTTTTCCGAGCTGTAGAAACATGGCCTTTGAGACTAGATTCTTCTCTTGCTTTGTGCCTCTATTTTTAATAAGCTTGTTCAAAAAAATTTAGCTAGTGTAAACTGATCCAAGATAAATAGATAAGAGCAAAATAGTACACAGTTAGTCCAAATCTCCTCTTGCTTACATTAGTATAAATTGGGAGTAATGCCTTTGAACTCAAAGGTGTAAACACTGGAGTAAAACAGGTACAAGTGAGAGGAGAACCAAGCCATGGACATTTTTCTCCCAAATAAAACTCTTAATTCCATATCTTATTTTTAGACTTGAAGTACAATTAATCCATTAGATGTTTTGCAGACTAAAAAGTTTTATAGGAATCTAATAGAAATAACAGAACCATTTAAAAATATTCCTGATATTAATATTATTATGGCATACTCACTGTCAGAGCATGTATGTGCACATTTTCACCCTGCCCCATCTCAAGGCACTCTATTGAAGGGTTTCTCTCATTCAGTCTAGGATTTATCTGTCCTGGTTCCACAGTTTTCTGTTGCTTCCAAGGTTTAGCCTCCAGCCAGGTCACGTGTCAATCCATTCCCCTTCCAGGGTTAACAGAAGCATCCAAATATAAGAAAACTCAGTCTAGTGGTCTCTAAGCTCAGTCCTTGGCCTCTGTCTGGGACTCAGTTCTTAGCCTCTTTCACTCCTGATGCTTGTACTTCCCCTCTTGGTCTAGGGAAGAGGTAAGGGAACCCAGGCCCACCCTCTCCTCGGGGATCCATCCCAGGGATCTTGTTTTACAGCTATACACTTCAGTCCCTTTGCCACTCCTACCTTTGCCTTTTACCAGGTCTTTACAAGGTCCCCATCTTGGACTTGTGGCTCCTCATGGCTTCTTCTTAGCCAGCTACAGAGGTGCTTTCTCTCCCAGCAGCTGGGGTGGTACTGTATTTCAAACAGTTCCTCTGTCTCTTATCTTAAGGCAATTGGTATCTCCCTCCTTCAGGGTCTGGGGTTATGTGTCAGGCAGTCTTTGACTCTTGCCTTGTGGCTGTCAAGATCTCCTTCCTTTAGACAGGAGTTCCTGCAACTCTCTTCCTCCAAGCCGCGGCTTAGGCCAGCTGTAAAGCCTAGTCAGCTTCTCCTTCAGCTGGATCCTTTTCCCTGATTAGCCCTCCACTTTGGCAGATTTAACAGGTCAGCCTTCTCCTGCCAGTCCTTGCCTTGCTAAGGGGCAGGAGGCAGTATATATGCTGGTCCCTTTCCTATAGCTCATCCCAGTTGGCTGGGAGAGTGAGGCACTTTGCCCTACCCACTCTGCAAGGCTCCTGGAACCTTAAAGAGACAGTAATGGGATTCTTTCTAAACACTACTTATTTCTGGGACCATTTCCTCTCTCACAAAGCCTCCTTGGTCTTTGCCTATGAGATGTCTCAAAATCTTAAAGGGGTGGTGGCTTTTAAAGGGGCACCTTTAAAAGGGCAGATCATTCTGTCACAAATATGTAGATGGGTTCTATCCTGAAAGTTACTGGGAAATCTCAAATCCTAATGAAGCCATTTGAGCACATCAGCAGTCAGCACCTTGCTGAATCAGGTTCTTTAATTCTTGCATATCTCTTAACTCTGTATATATCTTCTGGGAATGTTGTAAAATTAATGTTTCTGTTGGGCATATTGTTATATTATTTTTGTTACCAATTTAGATTCCAAATCTGTAAACACGTACTCATGTACTTAACTTTAGAGATTTGAGTAGCCCCATTGACTACAGTGGGACTTGTCCCTTTCCTTCGTGCATTATTTATGAAGCATTTTCAGATGCTGTTCTTGGAAAAATTGCACTATGCTACTTTCTTGAATAAAGCTAATAATTGGTTAAAAACTGTCTTCACAGTGAAAGTAGAAAAAAATGTCCTGTTCGTTTTTATTTCACTAACATTATTCATAATGGAACCATGTATCAAGATAGTGAGTGCCAGAAGTCCTTTACTACTTTTGGATTCTAATCAGATTAAATCAACAGGACCATAGTTCTGAAGTCTTTGAGCCTGATTCTGATCTTGCTTAGGCTAGTGTTAAATAGGAGTAATTCCACAGCGTAAAAGTGTCATAAATTTGACCAGAATCCGTTCTTATACTCTTCCCCAAATATAAGAAGCTATCTCTTTTACACATTCCACAATATGTTCAGTTCAAAGAAAGAAACATCTGCCAAAAGAGGAATAACACCCCTTCTTCTACGGCATAAAGTATAATCAAATTGGACATTTTTGTGGTAAATACGAACTAGAGCTGGTTCAATAACAATATTCCAGAGCTGAACTCTGAATATAGTGAGTTTAGATTTGAGTTCACACTTGAAGCTTATCTCTGTTATGGGCTAAAAACTCTATAAATGGGTTAAATACTGATTCCCCAACAAACTGAAACTCAAGGAAGTTTAAATTGAGATCTTGATTTCAAACCCCTGCATTCTGGGGTGTTTGGACCTGGGATCTTGATTTTCCCCATTATAGAGAGAGAAGGCCTAACTTCCATCTGACACTTGTTTTACTTCTATTTCAGTTGAGCTATTCCTTATTTTCACTGATGTGAAAGATGAATCAGGTACATGAAGGTCAGATTCAGGGTGTAATTAGTATAGTTGCTCAGTGTGGTGGTACACTGAACCTCTGAAGTAATAGTAGCATGCCTGTGGAACCATAACTCAGAGACGAACATTATAGGTGTGTCATCGGCTAGGCCATGTAGGCTGTAGCCCTGGTGGGTCCCAATGTCCACTCAAAAACATGGCTAAAGTCATGGGTGGCGGATATCCTAGGCTGGGGGAGACTGTACCTCCCCAAACTGTGCTCCGGCCCCAGGTTCTGCCCCCCCCCCAGCTTCCCGCTCACCATGGCTCCAGTCTCCCTGATTGGGTGTGGGATGGCCCTGGCTTGGGCTGCGCAGCCCACCTTCCCGGCACTCTGGGGAGCTAGCCTGGGGCAGGGGCCAGCGGCTATGGTGACGGGGGCTATTGCTTCTGGCGGGGACGTGGAATGGGCAGGATCTCGGGCAGAAGTGGCAGGGCTGGGAGCTAGCCTCCCCCAGCTGGAGGTTCACACACTGCCCATGGCTAAAGTGAAGGCATATTTTTCTAGGGCTGGCAAGAAAGAGAAAGGTTGCAGATACATTAGGTACAGTGTTTTAAGCAGTTATAACTTAGTGGGACAATAGCAGTTCTTATTTGGCCCCTCATGGTGGTGGTGGAGGGCACCAAGGTTTAGGTATCTTCTTGCCTAGTGTCTGCGTTGCCCTCCCCAGCCCAGTCTTCTATTCAAAATATGGCTGTCAAATGATTTTAAAAAATTAATAGCTATTAATTGCAGTTTTAATTGCATTGTTAATAATAGAATACCATTTATTTAAATATTTTTGGATGTTACTTACTTCTGCACTGCTGCTGCAGCTCATGGTGCCTGGCACTCAATCTGCGGCTCAAGGTGGACTCCATGTTGTTGCACAGGGGCTCACGGCCATCCCACAGCCCTCTGGCGACGTCTGGCTTAGCAGCAGCAGACAAACTCCCTCTGTTTCCCAACCCCAGCTCAGTGGTGACTGGGTACATGGGCAGGGGACACCTGGACATCTGCCCCCACCCCCTGCTCTGCGCAGCAGACAGGAGTAGGGTTGCTACCTGTCTGTTTTTTACTCGAACAGTCTGGGTTTTGGCTTCTGTGTCTGTGTGCCATTTAGGGTTTCCAGGTGCTCAGTTTTTGGGGACCTGGCAATCCTAAATGGCACCCCAACCAAAAAACCGGTTACGATGAGGCACGGGGAGGCACCAGGTTACTAACTCGCACCAGCCCCTGCTCATCAGGGGCAGACTTCAATGTGCAGGCAGGCTCCTTGAGACAATTCAAAGACATGGGGAGGAGGGGGAGAGGAGCGAGTGACAGGGGTGTGGCCTTGGGGGATGAGGTGGAGAAAGGGTGGTTCCTGAGTGGTATTTTTTTTTCTATATCTGCCTTCTCTTCTGGTCACTTCCTGGGTCAGCGTCCTTCCTCCTACCTGTCCAGGGGAAAGAGAAGTACAGTGGGGAGAGTGTTGATGAGAATGGTAGTCTCTTGCTTAGCAGGTTCATCAGACAGACCCATCTCTAGATAGGACTGTCCCTGTTCCTATATTGAAGCTATGTAAGGGAATATGTGATCTTCTTAAAGCCCCAGCTTCTGGAGTCCTGTTAGACTCTCAGATTCTTTCATTCTTTCTTTCTTTCTTAACTAACCCTCATGGTTATGGAGAAAAACTTGAAAACCTGGACAATAGAGGCTCAAAAAGCAGAAGGAAAATAAAAAGAACCCCAAATTTACTAATTTTTAAATCTCATTTTTATGCCAATCTCATGAATTTGGAATCCTTTGGGTTGGCAGTACTGTTTACTCCAGCCTTTGGATTACTATGCTATCCCAGCTATTGATGCTGGAGGTGGAGCTGACCCTATTTGGATGGTGCTATATACTGATGGTGATAAACAGCATATATTCACACAAGTTCCCCATCTTCAGGACTGTCTTGGATGGAGTTTTTTCTTTATGGCCTTATGAAGCAAGCTGGCCTTTTCCCAGGATGTATCTCTGATGCACAGACAGCATTTGTGGCATTTTCAGAGTTTCTGAGACCCAGAAGGCCATGCGTATCTTAGGATATGTCTATACATGGGAGTGTGCTTCCCCTGGGAGGGGCTAGCTGCCTGAGTATATATCCAACAAAGGCACTAGGCATGCACGGGCAGGAGGGCTAGCCCGTCCTGCCATTCACGCCTCCGTGGCTACACTCTATATTTAGCAGACTAGCTCAATCAGATCATACCCCCAGCTTGAAGCATAGACATACACACCTTAGAAAACACCATCATATTTAAAAATGCACTTCAGACAGGAAATAAAATCTCAGCCACTTTTGTCAGCATATTTTCTTCTTCTGTGGACTAATTGGAACACTGTACTGTAACTATGCATAGCTGTCATTTTCCCTTGAAGTTTAGTACAAATTCAAAAATTGGAGGCCTTATCAAAGTTGTATAGACTCCACTGGGAACAGTCAATTGCGTCCTGGAGGACATATTCCTCTTCAGAGTTTTTAGGTCTTTTGGGAGACAATATATTTCATCCAGGGGGAACTTAAAAAATGCCTTTGATTAACTTGTTGCTGGCTAGCTTTCTAACTTACTAAAGAGACAACTGTGTTCTCAGCATCTGATATAGATTCTGCATCAGAGGCTTGAAAATGAGGAGGAAGTGATTGGGGAACAGTGAGCTTAAAAACAGATTTTTTCCCCCCTTTTTTAAAGAAGCATCTCAAAGTATCTTAATGCATCAAAACACTCATAGCAGAATTAAGCATGAGTGCCTTACATTTGGGGAGAAATATGTTATTAATTTATATTCATTCTTTATACAGAATTGTCTTTGAAGATTTCTGTTTCTCTTCTTTATAAAGCTGTTGGTTTGTGGATCATACATTTCAGTTTTTGCAAAGTTTTGCTACTCACAAATATGTCATGACAAAGAATTCAGATAATAGGGAAGCACACTCTGCCCATTATGAAATGGCTGCTGTCTTAATAAAATGTTTGTATTTATATCCTTGCCTCTTTGATATTTTGGTTCTGAGAACATCGACTCCATTTGCTTTTCTCCCAAGAGATCTAGAGATGATACACTGAAGATGTACAAAAACTACTTTAATAGTCAGTTGCCTTCTAGGAAGAAAAAGATAAAAAACAATTTGTATGATATCATTCTAATGCAGTGACCTTTTAAAGTATATGGAAGACTCTCATCAGAGTGAACAATTTTTAAGAAGCAGGGAAGAGAAAGCTATCAATATGTAATAAATCACCTAATCTGAGATGATTTTGATTATTTTAAATGTATTTTCATCAGTTGTTTGGAAACATGAACTACAAATGAAAATTTTTGGAAATGTGTCAAAACAGAAAAGAAAAAATGCTGTAAAATCATCAGATTGATTGGGGAAGCAGAAAAATGGAGTAAAGAGACATACTATGTCTGACTCAGGTGGCATAATGGAATTCAAATGGAATCTAGGCTAACAACTAGAACCAAAATAAGAATTAATATTAGGAAATAAAGTTAGATTTTTTTAAAATGTAACAAGAAATAACTTAGTCTGTACTTCCTAGAAAGCTGCAGAAGATTTCATGTTTTGTAAAATTCCCTAACTTCTTCAAAATGCTATAAAAGTGTCTTAAAATGCTAACTCTGCTATACAAACCCCATACCTTTCCTAATAGATCTTCGTAAATTGGAAAAAGATCATTGCATTTCTCTTCTTGGCAGGACTACAATATTAACATTTTAAACCAGTGAACTATGTTGTGTATATATCTCTTTCAAGAGTTCTGTACTTGATCTTCTACAGTAACTATTTCCTGGGAATTACAGACACAGCTCTGTAAATCTCAGGTTGTCTACTCTAGGTTTCCTGTAGCAGAGGACTTTTACATTTTAAGGCTCTATCTGTAGTGTGACAGGGCAAGGCTAAATGGCAATAGTAAAGCAGTGAGGAACAGGTATGTTAGCCCCAGGCTAACCAAATCCCTAGTACAATGGTAACCAATGGCAGTTGCTCCAGGTTAATCAAGACACCTGGGCCAATTAAGATCCTTCTAGAAAGCAGTGGAGATGGCTAGGTTGATTGGGACACCTGAAGCCAATCAAGGGTTGGCTGGAACTAGTTAAAAGCCTCCCAGTTAGTCAGTGAGGTGTGTGTGTCCAGAGCTGTAGGAGGAAGCCATGCTGTTGGAGGAACTAAGCAGTACAAATCCATATCAGGTGCAAGGAAGGAGGCCCTGAGGTAACAGTGAAGGAGATATTGAGTGAAGGCTGCTGTGGAGAAGTGGCCTAGGGAATTGTACACATCCTATTTCCAAAAAGTCAGCTACCATAGCTGCTACTATTAGGGTCCCTGGGGTGGAGCCCGGAGTAGAGGGCAGGCCTGGGCTCCTCCCTCCCCTCCCCAATTAATCACTGAGACTGGGAGAAAGAGACTGTGTGAGGGAGGGTTGCTTCTCCTCACCTCCCTTGCTGGCTTATGATGAAAAGCTGTGATCCTTGCCTCTAGAGAGAGAAGGGCTACGTAGAGGGTCACAGTGAGCCTCTGAGGCTAGGGAAATCCGCCAGGAAATGTGGGACGCATGGAGACATGGACAGAGCTTTGTCACAATAGTTATTGTCTAAATATCATGTTCAGACACTGAGAGAAGGAGCTTTTTGAAGGGCATATCTTTGGGAAAGGATGGTGTGTCAATCTTGGGGCTTGATTCTCCTCTTACTTACACTACTTAACATTGGCTTAAGTGTGATCATTAACAGGCCATTGCTCCTTCAATTCAGATGTCCTTTTCTAACTTGGTCTCCATTGTGTTGTTGTCTCTTAGAAAGGGGGACATTGAATGTTATCACTTGCCATGCATTTTTCTGAAACAGACATTATTTGTAAGGCAAAAAATGAAAAGTGACACTACATTTAATGACTTTTGATTTAATTATTTATTGGTAATGAGATAGGGCCAGGATTACCAGTGGCATTGCCTAGTGGGCATTTGTCCTGTTTGCTTTTGCCAACTGATCAAGTCAGCAAGAGCAATTGTGACAAATGCCCACTTTTTTTTTCCCCCAAAGCTTTTTTTCAAAAGCTTTAAAAAGGGACTGTCCCAGCCAAAATGGGATGTATGGTCACCCTACTGATGATAGGGAAGGACCCTCAGTCTATCTCTTGGCACCTGTAGGTAGCTCAACCTTGCCACAAGGATTTCAGTATCTCTATCTTTTTACTCCTGGGAGGGGTGGAAATAAGGTCTATGTCCCTTTATGGCAAGGATGTTTGGTAGGGGAGCTGGGCTCTCCCACTCCACTAGGCTCTGACCCAAAGCCCTATGAGAGGCAAACAACGTCAGAAACCAGGAAGTGCCTGGGCCACTTCCTATCCTCCCCAGCCTCACAGTCCATTTTAAAATATCAAAGGAAAAAAATAAGGTAACTGAACCTTCAGCCTTGTGGGTCTCAGCTGGTAGTCTCTTCCTCCCAGGTGGAGACTTCTGTGGCAGCACAGGTCACGAGCTCTCAGGGTAGATCTGTCTTATTCCCCCCTCTCAGTTGTTTGGCTCCCTTTTTAAGCTCCTTCCTCCAGCTGGAGTGTTCAGGAGGACAGAGTCACCTGCGCCCAGAACTGCTCCTTATGCCTTCAGTTCTATATGTCTATGAGAGTCTTTCTTTATGTATGCTCTGCTTTGCAGTAATTATTTTAACTTCTCAGTGCTCACTGGAAAAGGTCCTGCCTCCAATGGGCATTTTAGGATATGGAGCAATTCCAATTCTGCCTAGTTCAATTCAGAAATCAGAACAAGAGTGGAACTGGAAACCTTGTGTAGCGAAGGTGTTGTACTTACAGTACAGTCCATTCTCTGAAACAGAAATGCTGCAGAAAGGAGGTGTTGGGGAAATTTTATCCAACTCATTTTGCTGTCTGGAACACTACATAAGCTCTCAGTTCACTGGGAGCTTCTGAGCAGACCTCCACTTATTACAATCTATGTTGCCACCATTTCTAAGAAAAAATCAGAGGACTATGGACACTAGATATTTCTAGGAAAGGAGACTAAGAATGTGTTCATAGAGGAAACAAAAACCAGAAGGTGCCATCACCAAAATAGTTTCAGAAAAGGATGTCTAATACCTGGGTTATATTAAATATCAGCACAGCTTTTCTGTTGAGGGATGAACTGTAGCATTTAAATATAAATATAATATAATTATAATATAATGATAATATTATTTTATATTATACTGGTCTTTTGAGACCTTTGCAACAGTACTATTTTAAAGTGCAATAAAGAACTTTTAGTGAACACCAACTTGGTCTACATGGACTAATTAATGTACTAACATGTTAGTGCACTTTTGAAATCACAACACACAGTGCGTATTGCTGCTCTGTACGGACAAGTCCCTAAAGTGTGATTTTTTTTTTAAACTGATTTAGCTAAACTAGTGCAAAACGCTGTTTGCACACACTTAGTTTGGTTTAAGAGGGCATTATTTTACTTTAGCTTAAGTCAATTTGAAACAGGTTTAAGCTACACTGAAATAAGCCATTCATAAACTGAAAAAGTGTCCACACAAGAGTTTGCACCAGTTACATGAAATCGGGTTAAAACCTATTGAAGTTTAATTAGTGCAATTTCTGTTTGTAGAAAGGCCTCTGATGAGTCTGTATTTGTAGGTACAGTTACTTTGGATTTCTCTAATAGGCATAATATGGAATTATTATATAAATTATAGCCCTGAGGTATAGTAGAATGTTATGCTATTAAGGAAGATGATGTAGCAACAGCATTGTCTACAGGAAGCTTTATGAAAAGCTCAGGAAAATCATGACATTGTGCATACCATCTTGGGGAAGTATAGCTGAGGTATACTACTGAGTCCTCTTTTTGCCTTGTCCCTCAATATTTATCTTAGCACAACTGTTCTATTCAAGGACACCCATTAATATTCAAGAACCAAAAATTTCCCATGGAGGATACTATGTTTTAAGAAGTTATCCTCTCTTAGACTGGCAGGAAACACAGACATTGTTCTATTCTGTGAAAGGATCTGTTCTGCAGAATACACTTGAAGAACACTGGGCAACCCAGTCAACTTCTGAATAAGGACCATATAGCAAAGAGATGTATCCTACAGCAGGATCCAGGTGTTAAGTGACAGTGAAGTGTTGCTTGGAATTATTGTATTTCTGATCAGGAGTCAGAGTTGTTAGAGATCATGTAGGATGGGCCTGTTTGCTGCATTCCTCTGTAGTGCACTGATGCCTTGGGATACCTATTTTGAATGGATTTATCTGATTAACTACAATCAGTTGATGAGAAAAACAGCCATGCTGTTGAATGTCCATGCATCTGCAACTCAGTGAACATTGATTTTTAAATGGGAGCTGTCAAGCAGAAACTCCTGAAAAATCCTATAGAGAACCACTCTGTATATTCAAGCTAAGAGCCGACACACTCATGTGGGCTACACTCATGCAGGCTGCACTATGTGGTAATGTACGCATCACTTTAACAACTATTTTATCTTTTTTGTTAATTCTTTTATCATTGTTATTTTATCTGTTCTCTGCAAGTTACGATTTTAATTATTTCTGTTTGATAGTATGTACATACAAAGTAATAAAAAGTATCACGTCCTCCTGAGAACTTAGTGCTTCTTGCTGACCTATAAATACTGCAAGCTTATTTATACTGTTAAGTTCTGTGACAACACTTTCATTCATTGGCCCACACATTTTTGTGAAACAATGCAAATAATTACTCAACAAAGAGTTAGAAATTTTTGTGTGAAACACCCAATCTTTTACCATTGTGGAAGGAAAATACAAGGTGAAATCAAAGCCCTGTTGAGTAAATGGGAGTTTTGCCATTTACTTCAATAGGGCCAGGATTTCCTCTACTGTATTTACCCCATTGCACCTTTCTCTTTCCTCCCCATTTGCTAGCAACTTATAAACTGCTGCTCCCTTTAAAGAATATACCTCTCAAACAAGATGGAGGAGGGAAATAGAGGTGGCTTGATACTGGTATCTATTGTATTTCTATGTATTTAATTATTTTACAGCTTTCCATCTTTCCGTATTTCTTTCCTTCTTGTTTCCTCTAAATCTAGTGTAAGTTGCATTCCTGTAGCACACCTCACATAATATATATAAGCAAACCCAAGAAACCACTTAAAACACTGTTCTTTTAGTCTTTTCAAATAAAAACCTAGTATAGTTGGTATAAATGTATGTAATTCTAGAACAGCATATGATGTAAAGAAAATCATATAGGCAATCCCTATAAGGCAAAGCATAACTTGTCCATGGTGATAACGGTGTACCCTGTGACAAGTAAAACAGGGTCCTACCATGCTTTACAAGACTTGAAAATTATGTACAATTTTCTTCCTTGGCGAGGTTCCTGGGATTTGGGGAGTCCTATGGTTGGAGGTGCCTGGGGCCATCCTGATCAAAGGGGTCCTCTAAGTGCTATTATAGACTTCTAATAACATTAGGAGCTAACAAAACATGGTTTTCTATTGGAGAATTCTGACTTTGATTGTAATCTCAGTGATACCCTGATGAAGAGGACAGTTGTTAATGAGGAGATGCCAGTGGTGGTTGAGAGAGTTATGATAAATGGATGAATCTAGATCTAAGGATGTTGTGGGAAGCATATGGTTTGACCCATTTTGTCTTGAACTTTGCTTGGATTCATGTTCACAACAAACAACTTCGTGAAATACCTGCTTTCAAAATGGACTCTACACATGTTGGGCTCAGTTCTCCTGTCACAGACGGGAAGTAGTTAGCCAGATCTAGTGGTCAGAGTAGGATTCCACAGTCACAAGACAAAGTCAAGAGTCAGCTTGGTCAGGAGATCAGAAGCAGGAGACAAACTGGAGATCAGAACTGGGAGTCAGTCAGGCCACGTCAGGATGCCAAGGAAACAGAGGCAGGAGACAACTGGAGTTCAGGAACCACAAGTCAAATGCCAGGAGTCAAGCCAGGTCAGAATGCCAGGAAGTCAAGCCAGGGGAGCTAGAGCCCTATTGTTCAGACAACTTCCTGTTCCTGCTGCTGGATTAAAAAGAGCCAGTGGGGCAATCAGCTGTTCTAGGACTCTGCCAATAGGATCTCAGGCAGAGCCTCAAAATGGGGCTGGGCTTTGTGGTCCTAGGTAAGCAGATGTCAGTAGGCTACCAGGTAGAGGGTTGGAGCAGGGTCACTCGCATAAATCGAACCCGATTTTCAGACCAGTGAGTCATGACACCTACAAGTTCTCTATACATGGAACTTTCATTGAAGCCAAAGGGAATTCCATGCAGGAGGGTTTTCAGGACTGCGCTTTATATGACAAAATGAAATTTGTTTATTCATCAATCTTTCTTACTATATAGTTGAGAAGAACCAATGATCTAATAAACTTGTGGGTCATGAACAGGTTCAGAGGTCACAACAACTCTCCTTTTCTTTGCAGCTAGATGTGGGAAGGAGGGGAGTCCTTAAGCCCATGAATTCTGAGAATTCTCAAGCTGTCCCCAAGCAGTCATCACAAATATGAGTGATGCAACTTGGAAAGTCAAAGCTGAATTCTGCTCAGCTATGTTGGTGTATTTCTAGAACAATTCTGACTCAACTGAGTCAAAAGTGGAAACAAAATTTTGCCCTCAACTGTTAAATGGTTATTCCTTGTCAAAATTATTTCTGAAGAGGAGTTCTCTTGTATTGTTTAAGGGGAGAACTATGCATAAAGCAAAGGATACAGTGGTACTGTATAATGGTTGTATTATGTATATAGACAGCCTCATATATGTATTAAAGGGAAACTGCTAGAAACCTTCTCTCTCCATCTTAATGTTGAAATGAAATTAATATGAATAGCGTAAAATTTTATTTTTTCCTTGGCTAGTATTATTGTATTTGGACAATTTTCTTTATTAGTTGGGTTATTCAAGTTTGTGTGTTTTGAAATGCATTGTTTCAGGAGGAACTTCAAGGACCTGGAGGGATTCAGAGCAGGGGCTACTTTTTGTTCAGGGTATGGTCAATTTTTTCTTTTTCAAACTGATTGTTCGATTTCAAAAAGTACGGTATTCAACATCAATGAGAGCCGGGAAACTTGTTTCCATTGTAGCACTTATTATAGTTAAGGATCTATCTGCATTCCCGTTATAAACACCTAGCATTTTTAGAGGTGCTTAGCACCTGGTACTTCTATTGAGCTCTATAGATAAATTCTACAGGGCAGGGAATGTGTGTTTGTTTGTACAGTAACTAGCAAAACAGGACCTGACTAGAGCCTTTGGGTGCTACTGCAAAAGAAATATTAAATAAAAATAAATAGGTGTTGTCAGTACTAGGCACTTTTCAGGATTAGATAGTAATTGGATTGTAAATATTTACCCTTGACGGAAGTGTGTCAGTGTCTTGACATGGGAACATTTTCTCCTACATACCAATTGAAAAATGTTTTTAATCTACTAAATGAATATTCTGAGATCATGTCTAAAACTGATTTTCTAAAGCTTTTCCACCAAAAATACTGTAAGAAGTTTTGGCATGCTGTCTTAGTGTGTGCTGTATGGACATGTTCCCGTGCTGTTTCTTAATAAATGATCAATTATCACGTTTATAAGCCTTGAACTAATAAGGATTTAGAGCACATGCAGACAGACATAAATCATCCTTGTCTACCTGGTAAATAAAACAGTATTTCTACATGCTACATATAGTGCTATGATATATACAGACACCAGTAGTTTATATTGCAACAAGATACACACTAGGCCTGATTTTCCACTTTGCTTGTATTTTGTCTTGTCATTTGCATTTCAGCAAAGTATGTATAAAACATACCTCATCAAAATATACTTAGTCCATCCTAAACTTAAGCAGTTAAGCCTTTTTTGCTGTTTCTTAGCATAATGGATTAAGTTAAGGGTGACAAGTCATCCTTAATATTGACTTTCCTGGTTTTTGTTGGGTAAAGTCTTAACATTTTTTTTTCTATTTAAATACAAAGCTGGCTGGCAAACGGTACACATTTTGTATATTACATTTCTCTAGTATGAAACTTGGAGTTAGACAATTATGATTAACTGAAAGGCCAAATAAAATTCAAGGGTGACATAAACAGTGGTGTATTTTACCTGTCAGATAAAAGGTGGTCATTCTGGGCCTGAACCAGCTCCCATTACAGTCAATGGCAGTTGTTCCATTGACTTTAGTGGAAGCTGAATCAGCCCCTCATTGAGTGTGCAAAATTAGTGAAATGTACACCAGTGGGAGGGTGGAAAGGATTTAGCAAGAAAGCAATTAACAGGGTGGTGTAAAGTAAATGAGACCTTGCCAACTCTGATATACGACACATGGCTTTGGTCTAGGGCAGTGGTTCCCAAACTCGTTCTGCCGCTTGTGCGGGGAAAGCCCCTGGCGGGCCAGGCCGGTTTGTTTACCTGCCACATCCGCAGGTTCGGCCAATCGCGGCTCCCAGTGGCTGTGGTTCACTGCTGCAGGCCAGTGGGAGCTTCTGGAAGCGGCACGGGCCGAGGGACATACTCATTTACCAGTATGTCCTTGCAGTGTGTCCTAAAGTCACCAAATTCAAATTCTAGAGGACTAAGTAGAGAAGCGAATTCCAAAGCCAATGATGCCTCAGTGATGATTCCCTGCTGCAAGCCCCTTTCCATTTATAGGGGACTTTCAACTCAAGTGCCTCATAGGACCTGAACTGTACCTGTAATATATGAGGAGGAAGAGCTGGTAGGCTCTCCAATAGATAAAACCCAAACCATTCAAGGTTTAACAGTCAAAAACAATACCTTACAGTTAACCCAGATCAATCACTGATCAGAGAACACAGGTGTGAAGTACTATATGTTGTGGATTTGTGTATTCTGCACTGACAGCGCTAGACAATAGCAAAGGTTTAGTCCAGTTTGCAGTGCATTGCAATAATCTAGCCATGAGGTAACAAAGGTCTGGATAACCATGATGAGAGTTATGTGAAAATGGAAAGGGGAGGAAAGAATGTAAAGGAGCTCCTTCTGCCCTCTTCTCCTCCCCCTTTGCAAACTCAAACAGAACTGGGCCCAATCTGGCCCTCCGTTTTTAATGGTTGTAAATTTACTGTATAAACAGTTTTCAGCAGTTGAAAAGCATAGACAACAGTGTTCATTTCAGTCTCTTTAACTGAGAAATTATCCTGTAAAAGATATGGTATAACTCAAGAGATTTGCAAAATGCAGTCAATACTCTGGGACCTTCTTCTTTAAACCCTGGATGGTTTTACAGTGTTAATTTCTTACAAAATATTTGTTTTTTAGCCACGCAATGGAAGGAGATCAGCAGGTTTCCGCTGAAAAGGTATTTATTTCATATTTTTAATCAAGATGCACATCCCAATCCTGCTCCCTTTATACAATTAAACCAAGGTCCACATCTTCAAAAAATGTTCACTAATTTGGGTGCCATGACTTTAGGGTAGCCATAGATCCCTATGGCCTGATTTTCAGAATTGCTGAGCATCCACATCTCAAATTGAAGTCAATGGGAGCTTCAGATGCTTAGTATCTCTAAGCGTATGTCTACACTTGGTGCTCTAGGTGTGATTCCTAGCTCAAGCAGACATAGTTGGTGCTAGCTGTCATCAGGTTAGCACCCTAAAAATAGGGTAGCTGTGGTAGCATGGGCAGTGACTGGCACAGGCTGGCCGCCCCAAATATAAATCCACCTGGACATGATGGGCACATACTTGGGGTGAGTAGCCCATGCTACCACAGCTACACTACTATTTTTAGTACACTAGCTAATGAGAGCTAGTGCTGAGTATGTGTACTTGACCTGGGAATCATATCCCCTGCTCAGAGTGTACCATAGCCTAAGAATCAGGCCATAGGTGTCTCAGTAAAAAAATCTGAGGAACCCAAAATCTACGGACAGTTTGGAAAGTTACTACTTACCCGTGACAATATATGAACCAGACAGAATCCAACTTAACCTGGAACCTGAAAGTCAAGTTTGTAGAGCTAGTGCCAGTGACTGTTTGGGAGGAAAAAACAAACTTGTAATCTGTGAAAATTTCATCCAGAAATCATTAAAAAAGAATGAACAGGAAACCCCGCAATCTCATTTTTATAATTATTTTTCTGAGTAGAACTTCACTACAAATCCCATTAGCATCAAGGAGAGTTGCATGTGTATACTGAGACGAGAACAGAGCTTTGCCCAAATCCAGAGGTCCTTACAAAGACACAACTCCCATTGAAACCATGTAAGGACTTCAGGATTGGACCCCAAATGAGTTAGCTAATTGAAAAACTTCAGAGAGGTACATGAAAGATTTCCTTTACCAATACTATGATTCAGTATTTGAGTATCCTTTTTATTCCCTTTATTGTACTTTAGATATGTAGAATCACATCATATAACTGTATAAACAACTACTGTTTTATTTTTTTTCAGGATTTTTTTCCTTACCTAGAACTAATGCTGTGGGAATGCAGAATACATGGACATAGTGTTTTGCTCACAAAAATTATTCCTTACCACTTGTACAATTCTTAAAAAACCACTAGAATGTAAATGTTCCTAAATCAGATTTTGTTAAAATTGCCAATGTTTCTTTAATTTCTTGAGTATATTAAAAGCATCTTAAAATTATTCAATTGATTTCTAGTGTCATGATGTATACAGTTGTGTGTAATAAAAATGTAAACAAAAAGATTAGTGTAAGATCCTTGCATGCAAAAAATATTGTCCCTACCAGTATTGCTATACACTTATTTATTTATTTATTTGGTAATCAGGTAATTTATTTGGTAATTTATTTGGTAATCAAATTTATTTATTTGGTAAAAAGCAATCAGTAGAGTTGTTTTAAATGGAATGTTTTATTGAGGAATTTTCAATTTTTACATAATACATTTTGAAAGTAGGCATTTTTAAGTTAAACTAACACAGCATAGTGTGTGTATGTGTGTGTATGTATATATAATATTTCTATGCAGATTCAGAGTCAAATAGGCTTATCTCTGTACACGAGAGCACCGAGTATGTTCTCATGCCTAGATAAAGTAAGAAATTCCATTTAAGTCAAGAGACTTACATCCTTGTAAAACATGTGAAGGAGAAAAATCAGACTCTATACACACATGCACGCGCACACACACATATATACATAAAAGCCAGCCAAACTTTCCCCATACGTTGATTTTTCTAAAATAGTGCATGAAATCTCACTCTTCCAATATGATTTTCATTGCAATGCCATTGTATATAAAACTGCATTATTACAAAACAGTACCTGAAGAGCCATTAGACTAGTATGTAGTTGGAAAGAATGCAAATATGTTGGTTAAGAAAACATTCCAAGTAATCATTTCAATCATTTTTTAGGAAGGATGAATAAAAAAAGTGGTGCCCTTTTCAAAGAGTGTTTTGTCAACCTTGTTTAATTTTGATTGGAAAATGAAACAATTTGTACTATTTTAGAAGAGAAATAGCTCTAATTTATTTAAATTAAAATATAATCATAAATTAATTGTATTAGCTGGCATAACACAAATGCATTATGGCCCTGATTTAGAAAAACACTTAAGCACATCGATGTGGAATCTCTCTCCTATGTGGAGATAACAAATTCTTCCCACAAGAGCAGAGCTGGCCTCTCAGTCTTCATCGCTTGAATTCACATGTCTCAGGGTTTGTTTTCATTAACAAATTAAGTTGTGTCAGAGCATGATTTTGAGGGGTTATGGTAATTAACATAATAGTAAACATAACATCACTCAGTGTTGACAGGTATTGTTGTGTTTAACATTGTGTCTACTGGTCATGGTTAGAGTTCTTCCTCGAGTTACCCACTACCTGCGGACACAATAATAAACACAACAGTCCCTGTCTCCACTGAGTACTAGTTTGTGTTAACTCTGTGGGCTACAATAGATCATGAGGTAATGATCCACCCTGAGCAAAGGCCAGTATGTTGCTGAGCAGCCCAGGAAGGAGATTGTGATTTTGCTAATGATCTTATGGCCTCACCATTGCTTCCAGGAGGAAGTAAACTATCCTGTGTCTATATGTGGTACAGTATCTGCCAGCACACCAGCACTGCTACACTACCCACTGGCCTGCATGAGGGGTAGCAGAGATGTAGCTGGTTTGCGGAGCCTTCTTCCCCTCCTGCATTTTGAGTAGTGGTATGTATAGCTGGCACAAGACAGTAAGGGAGTTATCACAACTCTTCAGGGTCATAATCTAACAGGATGTAAGTTCCCAGTGTAGCCAAGACCAGAGTGCTTAACATTGTAGTAGTCACCTAGTCACCATGACTCCTCAAAGTCATGCTGTAACACAACCTAATTTGTTAGCAAAGAGATACCTCAGAGTGATTTCCACCAGCAGAGCATAGTGCTCTCTTCAATCTCCCCAAATGGAAAATCCATGCTCTTCTTAGCTGGAATTTTGAATTACTTCCTGATATGAGCTGGTCTCATTAGAGATTCCTTAGATGAACTAATCAGTTCAAATCACTATTTATCAAAAGCCAGCATGGTATCAGAAAAGATACACTTTTTTTTTTAAACAAAGCAGTCATAAAACAAATATTTGGAATACATTGCTAGACCAAGTTTTTGTGAATGGATCCAATAAGCTATTTGTATCAAACAGCATAAACCAAAATACCATATTATTTTTACCCTCTTGTTTTGTCTTTAGTTATATTTTTTAATCCACTCTGAGTTCTTGAAATGGCAATTCAGCAAAAGAGGAGTGGTCTAATTTCAGTCTTTGTATAGATTTGATAAATATTTCAGACACAAATATTGTAGGCCATATTCATTCCATCTTTAGGTACAGAGGGAATAAAAATAGCTGAAAACCCACTAAAATAGGCCAAAATCTGTTTGAAATTGAGTAGCTGCCATACTTAGCCTGTTACATATATTGCTTCTTGAAGAGAATGGTGAATCTCTTGGATCAGGTCAGCTGAGATTCAGAGGGTATGGACTGGAGATCCTAAGCTGTAAGGACATATTATCTGAATATCCTGTGAATCCACCATTTACAATCAGTCCTAGTGATATAAAATACATACATAAGTTACAGTAAAAGTTGCTAAATATTAACCACCCTTTGGTTTGTTATGAAATATACTGGAGATTCCAAATAACCACGCCAGATAGGTTCATTAATATGGTACAGAAAAAAGGTTCTAAAGGACTGATGCCACCATCAGTTTTAATGATCACGCAGTCTACCACGTGCAGCTGTTTTTACTGAGCGCCACTGTCACACACCCTTCCCCACGCCCCTATGTGTTACAATTTAGCGTTGGGGACGGAGGGAACCAGCTGCATTGGTCCATTAATCGCCTTCTTCTGACATAACCCAGGGAATGTAGCCACTGAGGTGGGAACTCAGTACAGAGAACGTGCCAGTTTTCGGTGCATCTGGTGTAAGGGGTCACATTATTTATACATTGACTCGCGCTATGTATTTCCACATCCACCGCAAACACGCACTTCCGAAATACACACTCGAGGCCCTTCGAGCCCTGAAAGCTTGGGGGAGCGCTGGATGCAGCGGGAGCTGAGCTCCCGCGCGTTTCACGGCGGATGGATTTGCCCGTGAGACAGCGACAGGCGAGAGGCAGCCCAGCGCCCCCCTCCAGAACCCGACTGAGAGAAGAACGTCAGGAGCTGGCGCAGCGGCCGTTAAACCTCGGAGAGGGCGCCCGTTCGCGCTGTAGCCCGGCCAGGTTCTACCGGCCGTCGGGGACACTGATTTGAATACGCAAATAACCGTTCTCATGGCCCCGCCCACTCCTCTGTGTCTAAGCGGAGGCAGTTCTAAGCAGCTAAATAACTGTTTGGCCTCGCGCCTGCTTCACACCAACGTGCTACAGCGTCAGCCAAGGCGGGATCTGCCCTGCGGCAAGGACAGTGCCACGCGACCCCCGCTCCTCCGTCCGCCCGCAGGGCCCAACCCTGACACACCCCTCCCCGCATCCGCGAGTACACCCAGCTGCATCGGTGGGGAGAGCGAGTGCCCCCCCATCCCACCCGCGTGTGGGCCATGCAGGTGAAAGCAGAGCCTGACTCGGAGAGGGCAAGCCGCCGGCACTGCAGGAGAACTGGGGGTGGGGATGAGCCCAGCTGGAGGGGGAAGTGTTGGGGTGGGAGAGCTGAGCTGGGGGAGGAGTGGGGTGGAAAGGGGAAGAGTGAGTGGGGGAGGAGAGGGGTGAGCTAAGGGGTGGGGGTGGGAACCACCTGTATGCAGAAGTGAGAGTGGAAGCTTCATGAAGGTGAGGGAGCTGGGGGGAGTGCAGGCCTTGTGCACCTACAGGCAGGGCTGGGGGGAAGGTGTGTAATTTCAGGCAAGGGGGTGTCAGGCACCGAGCAGTCCTGTGAAGATGCTGTTGGGGAAGCTGGATGAAAAGGGTCACGCTGGGGGGCTGCTCAGCAAGATGGGAAGCTGTACAGCGGTGTGGATGGATGTGTATGAGCAGATGTGCGAAGGTGTGGACGCTGCAGCCAGAGGTGGGGGAAGCTGGGGAGGGAGTATGCACTGGGGAGGGAGTGCCACAAAGATGTGGACATGGCGGGGGTAGCGGGGAAGCTGCAAGAAGGTGTTGAAGCCTTGACTGGATGGAGGAGTTGGTGTGATGATTTTCAGGATACCCAGGACTATGAGTCAGCTTGTTACCCACTGCCTCTAGTTGTAGGGTTTCTTGCCTATGGTGACTGGAGGTTAGCTCCCTGGCACCACCAGCCTTAAAGCCACTCAGTCACTCTCCTGCAGGCTCTGCCAACCATGTCTTTGTCTTGCAGGTTAACAAGAGGTTCCTTTGTCTGTTTGAAGCCTTCCCCTGTGGTTTCCAGCGCCTGGTACTGGCTTCTCTCAGAAATCCCAGATTCTCTGCTCCCAAAGGAGCATTGAACCCTTAGTTTATGAGTTTTATGTTAAATCATCATTCTTGTATAACACACTGCACTTATGAGCACTTACAATAAAATCAAAGAGGGTTTACTTAAGAAAGAACGGAAGTCCCATTGGAAACATGAGTCTGATGGAAACAAATGGTTGCAATACAAAACAAAATAATAAAACAAGAACTAGGATGTACATTTATAGTTAGTTAACTTTCCTATCTAATAAAGCAGCAATTCTCAACCAGGGGTCTGGGGCTCCCTGGGAGGCTGTGAGCAGGTTTCAGGGGGTCCACCAAGCAGGGCCGGCATTAGACTCACTGGGGCCCAGAACGAAAGCTCAAGCCCCAACCCTGCCCCCGGGGGTGAAGCCGAAGCCTGAGCAACTTAGTTTTGCGGACCCCCTTGGGCATAGAGCCCTGGCCAATATCCCTGTCTTGGAGTCTCTCGGGGTGCAGATCCATGTATCTAGCACCCATCCTGAGAGCTTACCCCATGTGGCTTCTCAACCCAGTCCCTGGACCCAGTGCTGGCTCCTCAGACTCACCATTTCTAAGAAGTCCACCCAAAGGTGTGAGCTTTCTAGTTTACAGTGTAATTCCTTCAAGAGACATGCGACAAAGTTTGACACACAGCACACCCAGACACTTTGCACAGAATGCTAACATCATTGCTTTTTGCTTAAGAAATAAAGCACAAGAGAGAGTACAGCTCACCTAGGAAACAACAAACATCCTAAACACAATGCCCCTCACTACATTGCTCTTCCCTTGGGAGTTTTTGGGGGTCCATCTGTGTCAGAAAGGCAGGGTTCCCACTGCCTAATAAGGGTCCTACCTGTGGCTCCCTTCAGTTTGAGCAGGTGAAAATGGCCAAAGAATGTGAGGAGATAAGCTCCTAGCCTTTTATAGCCTTTCAGACCTTCTGTCAGGTGACTTCCTGGTCAGTCCCAACAGATGACTTCAGTGCTAAGAGACCTTTCCCCTGCTAAGCCAGTTCCTCTGGCAGGGATCAGCCATTTGTCTAAAGCAATTGTATTTCAATGGTTGGGCCCTTAAGTCAACCACCATCTTTATTAGCCCTTTGCCAGTCACCTTTGGAATGTCAGTCCAGAGTGGAGGCAAAACAGAGATGACAGCTACCCCCGCCCCACCGTCCCCACAGCTTGGTAAAGATGCATACCAAGGGTTCATAATCTCATCCAGAATTTATAAATTGAACGGACAGATTATCCGAATCATCACAGTGTCCCTCAAGGCTTTAAAATATAATCCAGAGGCCATATGGAGGTGGGCTTCGGGGGAGCATTCATGAATGGCCAGGAGTCAGAGAACTGGTCTCAGGGCCTAAGGCATTTGCACGGTTGAGTCCTGTATCCCAAGAAGAGGGGCTAGACAGGAGGTCTTCACCCGGGAGAGTACCTCAAAGGCCCAGAGTTAGAAATGGTGACTGAATGGTGCCCAGATGTGTCTGGCTTGGAAGTATGTGGGGTACGACAGACCAATTGACAGTTCATGAGGGGGACTCAGCTAGGTCTGTAACAGTGTGGTTTTTCAACCAATCAAGTTAAAAGAGTGCAAGTTTGTGTATATACAGGGTCTAAGGGGGAAAAAAATTACAGGACCCATCAGAAGCTCTATGTACTGTTGGTCAATGAGTGAGTGACAAAACAAATGTGAGGCTTGATCCTGCAGTCTTTTCTCAAGCAAAATTCCCAGTGAACTCAGTGGAAATATGCCAAAATAAGGATTAGTCAAAGTTTGCCTCTTCTGTACCACATAGTTGTTGTCTTCATTATAGATTTTGCTTTCCACTTCCAGCAGCTTCTATAGGTGCAGCATGTAGAGAAATCTGCATGTATATCTGGACATTACTTGAGGTATTAAAAAAAATGTTTTCCATGAGCATGAGGAAATGTCATATTGTAGTGCACTGACCTTTGGTTTCCATTTGTAGTACTTCAGGACAGCTTTTTCAAATCTCCTTTTCAAATGCTATAGAGAAATAAAGTTTCTTCTTTGAGTGATGTCCCGGTGAGTACTCCACTTCAAGTGATTGTGCGCCCCTGCGCCTCTAGTCAGAGAATTTCGACAGCAGTACCTGGTTGGGCCACACATGCGCTCGCCCCATCTTGCACCTTGTTGGTGCTGACCGCAAGTTACCTTGGGCTGTTGTTACAGCATAGTTCGGGGGGAGCTGGTAGTGAAGTGGCTTTGACCGGCTGGGCTGGTTTGCAGCCACTCCACTGAATAAACAAGAAAAAAGATAAGGAGGTTTATGTGTGGGAATAGAAAACAGTAGTGTTTCCTGCCAGAGCCTGCTTGTGGATGTACACCCCCCACCCCTTAGAAGGAGATTGTCAAGGTTCCTCCCCCACTCTGAACTCTAGGGTACAGATGTGGGGACCTGCATGAAAAACCTCCTAAGCTTATCTTTACCAGCTTAGGTCAAAACTTCCCCAAGGTACAAAATATTCCACCCTTTGTCCTTGGATTGGCCGCTACCACCACCAAACTAATACTGGTTACTGGGGAAGAGCTGTTTGGACACGTCTTTCCCCCCAAAATACTTCCCAAAACCTTGCACCCCACTTCCTGGACAAGGTTTGGTAAAAAGCCTCACCAATTTGCCTAGGTGACTACAGACCCAGACCCTTGGATCTTAAGAACAATGAACAATCCTCCCAACACTTGCATCCCCCTTTCCAGGGAAATGTTGGATAAAAAGCCTCACCAATTTGCATAGGTGACCACAGACCCAAACCCTTGGATCTGAGAACAATGAAAAAGCATTCAGTTTTCTTACAAGAAGACTTTTAATAGAAATAGAAGTAAATAGAAATAAAGAAATCCCCCCTGTAAAATCAGGATGGTAGATACCTTACGGGGTAATTAGATTCAAAACATAGAGAATCCCTCTAGGCAAAACCTTAAATTACAAAAAAGATAGACAGAAATAGTTATTCTATTCAGCACAATTCTTTTCTCAGCCATTTAAAGAAATCATAATCTAACATGTACCTAGCTAGATTACTTACTAAAAGTTCTAAGACTCCATTCCTGGTCTATCCCCGGCAAAGACAGAATATAGACACACACACAAACCCTTTGTTTCTCTCCCTCCTCCCAGCTTTTGAAAGTATCTTGTCTCCTCATTGGTCATTTTGGTCAGGTGCCAGCGAGGTTACCTTTAGCTTCTTAACCCTTTACAGGTGAGAGGAGATTTCCTCTGGCCAGAAGGGATTTTAAAGGGGTTTACCCTTCCCTTTATATTTTATGACAGAGATGATGATTAAAAACGGCTATGCGAGTTGCTTTAGATGAACAGTCTCACCTGCAGACCCTGGCCTTGTGGGTGCCCAGGAATTCCCCACGCTGAAGCAGCGCCTGCTATGAGCCCTCAAGGACAAGGCTGGAGGGTCTGGGACTGTCCATAACAGAAGGGGCATAAGCATTGTTGCTTGCTTGCTTCCTTGGTTGCTGGAAAGCACATATTTAGTAACACGTGAAGGCTGGGAAGCTTATTATACTTTGGCAATAAAACCAGTTATACTTATGCACCTGATGTGACTTCATTGAGTGTATCCGAGCCCACACCCTTTGGCTCGACACACCTGTAGCGGTGGTTAACTAGCATTGTGCGGCCAACGCCCCCTCAGTTCCTTCTTTAACCTGAGTTGGAGCTTCGGCAGTGCCTCTGCATAACTTACCTTTAGATATAGGATTAGCGCTATAGTGCAGTAGATAGAATAATTAGTTAGCATTTGTTCCCTTTTTTCCTTTTTTCTCCCCATTAAAAATACATATATCTTATTTTTATTTTTACATTTCATTCACCCCTCTTGGGGACAATTTTACCTGAGAATGCCCAGGTCTCCTGGCTTTCAATGTTGCCTCTCCTGCTGAGAGGCAATTTCAGTCTCAGACAGACATTCCCAGTGTGTCAACTGCTTGGGGGGTAATGCACATACATCAGAATTGTTCCCATTGCCACAATCTTAAGGCCCATGCCAGGAAAGTGAGGGACCTTAAACTTAAATGAATTCTTATGGAGAAATCTCTCTGCCTAGCCTCTGATCCGGGACCACAAACTTCTCCTGGTCATCAGTTGCCTATTTCAGTTTCTGACAGACCTCCCCCACTGACTCTGCATGGGAGGGACCTGTCTCCCAGAAAAAGGGCAAAGAAGAGAGCTTCCACTTCTCCTACAAAGGGAGGCTCGGAAAAGAAGCGTTCTTCAACTTTCTCCGTATCCTCAGTATTGACCGCGCTGCAACTAAGTACCTACGGGTCGGCAAGATCTTCTGGTACAGCAGATAACCCCTAAAGCCAAAGACCCTAAGTGGGCAGGCTCTCAGAAAGACAGCAGAGACAAGACTGCCCCTTCTACTACAGCACTGACTGCAGCAGCTAAACACTCAGTACTGAGCACCTCTGGCAGTGCCTCAGCTTATGGCACCATCTTCTGGCTCTCTGGCACATAGCGCAGAGACAGTGGTGCCAAAGTCTATTTTACCTCCTTTGGTACAGACATCCATGGCACTGATCTTCCCAGTACCGCAACAACTCACGGTTCCACAACAATCACTGCCAATGCCATCTTCAGTACTGAGATCTCTTGGAATGCAGCAGTTTCTTTGACGCAAGGATCTAGTAGTTGCTCAGGCACCAGTATCACCTCTTCTCAGTACCAATATAGCGTTGGTACATTCAGCACTGTTACACACACCAACAAACAGATTTGCCCCTCCTTTTTCTAGGGAGGAGGGCAACGATGAGGAAGGAGATGTTTATTCTTCACACCGCTCTTCACTCATCCAGGGAATCATCAGACCAGATCTAAAGGAACAGCCAGGACACTGTTCCAGAGCTGGCACTCAGGGATAGTATGGGCATCCATGGATGCCACCACCAATGCCATTCCCACCACAGTGGCCATATTGGGACTTGTGGGCAGTATATAGGCAACATTATTTCAAGCGTCCCAGTATCTCCAGGGAAAGACAGAAAAGCTCCCCATTGGTGTCAGAGACAGGACTCTGTGAACCCCCTAAGGGACTTTTGAGGAAACAGAGGAGGCTCTAGACCAGGAGGCCACTCCTGCAACTAACACTTCCTCCTCTTCAGACAGTTTGTTTACATTTGCACGGCCGCCCGCAGCTCCCAGTGGCCGCGGTTTGCTGTTCCCGGCCAATGGGAGCTGCAGGAAGTAGCGGCCAGCACGTCCCTGCAGCCCACGCCACTTTCCACAGCTCCCATTGGCCGGGAACAGCAAACCGTGGCACTAAGAGCTGTGGGCAGCCTTGCAAATATAAAGAAACTGTCTGGTGGCCTGCCAGAGGATTACCCTGATGGGCCACATGCAGATTGCCCACCACTACTTTAAATGGGCTGCAGATTGCCCACCACTACTTTAAATCAAGATTTGAGGACTTCAGTAACTCAAGTCACAATTTATATGGACCTATTGCAGGAGTGGGTGGATGGGATTCTCGGGCCTGCAATGTGCAGGTCAGACTAGATGATCATGATGGTCCCTTCTGTCCTTAAAATCTCTGAGTCTAAGATCATATTGATAGGGTCAGCATTATCCTATATGAAGAAATCTCCATGGGTTTGGTGGGGAGTGAAGGTACAGAGAACAACTCTCCTCAGGCCCCACACTGAACCCATCTGTGACCATCCGGATGTGAATAGATTATACATGTGTAGATGTGACATTTTGATTTTGTAGGGCTTTTTTTAATATAATTTTGAAGGATAATATACATTTTTAATTTTAAGCACTCTTTTCTATTTTTAGCAATTTAAATTTTCACAGTTGTGGGACATTATGGGTCGCGGTCAGACAATAAATATTTATTGACTGTAGACATTGAGATTCAAAAAGTTAAAGCTTGATAACCATTAAAATACCAATTATCAACATCATGTCAGAATATACAAAGTAAATATCCTTAAGGCAAACTCTAATAAGTTCTCAAGCAGCACTTTTTTTACTTTGTTTATCTGTACATTTCTGTTATTGATGGAAACATTTTTTATTGATTTGTGTGTGTGCAGTAAAATCTATGTTTACTGATAAAAATCTAATTTTTCCAAGTTTACATATGTGCCTCTGTGGAGTTGGAAGGAGAGAAGGGGATGATGCCACTCAAGCTTAGCCATTGCTCGCTTACAAATTTTGGCTCATTCTTTTAGGCTTGTTGTTTTCCTGCCCTCTACAGGTAAAGCTGCATTATTTGGCTCCTTATCAGTTGCTGAAATCTGAGCAGCTTTTTATTATGTCTATGTAGGTTATAACTTAAATAAGCCAAAACATTTTGTTCTGTTCTGAAATATTAGTGTAATTTTCCTACAATACGAAAAATTTTGTGGAGAAAATGTGATTATAGAATAGAAGTGAAACACTAAAGATATTTTCATTGCTTCATTGTTGGTCAGTATTTAAAGGTAGAAAGTGGACTTAAATTTGTTTAGAATATATACCAACAACAGTCAAAATTGTCATTTACTTTCCTATTTACTTCAATTTTAGTTGTGAGCTTTTAGACCCCACTTGAAAAATCATGAATCGGACTAATTTTTATGCACAGCAGAAAGATTAAATGTCATTTATTCTTAAATCCACACTTACAGTTCAGCAGCATATGAAAAGCTAATAGAAGTTGCTAGCATAGCTGGAAGACTTCATGACAAAATGACTAAATTCAAAGAAGGGAAGAAAAATACAAAAATTGATCTTTCAGGTGGTACAGCTAATCATTAGAGTGAAATTGTAGTTTTTAGTACGAAATCTGAATACAAGGACTTTGTAATGGGAACCAGTGCAGGGGTTTTTTAGGGATGGATTCTTTCCCTCATCTTAGTGGCTGGGCACTGGGTACTTGCAAAAGCTAGATTATAGTAGTGACTGCAGCCCCCTGAGATGTCACACTTTATAGATTCCAAGGCCATAAGGGACCATTGTGATCATCTAGTTGGACCTCCTCTATAACACCAGGCCATAGAACTTCCCCAAAATAATTCTTATAACATATCTTTTAGAAAAACATCAAATCTTAATTTAAAAATTGTCATTGTTCCAATGATTATGTACTTTCACCATTAAAATGTACACCTTATTTCCGGTCTGAATTTGTCTAGCTTCAACTTCTACCCATTGGATCATATTATACCTTTCTCTGCTAGACTGAAGAGCCCATTATTAAATGTTTGTTCCCCATGTAGATACTTACAGACTGAAATCAAGTTATCACAACCTACTGTTCATTAAACTAAACAGATTGAGCTCTTTGAATTGCTCACTATAAGGCATGTTTTCTTATCCTGCAATCATTCTCATGGCTCTTCTATGGACTCTCTCCAATTTATCAATGAAGATTCTATGAGAATTGCATGGACCACTACTACACACCTGCCACTCCTAAATCTTCAACACTCCTCTTCTGTGTTCATGTAGAGATGACATGAAATGGTACTCAAGGTTCTGTGAAGTCTCCCTGTACAGCCTCTCCACTTTCTTCTTCTTGCCTGGTGGTACTGTTGCATTTTCTGTCTTTTGGGGCTTTCTTAGGTATGTATTCCCCTAAGCGCTAAAGGAATGATTTCACCCTTAGCAAACTTTGAGATATATATATTTTTAGCAGGTTTCAGACTAGCAGCCGTGTTAGTCTGTATCTGCAAAAAGAAAAGGAGGACTTGTGGCACCTTAAAGACTAACAAATTTATTTGAGCATAAGCTTTAGTGAGCTACAGCTCATTTCATCGGATGCATTCAGTGGAAAATACAGTGGGGAGATTTATATACATAGAGAACATGCCCCCCCG
This sequence comes from Natator depressus, assembly GCF_965152275.1. Lineage (NCBI taxonomy): Eukaryota > Metazoa > Chordata > Testudines > Cheloniidae > Natator > Natator depressus. The sequence continues at coordinate 88,614,030 of NC_134237.1, forward strand.
CTCTCCTGCTGATAATAGCTCACCTTACCTGATCACTCTCTTTATAGTATGTATGGTAACACCCATTGTTTCATGTTCTCTGTGTATATAAATCTCCCCACTGTATTTTCCAGTGAATGCATCCGATGAAGTGAGCTGTAGCTCACGAAAGCTTATGCTCAAATAAATTTGTTAGTCTCTAAGGTGTCACAAGTCCTCCATATATTTTAGCATTTGAGCGGTGGGATTTTAGACTGTGACACGTTTGTGGAATGGTTTATGAGCATTTACCCAACAAGCAAAAAAAGTAAATAGCATTCATTATGTGAAAGCTCTTGTGTAGTGTTCTTGTTCATAGGTATCATATTCCTTCCCAGGGATTGCATGTTGGTTCAAGTGTTTATAAAGCACTTTTTTTGTATAACCTTTTGTCTTATATGTTAAAACAGTGCTATTTATTTCCACCATAAAACTTTGTGGCATTTACAAATAAGGTAGTATATCAGAGTCAACTGTACATGTTTTGATTAACTACCTAATTTAGAAATCTGTTATGACAATAAGTGAATATTTTCTTGTTGTCCATATCTGAAGATATACATCAGTTGTCCTACTCTGATGTTCCATCATTCCAAAATAAATCGTTATAATAAACAGATGCTTCTGATAGCATAGATAATCTCAATGAAATAAAAACATAATTTTGTCAAATTGCAAGCGGTTTCTTTCTGTTGAGTGTCCCGTTGATGTTGCCATATATTTTAGAATTCCACATTCATGTGTTCTATATTATAAAAAGGAACCATTTGTCATAGTATTTATGGTGGCTTCTAAATGTTAATACTGATTTAAGAGAAAGTTTATTTTTGTTTTCAATTTTTTATGCTTGATTTTACATTTCATATTCATAAATTAAATATTTCCTCCTTAGCAATCAATACAGAAGTTGTGATATCAAGTTCTCTCCTGAACAGAATAGTCCATGAATGTACTGCTGTCTTTTCTTTGCCCAGGCTTGGTTATAATTTTGACCTATTTTATTGTAATGTCATGCCCTTTATTATATGTCAAAGTGCAAAAGGGAATGTTCTTGTTTAAACAAAAATATGGGAGTAGATTAACCTGTTGATTTTTGTTTTGTTCCATAATTTCAAAATAGGATCCAAATGAAGATACGGAATGGAATGACATATTAAGAGATTTTGGAATTCTACCTCCAAAAGATGAGCCAAAAGATGAAACTGAAGAAATGGTTTTACGTTTACAGAAAGAAGCAGAGGGCAAGTAAAGTTTAAAATGTATGCTCTTAATATAGCAAAATGAAGATCTGAGGATTCTTCAGAAATATTTATCATGACACAAAAATTTTAACATAATTCCACTCTGAAAAATTGAATACTTTGGTTATTTTATTTGGTAGTGTTTTTTTATTTTTAATTTTCATTTATTTGTGTTTGAGATGGTTATTTTATTCAGTGCAATATGCTTGTAAAATAACAGAATAATAGCACAATAAAATATATAGATGTGCTAATAACAAATATTACCGTACATGGTATGTAAAATAACAAATCAATAATTCACCTTTGGAAGGAAAACCTACTTTTGGATTTTACCACACAGGGTGGTTAACATAAGCAATATTGACGTTCAGACAAACTACTGATCAGTTATCCACCCACACAGGCTGGTAAGAACAAAGGGGATCGAATCAGAAAACCAGTCTTCAGGAGGAAAATATGTCTCAGAAAATTAGCTTCTTGTCACTGATTTCCAGTACTGCAAACTCCCCAGGTGTTTTGTGTATCTAGCACTGCAAAACAAATTTTTACACAGTGTATGTGACCCAAAATAATAAGGGCAAAATTTTCAAGAGACCTCTGAATTTGTGTCCACTGCTTGGCACATCAAATATTTTCATTCCCTATTACCTCAGGGGCCTAGTTTGCATGCCCGCATCTATCTTACATATGCTTACACGTGTGTTTAACTCTGTGCCAGGAGGTTCAATAAAACTACTCATTGTGCAGAGTTAAACACATTTTAGTGTTTGCAGGATTGGGGCCTAGGTAGTTATGCTTATCTAGTCAATATGTGAACCCAAAACAAAGATTTACAGTGCCTCAAAACATCCATGTGCACAACTGCTAGTGCCAATGTAGAGACTGCAGGCTCTATTCTGCCCTCTTCCTCAGCTCTGTTTGACGTAGGTTTTGGGAGGTTGTGAGGAAGCTATTTACAGTTCCCTGATTCTGTGCCAGCCATCCTAGCATGAGTTAGAGCAGTCTAGGGATCTTATCTCAGTGGAGGATTCGTGGAGAGGAGCAGAATTATGTCATGCCCCTGCCTCGTTCCCACTCTGCCTCCTCCGACTCCCAACATGCCCTTTATATTGGTGGTGGGGATGCAGCTAGTGTAGGAGCTAGCTCAAGTTGCTTTATGACACTGGGAGTTTCCCCTGTTGTAGGGGGAATTCTCTGTTGGCCGCTTCTGGCCAAAATCCAAAGACTTTGCGTTACCGGAAAGATGCAAAATGGCTGGAACAAAATGGGAAATCTGAGGCTCCTATGAAAATTTAATCCAATACAGACATGTGTCATGCTGTCTGAGAGCAACATAATACGAAAATGACAAAGCATATAAAGTAACTTATAGTTACTCAAATTTCAGTTATTTTTCTCTTTCTTGCACAAGGTTGCTCCAGTGTTGGCCAAATTCATAGGTGAGACATGAGATGTTTTTCACACTGATATTGCTCTCCTGCCTGAATCTAAAGATTCTGCACATAACAATATTGAAATATGCATAGTTTTTAGTGGACAAAAGCTGACTATTTGGTTTGTTCTTTTTAGTGAAACCATATGAAAGAATGACTCTTAAAGAACTAAATGAAGCTGAAGATGACTTTGATGAGGATGATATGAAAGCTCTTGAAATGTATAGGTACAGTAAGATGTTTCTTGCCATATTCACAATACATATTGTTATTTAGGATGTTTCACACATATGGGATAAAGAAAAATCCCATCCACAAACTGAAAGGAAGAAAATCTACCTACATAGTTATATATTTGAAAATTAAATATTCAGCTAAAAATTAATACTATTAGTTAGAAAAATATTACTTTGCCTTCTGGATGGTATTGTATAACGAGTACTCAGCTCCATTACAGGGAGGTGCTTACAGAGAGAGAAGCTCTCTCAAGACCATGAGAAAAAATCTCCCAGTGACCACCAGCCACAAGGGGGAGGGCTGTGTAACCCCTGAGCCCAAAGTAAGAGACACAATTCACATTTATTTTGGGTTTAACAAAGTAGAACCAAAGCAGGGGAATTTTGTCTTACATTCATTTGAACTATGTGGAATTCTTAAAGGGGCCTGAGAGAAGAGAAATTGAGGCAGGGATTACCTGCAACATGACATTAGTTCAGTAGGAGGCATGCCTTGCAACAGATGTATACAAAATAAATGTACCAGTGTGATAAAGTTATCCACTTGAACTAAAAAACAGAACTGGATTTGAACCATGCCCATTATAGTATACTCCTGTATCGTTAGACTGCTAAAATAGTAGCAATTTAGAAATACTAGACTGGTGTTGATTCCAACTTTCTACTGCTATTTTATGAGAGAAAGAAAGAATTTTAAAAGAATGTTCTCATGAAATCACAGAGTTGTGCACCTAAATCCTCACACATCATGGTAAGAATATATTAAACATATTTTGTTTAATACTTTTTAAAAGAAAGTCAGCTGCTGACTTAAAACAATGACATAGTTTATTTCAATAAATTTTAGTAAAAATTGGCCCTTGGCTGTGAATTTTTCTCACTTTCTACATTGTCATTATTTTTATAAATGAAGACTGCCACCTGGTGCTTTTGCATTCAAATTTTCATTACAAAATTGTGCACTAGTAAGGTATTAAACTCTGGGTTACTTTACACAATACATAATTTTGTTTTCAAATTCATAAAAACATTTTTGGCCTTTTTTGAATTTGTGTTGTTTGCCTTGTCTTCACTGCAGTATCAATACAGACATGTAATCTGTTTTGAAAACTTTCTTTTCCTTAATATTTTATATCCTTAATGTTCCTTAGAGTGATGTAAGTACATATAATTTCTTTCCTATCTTCAAGTGTTGTCTCACTAACTAAATGCCAGCACTGAAGCCGTCTAGCACAAAATTATTCCATTAAAACTTGAAGGCATTCAGATATAGATTATTAAAAAAATTGGCACCACATTTCAAAAACAGTTGCCACTTTTCCAAAATGTACAGCAGTATCTATGTAAAAGCAGGATGAAGTACTAAAAGTTGGAAATCATGGTTGTAATGTTTCAAACATAAATGATGATGGGTTTATTCAAAGGAACTAGGAGATACAAAATTGATATTACAGTAAATTAAATATTAAAAAAAATTGTACCAAATAATTTTTATTTCTGAAATAGGCAACAACGGTTGCAAGAATGGAAAATTCTTCAGAAAAGACAAAAATATGGGGAGCTGAGAGAAATTTCTGGTGAGCAATATGTGAAAGAAGTCACAAATGCTCAGAAGGATGTGTGGGTTGTAATTCATCTATATAGATCAAGGTAATGCTATGATTATATTTTTTCAAAAGTATTTAAGATTCTAAAATACTTAGCAAAAAAAGATTCAAGATGATGAGATGATAAGAAAGACGATATATGCAAAATAGATTATAATGTCATTGTTTACCATATCCTCACTTCGGGGAAAAGAAATCTTAGAAAATAGGATTTCTCCTGTGTTGGTCCTCCTTGCTCCATCAGTGCACTACATAGGATTTCTTCACCTTTGACTCACATAGAGGTAATGCAAAAGATCTTTCTTGCTAGCTACTGTTGGCACTTGGCAGACATGAATTGTGCTGGAGGGCAAACGTTCCTCTGCAGCCCTCCTTCAGGGTTCCACTCTAAGGATTTTGCTGCCTTTTTTTTTTTCTTTCATTCTCTCACTCCAGCAGATCAGCAGTGTGGTAGGGTGAGGTTCTTTCCTGAAGGACTAAGGTGCGTCGATGTAGCTGGAGTTGCGTAGCATAGGTCACCTTACCGCAGTAGTGTAGACATAGCCTCACTCCCCTCGCCCGAATAAGAGAAGATCATGCTCTGACCGGGATGTCACTAAGAAGAGAGCGGTCCCTCCCACAGCTCCTGAGGTGCAAACTGCAGGAATGCCGTCCCCAGGTAGAACCGTGGTGCTAACTGCTTCTGACAAGAGCCACAAGGCTGCTCCTAGACTGACTACCTCAGCCCCTGATAGTAAGTCTAAGGACCGTGCTAAGGTGAAACAGCAGCTATTGGCGCCATCGCCTGTTGTGGGTAACCAAAGTGAGCCCTTTACCCCCTTGGTGGCTCCGGGTTCCTTTCTGGTGCCGAGGATGCCGTTGACACTGGCACCTGCAAAACAGCTGGCTCCAGTGAAGCCCTCGGCCCCAACACTACGCACTGCCCTGAAGCTCTCGGCTCGGAGAAAGACTCCAGCACGGTTGCAAACTCCTACTAAAGCTGACTCCGAAAAGCTCTCTGGCACCATCTGTTGACTCTTTTCCATATCACACCTGGGCACCATGCTCAACACAGGCACTGAGGAGAGATCACCCACAGGAATTCACACAGCTGTCAGACCTCACTATATCTGACACTCTGGATTCTCCACTCCTCAGACAGGAGATGTCCCAAGTCTCACACACTTCTCAATCAATACACTCTTCACGTTCTTCAACAGAGACAGCACCTTCTTTCCTTAGTGATGTTGAGGAAGATGAGGGTGATTGCCCCATCAACATCAGGGCAATTGACACCAACTTACCAGCCTTTCCCTTCCACAATTCAGGGCACCCAGCCTTTTCTGGGGCCCCCATGGATGCAACCATATATTCCCTTTCCCTCTAACTGGCCACATTGGGGCCCCTGGGCCATATATAGGGCACAATTTGGTAATCCCCCACCGTTACAAACATGCCAGCCTCCATCAATCCCCTCCTCAACAATCTCTCGACCTCCAGAACCACAGCCTCCACAAATACCACCACTGGAAGAGGAACTGGAAGGAGAGCAGGATGAGAAGGTACCTCTGGTCCTCCCTGTTTTCTTCATCTTCACTTGATGAAGCCATCATGCCAGCACCTCCCACAGTGGCTGATGATTTTTGTCACTTTCAGGAGTTGTTTCGTAGAATGTCTGACACCCTAAACATCCCATTTGAGGAGGTCAAGGAATAACAACATGAACTGATTGACACTCTCCTTACCTCCTCAACAACAAAAATTGCCCTACCTATTAACGGTGCACTACTTGAAACTGCAAACCTTCTTTGGCAGACTCCAGCCTCTATCCCCTCTAGATGCAGATGGGCTGCCATAAATATAAAGGGAAGACTAACCACCTTTAAATCCCTCCTGGCCAGAGGAAAAACCCTTTCACCTGTAAAGGGTTAAGAAGCGAAGATAACCTCGCTGGCACTGACCAAGATGACCAATGAGGAGACAAGATACTTTCAAAGCTGGAGGGGGGGAAACAAAGGATCATCTCTGTCTGTGTGATGCTTTTGCTGGGACCAGAGCAGGAATGCAGGTCAGAACTCCTGCAAAGAGTTAGTAAGCAATCTAGTTAGATATGTGTTAGATTCTGTTTTGTTTAAATGGCTGATAAAATAAGTTGTGCTGAATGGGATGTATATTCCTGCTTTTGTGTCTTTTTGTAATTTAAGGTTTTGCCTTGAGGGATTCTCTGTGTTTTGAATCTGACTACTCTGTAAGGTATTTCCCTTCCTGATTTTACAGAGGTTTTTCTTTTACTTTTTCTTTAATTAAAATTCTCTTTTAGGAACCTGATTGCTTTTTCATTGTTCTTAAGATCCAAGGGTTTGGGTCTGTGTTCACCTATGCAAATTGGTGAGGATTTTTATCAAGCCTTCCCCAGGAAAGGGGGTGTAGTGCTTGGGGGGATATTTTGCGGGGGAGACGTTTCCAAGTGGGCATTTCCCCTATTATTTTTGTTAGACACTTTGGTGGTGGCAGCATAAGTTCCAGGGACAAATGGTAAAACAGTTTGTACCTTGGGGAAGTTTTAACCTAAGCTGGTAAAAATAAGCTTAGGGGGTCTTTCATGCAGGTCCCCACATCTGTACCCTAGAGTTCAGAGTGGGGAAGGAACCTTGACACGGGCGGATACGAAATATTATGTACCTGCAAAAAATGCTAAGTTTTTATTTTTACATCCTGTCCTGAATTCCCTTGTGGTGAATGTGATGCAAGAAAAGGGCCATCAATGCCAATCCTGATCCGGTCATCCTGACCGAGACTGGAAATGTTTAGATCTCCTGTGCAGAAAATCCTATAAATCTGCTACCCTCCAATTTCGAATTTCCAACTATGAGGCCTCTTATGGCCAAATATGATTATAAAAATTATTCTAAGCTGGAGGAACTTTTGCCAGAATCTGCCAGAGGAAAAAAGGGAACAATTCCTGCCCCTCATTTTGGAAGGTGACTTAATCGCCCACACGGCCCTGCAGGCCTCCCTGGACTCAGCTGACACAGCTGCCTGATCCATTGCTACTGCGGTAGTAACGGGACGTGCATCATCATTGCACCTTTCAGGATTCCCTAAGGAGGTGCAAAATACGGTTGAGGATCTCCCTTTTGAGGGACAAAATCGCTTTTCTGAGCACACAGACAACTCCTTACAGTCACTGAAATACTCCCAAGCCACTCTACAATTTCTTGGTATATACGCACCACAGCCAAAATGAAGATCAGGGAAATATTAGCTCCCTCCATGATTTTACCTCAGCCATACTACCCACAGTGGCAGTTTGACAACCAACGCCATTGTCACCGACCTCCCAACAGGCACAGACAATCGCCTGCACTAGGGACACTGTCCAAAACACCCTCTAATAAGCAGCAAATTTGAAGGTGTGGTCAAGGTCCAGAGAACCTCCTGCCTGCTCTAGTTGCCCCTACCATCTGTAACGCCATCTACACAATGACAGTTTGGCAACCACCTAGCTCCATTTTTACCATCTTGGATGCTCATTACCTTGGACAGGTGGGTCCTGGAAATAGTAATGGAAGGTTACTCCATCCCCTTCCTAGCTATACCATCCACCCAACCCCCATCCCTGTCCCTCTTCAGGGACTTCGCTCACAAGCCCATCCTGTGGCGGGAGGTGAGACATCTTCTTCAACTGGGAGCCACAGAGTCAGTCCCTCCACAATACAGAGGATGCGGTTTCTACTCTCACTACTTCCTGGTACAAAAGAAGTCTGGTGGTTGGCGCCCCATACTGGACCTTTGAAATCTCAACAAGTTTGTCAAACTACAATGTTTCAAGATGGTCAACCTATCCACCATCATCCCAGCACTGGAACAGGGGGATTGGTTCTTGGCCCTTGACCTACAGAATGCATACTTTCATATTGCACACCCTGCTCACAGACTTTTCCTACGATTGATCGTCGGCCATGGTCACTACCAGTACAGGGTACTACCCTTTGGACTATCCACAGCTCCCATAGGTTTTTCCAAAGTACTCGCAGTGGTAGTGGCCTTCCTCTGCAAACAAGGCACCACCATTTTCCCATATCTAGATGACTGCCTTCTCAAAGTGCCACCTGAGACCGAAGCGCTCCGAGCAGTCCATGCTACAATGACCCTCTTTACAAAACTGGGCCTCCTTATCAATTTTGAAAAGTCCACACTAACCCCAAGGTAAACACTGGAATTCATTGGTGCTGTACTCGATGCCAAGCAGGCAAGATCATTTTTACCACCTCACAGGTTCACAGCGACAACACAATCGCCCGAGCATGCCCCCAAATCTCAGCACGTACATGCCTCCAACTTCTGGGACATATGGCTGCAGCTATGTTTGTGGTCAGACACGCAAGACTGCACATGTGGTGTCTTCAGGACTGGCTCCATATAGTATATCTTCCTCACAAACACAGCATTCAGAAACTCCTGTCCATGCCAGCCCAGGTCAAGGACTCACTACTGTGGTGGACGTGCCCTGACAGTGTCTGTGCCAGGGTCCCTTTTCTTCAATCTCCATCTACTATCATACTTACCACCGATGTCTCCCTCTTTGACTGGGGAGTGCATCTATGCAAGCACATTATACAGGGCAGATGAACGCCCACTGAGACCACCTTACACATCAGCCTCCTGGAACTGAGGGCGGTCCACAATGCCAACATTTCCTACCACTCCTCAGAAACCAGACTGTTCGAGTAATGATGGACAGCCTCGCTTGCATGTATTACATCAACAGGTAAGGAGGTGCCAGGTCCCATTCCCTATGCTCAGAAGCGATCAAGCTATGGAACTGGTGTATCCACAATGACATCTCCATTTCTGCTGCGTATCTCCCTGGACATCAGAACACGACCGTGGATACACTGAGCAGAACCTTCTTGCACGAGCATGAAAAGCAGCTTAACATGAGAGCACTCCGACCCATCTTCTGCCGATGGGGTCATCCCACCATAGACCTTTTTGCCACTCACGAGAACACCTGCTGTCCTCAGTTTTGTTCCAGACCAGGCCTGGGACGCGATTCACTTGGATATGCATTCCTTATGAACTGGAATGTGCCACTTCTTTACGCCTTCCCTCCCTTTCCCCTCCTGTTCCGAGTCTTACGCAAGATACAGGAAGATTAAGCTCTGGTTATACTAATAGTACCGACGTGGCCACGACAAGTCTGGTACACGTACCTGCTTCGCATGACACTCTTTCAGCCTATAAACCTTCCCCCAGCATTGTGGCTCCTCTCTCAGGACAGGGGATGCATTCACCATCCCAATCCTCAGATGTTCCACCTGAAAGCTTGGCTCCTTCATAACTCCAGGATTCGGAAATAACCAGTTCAGATTCAGTAAAACATATCTTGATAAATAGCAGGTGCGATTCTACCAGACATACCCTATTCCCCACAAGTGGAACTTTCCAACTTTGGTGTGGTGACAGACAGGTCGATGCAGCCTGCGCTCCATTACCTCCCATAATGGACTACCTCCGTCAACTCAAACAGCACGGATTGGCTTTTAGTTCTCTTAGAGTGCACCTGGCTGCAATTACTGCATTCCACTGCCCTGTTGAGGGATATTCAGTATTTGCACACCCCCTTGTCAAAAGTTTTCTTAAGCATGTTCTAAACCTATACCCTGATGTACATCCCTCCACCCAATCCTGGGACCCCAGCCTTGTCCTACGCTCTCTGACTAGACGTCCATTAGAGCCAATGGCAACCTGCTTCATCTAGCTGTGAAAACAGCCTTCCTCATCGCGATTACATCAGCATGACGCGTGGGAGAAATATCGGCCCTTATGGCATACCCACCATATACAGTGTTTTGTAGGACAAAGTGACCCTCCGTCCCCACCCAAAATTCCTGCCAAAGGTTATAACGTCCTTCTATCTAAATGAGCCTGTACACCTCTCCTCCTTCATTCCCAACCACACAACAATTACCAAGAAGCAGCTTTCCACACTTTAGATGTGAGACGCGCATTGTTGTTCTACTTGGATAGAACCAAACTGTTCAGGAACTCGCCATGCTTGTTCGTATCCATTGCCAAACGCTTTTAAGGCTCCGCCATGTCTAAACAACAGTTCTCTAAATGGATTTCCCAATGCATACGCCTGTCTCACGAACTTCACAATAAGCAACCACCTGCCCCTATCCGGACACACTCCACACAAGCGCTCTCAACCTGCATTGCATTCCCCAATAATGTTCCCATAATAGATATATGCAGGGTTGCCACATGGGCGTTCTCTGATATGTTTGCCCAACGTTATGCCATCTTGCAAGATTCCTTGATGGACACCATTCTCAGATGTAAGGTCCTGTCCTCGGCGATACCAGCCACTCTGAAGCCCCAACTTTCCAGCTAGGGGCACTGCTTTATAAGCACCTACAGTGGAGCACCCATGGGGACATCACTCGAAGAAGAAAGGGATACTCATCTTGTGCAGTAACTTGTGTTACTCATCTTGTGCAGTTCTTCGAGATGTGAGTCCCCACAGGTGCTCCACTACCTGCCCTCCTCCCCTCTGCTTCCAAGCTTAACGTTTGGGCTCTATGTCAGAGAAGGAGCTGAGGGCGGTTGGACTGCACAACGCTATTTATACTACCCGTGCACAGCACGGGGGAGAGGATGTGCGCATGTGTGGTCCAATGGGCACTGCTGTTGAAGATCTCTGACTCCACACACAAAGGTGCTGCCGAACCTACAGTGGAGCACCCAAGGGGGGACACATCTTGAAGAACCTCAGTTACTGCACAAGGTGAGTAACCCTCTTTTGTGTTACAAAAATCCAGGCATGAAGGCCATGGACCAACATGATGTGGCCATACCACCATACTGAGATTTTCTTTTAAAATTTTACTTTATTTAGAGTTCTTTGGGGGGAAAAAAACTTAAAATATCAAATGTAAAACTATGAAACTGAATATCCAAATAAGAGTAAACGTAAGTGTATTAAAACCTCAAATACAAAAACTGCATTAAGTGGACACAGACCAAGGTTTGTCGGTGGTGGAAAAAAAACAAAACTCAGAACACATGGAGCTTATATAGCAGTAATAACCAACAGTATATGTATCTTGACATTCATGTAAATATTTTCAGTTTTTATTTCAACAGCCTTTTGCCATAAGACTCCTTGTAGGAGAAACCAGACAGGAAATCTGTAGTGGAAGTCCCATTATAGGGCAAAGTAGAAGCATACTGACTACATGTAAAAACTCTATTATTGAAAGGTTATTTGTATGGATTCTAGTATTTTCTTGCATGTTTCAGACTGTTGTGTCAGAACTTTCATCAAACCTATCCATTCTTTTCTAGCATCCCAATGTGCTTACTAGTTAACCAGCATCTCAGCCTGCTAGCCAGAAAGTTTCCAGAAATCAAGTTTATCAAAGCCATTGTGAATAGCTGTATTCAAAACTACCATGACAGATGTTTACCCACAATTTTTGTGTACAGAAATGGTCAGATAAAAGGCAGGTTCATTGGAATTACTGAATGTGGAGGGACAAATCTTAAACTAGAAGGTAATATAACAAATATGTTCAAAATAATTTTATAGTAATCTAATGTAGTTAATAATCATCAATTCTTAAAATCACTTCTTGGGATAGAACAGTCTTTGATAGTGTTTTTGTACCTTAAACAGGAAAAATTAGGAATTAACTGTTAATAGAAGCTTCTGTATTTCTACTGTAGCACAAATATTAGTATGTGTTGATAGCTTGCAATGCTATACATAAGGTAGGTATGGTGGGGATGGCACCTGTGTAACATCTGATCTTTCCTATGGAGGAGGATTTAATCTAAAAAAGGGTATACATTCACTCTTAAGTGTGAGTCCTCAACCCAGTTCCATGGGACCAGGCTATGCAGGGGCCTTTCCCATATACCCACCATTCCACACTTGGCTGCATGACCCCTACTGGGAGAAAACCTCATTGACTATCTGATGATCCCTTGACAAGCATTTTTGTCTTGTCCTAAACTATCCAAGTTCCAGTTCCATTTATATATATTCTGCAGCTATTGCAACACTATTCTATCTGTCTCTATATTGTAGGTGCTTACTTGGTCCCCATTACCATAATATCTGAGCAAATCACAATCTTTTTAATGTATTTATCCTCACAACACCCATTCGAGGTAAGGAAATACTATCATCTCCATTTTGGAGGGAGGAGACTGAGGCACAGAAAGACTAAATGACTTGCCCAAGTTCACAAAGGAAGTCTGTGGGAGAGAAGGGTTGTGTTATGTGTGCAGTGGATCACTTTTGTGTGGATAAGTCCACGTTCCTAAAAGCAGTGGGAAAAACTGAACCTATTGTTTTGATTTCTTGTTCCCGTCCTTAAATATAGTTCTTGGTGTTCTAATAGCACCTCTCTTTGAGACCCTGTGACGAAGTGGGACTGTTCTTAATGTTTTCTCTGAATAGTGTGGGTGTGCCTCAGTTTCCCCTATGCGGTTCTTAAGTATCTAGGTGGTGGGATAAGGGTGTATGATCGTTGCAGAGCCATAGAGGGCAGGTGTGTGCAGGGGTCTGGACACAGAGAATGGCCAACACCCTGTTTCCTGGCAACTGATGGCCTGGCCCTTCCCCTCTGCAAGGTGAGAGCTAAAGGGTTGAAGACAAAGAGATCAGGTGACCTCCTGGCCCGGGAAAGGGACAAAGCCCAGAAGAGGAGGGGCTGGAGAGAGTTTCAGTTGGGGCAGGCTGGGGACGAGGAGTGAAGTGCAGACGTGGTTGTCTGGCTCACTGCCCCCCAAAATGGACCTGGCTGAGGGGTCCTGTTCTCTGTACCTACAAGCTCTGTTTTAGACCATGTTCCTGTCATCTAATAAACCTCTGTTTTACTGGCTGGCTGAGAGTCACGTCTGACTGTGAAGTTGGGGTGCAGGCCCCTCCGGCTTCCCCAGGAGCCCCGCCTGGGCAGACTCGCTGTGGGAAGTGCACGGAGGGACAGAGGATGCTGAATGCTCCGAGGTCAGACCCAGGAAGGTGGAAGCTGTATGAGCTTTTGCCCTGCAGACAGTCTGCTCACAGAAAGGAGACTTCACCAGAGTCCTGACTGGCTTTGTAGGGAGCAGTTCCAGAGCATCGCCCGGAGACTCCGTGACAGACCCTTACGAGAAACACTGTTTACTTGAACCCAGGCTCATATCCTATGAAGCACACTAGACCTTAGTTATGCAGCAGAGATCCTGGAATTAAGCAGCATGGATTCTCTCTCTCATGCAGTTAAATCAGTGTAGTGTTTTGTTTAACTTTTTTATGTTAAATTGAATTTTATTTATACTGCCCAAACTGTTAAACTACCCATTTGCTGCACATTTTTGAACTGACAAAGATCTCCATTGTAGAACATGTCAGGTGAAACCTGGAGGTTTTGACAGCTGTGAATGGGACAGTTACAGTTCTTAACCCCCAGAAGGCATGGAAACTAATTTTGGTTTTGAAGAAGCAGTTGAGGCTTTTGGAACCCGGGAGGGGATGCATCTCTAACTTCCCACTTTTCAGCAGAGGAAGAAATTACATTAATCTTTTGGGGTGGATGGAGCCTTGAAGTCCTTATTCCTCACCCAGCAACTTCCACACCACAATCTTTAATATCAGCAGCACAAAGGGAAGCAGTTTAAAACACTTCCTCATCATCTTCTGCTCCTACAACTTCTATTCCTGAGGTCATTCTGCACCAAAAAATTAAAAATTTTGCAAAATTCTGCAAATTTTATTTGTCAAATAAATGTGGAGGCTCCAGCATGGCATTGGGAAGCACAGGCCACTGGCTCCACAGAGGTGGGAGATCACTGTGCAGCTCCCCCTTGGGACACAAACTCAGCCATGAGGCTGCACCCAACCCTAACACAGCGCAAGGACTGGGCCTACCCCAGAAATACTCCAAGGTCCTGACGCTCCATTTGGGCAGGCAGGCTCAGCAAGGCAGGATCCAAGTGTAGAGGGGCTTAGTGTGGGGGATCCAGGTGTGGCTTGAGAGGGTTCTGTTTGGGGCAAACTGGGTATGGGTGGCTCGGGGTGGGGGGGGATCTGGATGCACAGGGGCTTGTTGGGGGGTTCTGGTAATGGTAATGGCAACGTTAATGGAACTCTGCAGGGGGGTCCAGGTTAAGGTGGTTGGGCTCAGCGCGTGGCGTCTGGTGGGTGTGGGGGGCTCAGTGGGGGTCCAGATGCTGGGGGAGTGGGTTGGGGATCCAGGTGTGGGTGGCTTGTCAGGATGGTCCAGGTGCAGGGGGAGTGGGGCTCATCGGGGGGGTTCTGAGTGAAGGGAGTTGAGCCTTGGCATGGGAATCTGGGTATGAGGGGGTCTGGATGCATGGCGGATGGGGGAGCAGCTCAGTGTATAGGGAAACCTTTCCCTGCAGCTGACGAGTGATGGGTGCAGGAAGCAGGGTTGGCAGGAGTTTTCAGAGCTTCCTGCAGCTGGGGGAGAAATCTGGGGGTGGGTTTAACCCAGCCCTGGATGCCCTGCAGGGGAAGAGGAAGTCCTGTCCTCCTCAGCCCAGCTGTGGCTAGTGGCTGAGCCTGGCACAGGGTAGGAGCCACCAGCTGGGTTTTCCCCAGTCCCGCCTCCTGCCCCACAGTGATTTACCTCTCTGCCGGCTGCCTTGGGCACCTGAAACATGTTGCTGGGGAGGGTCACATAACCACTCTTGTGGCTTCCCTTTGCTTCCCTATCACAAAGTTGTTTTTCTGCAGAGAAGCAAAGAAATCTGTTGGGGACATAAATTCTGCACATGCGCAGTGGTGCAGAATTCCCCCAGGAGTAAACTTCATTATCTTCTAGTCAATAGATTTGATATGATGCCTGATACTCCAGTCCCAGTCTTGTTTTCTAAACCTTTCCCTTCCCAGTAGGAAGACTACATCAGTCATTTCTTTTCAAAATGGAGTGGAATTACCATGGATCACTGGGTTTTAGAGAGAACCAACCTGGATAATGTGATTCACTTCCTCTTTGTATTGAGTACCAACTTCCATTTCTCCATCCAATTTTAGGATGATATTCTAAAGTGACAAGTGTTTTTTGTGTTCCTCAATTTTTGGGTACACAACTTGGGACATTCTATGTGGGCTGATTTTCCAAAAGTGCTGAAAATTGAGCCTATTTAAAGTGTCATGTTAGGCACCTAAAGTGAGGCATGCAGAATCATTTGTCACTGTAGAAGATCATGTCTCCTGTTCACAGGATGCTTAAAGAAGAGATTCTCTTTGTGGCGAGGAACCACAGTAGTGGTACTTTGTTAGTTTCAAGGCAAGGAGTTCTACTCCCACTATTTTCTTATTCCAAAAAGAAACGGTGGTCTGTGTCCCATCTTGGGTTTGAGAAGAGTAAAATATATCAAAAGATTTATGGTCCAGGTAGCAACAGTAGCCTCTATCTCTACCTTATGTGTTCAAAGCTCATTTGGGTTTCTTGTTTTAAAGAATGCACATCCGTATTTCCATCAAGGATGCTTATGAGAAAATAACTTGGTTTATATGCGACAAGCAATCATGTTCACTGCAGCTCTTTAGAAGGACACTGTCAGTTTGAGTCACGTATGAACAAGTATGTTAAGGTGAACACTTCAGGTACTCAGGCACACATGAATGGGGCTAAAAAGCTGATTCTTTGTTCACAGTAGCCATATTCACTTTGCTGCATGCCTGCTACTGTAACATAGACTGGAGTAGTGGCTGTCTGCTGCTGTTTTCCCTTTATACACATTTGTAGAGATTTTGCACAGTTCATGAACCCATAGGCCATGCCCCTGTCCCACCACTACTATTCTGCTAACACCCTTCACTTCCAGAAAATGAGCTATTGTAGAGCTTGGCTTTGTGGCTTGTGGAGGCCTCTGAAATCATGCTATGTGCCCCCTATGTATCCAAGCCCCACTGTGCAGCATAATTGTGGTGGTTCTGCTGTGTTGTGTGTTCTCTGTAGCTCTCAAGATTTTACCCTGTACTTGTGCAAAAACTATCGGTGGAAATATTTCAGTTTTTCTAAAAATCTGTATTAACAGTTTATCCACAATTCAAATAAATCTCAATGTGGATAGAGCTATTGAGAAGCTATATTGGACTGCCAGTACTAAAATCTTCTATGCAATTTGTTTGCTGCACTAATAACATTTTTAATACTGGACGTTCTGTGGTTCTGTGCCTGACTCTACATTTCAGATTTGCGCTCAGTAGAATTGTTGGTTTGTAAGAAATGACAAAATAGGAAACTATTTAGTTTCTTGGCCAATCCTTGATCGATCTTCCATTGAATGGAAGGGTTAAATGATGTCCTGGAGTAATCCAGTTTGGACAAGGGCTGTTTTCTAAACAACTGTACTAATATAGACTGTCAGCCCAGCAAGGTTCTATCGTAGTTTAACATGGCTTCTAATAGTTGGATGTAGACACACACCAACTCTCTCTGTGCTCTAAACAAGGAGTAATTCAATGGAACTATAAATGTAAAGTTGGTAAAGTTGGTGGAAGACAAGAATCAAGCCCACAAATCCTGATACAATAGTAACTGTGTTTGAAAAGGATCTTCTTCGGCTATCCCTCGATGCGAGGATGATGTCTGCCAAGGGGGTTCATTGGTGAGTTTTTAAGTGGCTGAGGAGACCAATTCTTTTTTTCCCATAGAAGTGACAGGTGTCATCTTGAAGAGACATAGTTGTTGGCTGAAGTGTTGTGCCCTCTCTTTTCTCCTCTGTCACTTCTCTGTCTCATGAGCACATCAGTTCTCCTCAAAGTGAGCTGTGGCTTGGTGTATGGTGTGGTGCCACTGTGTTCTGTTCTGCGCCAAGTCCTCCCAGTTTGTTGGGTTGATGCCTCCATTTTTAAGATGTACTTTCGGTACGTCTCTGAAACTCTTCTGCTGCCCTCTGCAAGCCCTTCTTCCCTGACTTAACTGAGAGAAGAGTACTTGCTTCGGGAGGCGAGTGTCAGGCATATGTACACAGTGGCCAGCTCAGGGGAGTTGGTATTTCATGATCTATACTGCTTCTATACTGCTGATGTTGACTGCAGAGAGAAGGCTGTGTTAGTGTGTCAGTCTTCCCAGATGATCCTGAGAATCCTCCTGAGGCAGCGCTGCTGGAACCACTCCAGCCGCTTGAGATGTCTCTGTAGGTTACCCAGGTCTCACACCCATAGAGAAGGGTGGGGATGACAACTGCCTTGTAAACCAAGATCTTGGTACCTGTTTGTAGATCCCTATCATTGAAGACTCGTTTGAGTAGTCTTCCAAAAGATCTGCTGGCACAGCGGATCCTGTATTCAATTTCTGTGTCAATGCTGGCTGTTTGGGAGCAGTGGCTGCCAAGGTATGGAAAATAGTCCACGTTTTCCAGGGGTCCTCTGCTGACGGTGATTTGTGGAGTTTGAAGAGTAGTTTGTGCAGGTGAGGGCTGGTAGAGTACCTTTGGTTTTCCCAATGTTGAGAGAAAGACCCTGGCTGCGATAGGCATCTGCAAAAAGATTTAGGGACAAGAATCAAGCCCATAAATCCTGTTATAATAATCACTGTGTTTGAAAAGGATATCTAGGTGGTAGAATGCCTTTTTCACAGTAGAGCTTCTATTTTAAGAGGAAACAAAAAGACTCAAAAGGCCTGTAGGTACCCAACTCCATATAATAGCTACTTGTGACATGGTGTTACCTGTATGTTTCACTTGTCATAATTCATCTAATCTCTTTTTGATTGTCTGATTTGAAAATTCAATTACCAATCTAGTCCCTTGGTACCTGTTAAAAAGCTTTTAACAATTTGCAAATTGTATGTATAAATGCATTTTATTACTGTATCTGATTTTTTTTCAGTTCTTTGTTTTGTCATTATTTGTTGTTACAGAGCTTGAATGGAAGTTAGCACAAGTTGGAGCAATAAAAACTGACTTAGAAGAAAACCCCAAACAAAACATTAAGGATATGATGATGTCTTCAGTTAGAAGTGCTTCTATTCATGACACCAACAGTGCTAGTAGGGACAATGATGAGATGAGACCAAATGTTACTCACACAGGAATTTTTAATGCTAGTACTCTGCATTGATGTTTTTATGTTTGGTCAACATATGTATGTTTATTACTGGTTTCATAAATCTGAAAAAATGCAGAGATTTGTTATATATTTATACTTGCAGTTTAAACTTCTAGAAAATAATTAATATACTGTCTAAAGGCCAAATTCTACCCTTGAATATATACACATGGCTCATATTGAAGTGGAAGGGCCTTGAATCTCCACTTCATCTAAGTTCCACTCAAGTGGAATGGAGAGGTGGGGTTACTCACACAGGAATTTTTAATGCTAGTACTCTGCATTGATGTTTTTATGTTTGGTCAACATATGTATGTTTATTACTGGTTTCATAAATCTGAAAAAATGCAGAGATTTGTTATATATTTATACTTGCAGTTTAAACTTCTAGAAAATAATTAATATACTGTCTAAAGGCCAAATTCTACCCTTGAATATATACACATGGCTCATATTGAAGTGGAAGGGCCTTGAATCTCCACTTCATCTAAGTTCCACTCAAGTGGAATGGAGAGGTGGGGTCAGAGGGAGCTAACTGTTGCTTTCTGATTCAGGGCTGCCTGGCATCAGTGCAAGTTGGGATTCATAGGGGTAATACTAACTAATGTCACTGGTTAATGATTGAGTGTAGTTGAACTCCACTCTGCCAAACCTCTTCCCCATTTCTCCCATCAAGAATCTGGCCCAAAGGATATTATAGGCACACCCATCCAGGAGCAGGATTTAGCCCTTAATCTGTTGAATAAAGCAGTTTTTTAGTACATGAGAACTGCATTTTGTAATCTTCTCCAATGTCAAGGATAATTCTCCAACTGTTTCTAATACTGACAATTAGTCTAAGTTTTCTTGAAGAGAAACTGATGCTTACTTCAGAGTAGTGCAGTGCATTGATGAACAAAGCCTAAAATTATTGACGTAAGTGCAGTGCAGTGCATTGATGAACAAAGCCTAAAGTTATGGATGTAAATGAGCTGAAACACTTCCTAATTCAGCATTATTATTTATTGTGGCTATTTATTCAAATATAACATAATAATGTACTTCCATCATGCTGTCCTCATATCCTCAACTGAAAAAGTCTCACTGCACTAATGAAGACTTCCCTATACAGAGTCTACTCAGGGCATGTCTACACTTAAAACGCTGGATCGGCGCAGCTTCACCAATGCAGCTGTGTTGCTGAAGAGCTTTAATGAAGATGCTCTAAGCCGACAGGAGAGCACTCTCCTGTCGTCTTAGTTAATCTGCCTCCCTGAGACTATGTCACTCAGGGATATGGACCAATATAGGTCTGTAGCGTAAACCTAAGATGGTTCATGGACTATATATGCAAAAACATCCAGCATTCAGTTCACACTCAGCACATGTAAGATTGTACAGCTATATAACTGAGCAAAAACATAACAGGTTGTGCAGCTTCCTACTGGCCATTTCCTATAGAGTAATAGATTCAAGAATCCATTAATATTTTTGCTTATAGTAATCTAAACAATTTTATATTGAGTCTGCTCATACATTCCATGCACTGCAGCTCATAGTACTTTCAATGCAAGCAACTAAGAATGGTCCATTGGCACCTGGAGTATTACTGCCTTATCTCATGCACTCCAGGGTGTTTTGGACATTTTTCTGTTGGGATTCAAGATGAGTCTCAGAGACTTACAATTTCTTTCCTTTAAGCCAGGTTTCCTTATTATAGTGATCTAGATCAGTATTTTTCAGAGTTTGGGGCGTGACCCAGTACTGGGTCATGGCATGTAAGGCACTGGGTTGCCTTTCTCAGCACCCAGGGAATCTAGCGGGTCTGGTCAGCACCGCCGACCGGGACATTAAAAGTCCTATCGGCGGTGCTGCCCAGCTAAGGCAGGTGAGTGCCTACCTGTTCTGACACCACGTTGCATCCTGGCTTCTAGGCAGGGGGGCCATGGGGCTTCGTGTGCTGCCCCCGCCTCGAGCACCAGCTCCACACTCCCATTGGCCTGTTCCCAGCCAATGGGAACTGTGGGGGAGGTGCCTGCAGGCAAGAGTTGCGTGGAACTTCTTGTGCGCCTCTGCCTAGGAGCCAGACCTGCTGCCTGCTTCCAGGGCGCAACGCAGTCCGCAGTGCCAGGACAGGCGGGAAGCCTGCCTCTGCACCCCAGCTGCACTGCTGACTGCGCTGCAACCCTGCACCGCAATCAACTGCCCCAGCCTTGAGCCCCCCCCAACCCGGAACCCCTTCCTGCACCCCAAATGCCTCATCCCACCCCAGCCCAGAGCCCTGACCCCCTCCTGCACCTCAATCCCCTGCCCCAGCCCAGAGTCCCCTCCTATACCCTGAACCCCTCATTCCCGGCCCCACCCTGCAGCCCTCACTCCCACACCCCAACCCTCTGCCCTAGTCCTGAGCCCCTCCCACACCCCAAACTGCTCATCCCCAGCTCCGTTGGGTCATGGACATCAACAATTTTCTTCAGCTGGGTCCCCAGAAAAAAAGTTTGAAAACCACTGATCTAGATGATGACTGCCTTTCATCAACTCTACCTTCAGTTCTTTCCAGAAAAGTGTTTTTCAATTTCTTTGGAATTGGTCTTCAAGATGACTACTGTATTCCTCCTGAACTAACCCATTTTTCTTCCTTTCTGGCCAAAGCAGGTGCCTCGTACCCCATGGCAAGAAACTGTTTTTATTAGATGTTAGTTATATTGTCAAATTTAATTCCTCTCATTCTCAAGCATTTAGAAAGTCAGAGATGTCTGTTTTGAGGACTGCAACAAGAGTAATGGCTTGGTTTAAGACACTGTTACTAGATGGGCCTGAGACTGCATTCTCACAGGCTAATGAGTATCATACCGAGCTTGTCAAATGCTATTTGACTACAGATGCCTCCACTTCATTGGTAATGAGGATCAGAGTGTTCCAAGATATGTAAGTTAGTGATTTAGTTGTCTCCTCCCACTTATACATCATCATCCATTTGACTTCTTCATTCTCATGATGCCTCCTGCTAGCAAACTTTTTTTTAGGGTGTGTCTACACTTGCGACTGTACAAGATTACATGTGTGTTGTGGTACCATAGCCTCCCTGTTGTCAATATCTGAAGCTCTGAAGCATATTTCTGAAGGACAGTCTAATGAGTGAAAGCTAGCACACATGACGGGGGTGGGTATGTACATGTATCCACTGTGGCATTGCCCTGTACCCATTCTACAGTGCAGTATGGATGGGGATAATGGGCAGGTACCAGCTTACGGGTATCAGTAGTCCTCTAGGGCCATTCCCATAATGCATTGATCCCTTTGCTGTCTGAACCTTACCCAAGAGTACAAAGCTCCCTGACCTCCCCACCTCTTTGCCAATGGTAGTAGCAACCTGCACTGAGCACTTCAGGGGGGTTTCTGCTGAAATCTATTGATCAATACAGGTGATCATGGTCTGAGGGTAGCCTCCTGGTCTCTGGAGCACACACAGGTGCTGGTCATTGTTTGGTCAGACTACACCATCCTCCATGACTTTGCCTGACTTGGCAAGAATATTCACCTGTCCCAGGGGATATTCCCAGAGGCGGGCATTCCCTGATTCCATTCCAGTGCTGGGAGTGCATGAAGCACCTCCCACTCTTGTATTGGAGGGCAAAGGACTCTTAACAATTGCTCTGGGCAGGGACCTAGCACATGCCCATGCTTCAGTGAATGGATTGGGAGCTCTTCCAGGGCTGCAAGTTAGGAGCCTGAAGTCACTAACTACCTCCTCCTCAATACCGCTGGCCTCATCATATGATGGCAGGCTGGTGAGGGGCAGGACAAAGAGGTAGCAGGGACCTTGGAAAAAGTCCTGGAGAAAGCCTAGGAGAGACGGAGAATAAGCATGTGTTTCTGCACCTCTACCCAGATGACAAATCCCCACCCCCAAGCCACTACAGGAAAGATAATCCAATGCTGGTAAGTGCTTTTTTTTATACAATGGACCTCCACATTCCCTGAGAATATCCCTGTTCCTCTGCTGCTATGTACCTCATCCCCCACAGCACACCTTACTGCTGCTCCACCCCAATGTTGTCCCAGAGCAACACAGCTATAAATCAATGATTTTATTAAAATCCCATGAACCAATGTATATACAAGGCCTGAAAATGTTTTTTTAAATCATTTACAAAAATCAGTTAGGCTTCTTTCTCTTTTAGTACTGTATTTTGTTTTACCAGTTAACATAAGCGTTTAGCAAATGAATACGTTTTTTAAAAAACTATCAGAACATTTCCCACTAATAAATACTTAATAAGCTCTTATTGCTTTACAGTGCACATTCAAGGCACAGTAGAAAACACTAGACAAGAGCCATTGGAGGAAATGCAATAGCACATTTGTGCAGCCATATTATCCTGTATTTTGATCTTGTCAGATATCAAAACCCAAGTTGGATCAAGATGTGAAGACCTTCAAAAATAGCAGGTACTGCAAGAAACATTGGTGGTTCAGTAGGTGTTGCTGTTCCCTTCGTGTCAGAACTACAATAATACATCTGCATCGTGTGAAGGGGCACTTTGCTACTTGGGGTGCCATCTTTTCAGAACATTCTTGATTATTAGAGATCTTATGGCAAATTTCATGAGTCTGGGCTGGTGTCAACCTTTGTGTCCTGAACACATTCCCATTTAGATAATACATATTTATGTCTAAGTTGCTCCACCAGTTTCTCCTGGTTGTTTTTCACCTCCTGCTGTGTAGTATTTGCTCTGCTGTTTAACCACCAAGATTCAGTGATCTCTATTTACAGTATCTCCTATCTACTTCATAGGGGGAGGAGATGTTTAATTAATGTTTGTAAAGCACTTTCCTTAGCTGGAAGCCAGAAGTGCAAAATATTGTAGTTAGTAAAATCAAGCTTCTGGTGTTGTAGCAGAATGCAGGATTCCTAATGCTACTTTAGATTCTTCCACTTCTGTCCCCCGATAGTAAACCCTAGATGTACTGCAGCCAAAAGGACGAAATGAGAGAGAGATCCCTGTGGAGAAGGGACTATCTTAACCTAAAATTATTTGATATGAGGAGATGTTGTTCCAGGATAAGCGTTAAAAAAAAATTGTATGATGGGGTGTGTTGTGGGATGAAGACCAAAAAGAACATGCTGCTGGGTGCACAGAGACACAGAGGCTTAGACTCCAGGACAGAAGCTCCACCCAGTCTACCCATTTTGAACTTTGGAGGTCTTCGATTTGAAGGACTCCTGATGTGAGAGAGAGTAGAAGGTGGACAGCTAGACTGTGATTAGGAAGGGAAGCATTTACAAGATTAGTGTTTCCCTAGCAGAGTAAAAAGTAGAAGGGTTACTGGATGCTATTGTTATCTTTATTTAATTTCATTAAATAAGAGTTTAGTGGTTTTTTCAAACCCACAGGTCAGAGACCCCTCCCACTCAGTGAGGTTTTGAA
Organism: Natator depressus; assembly: GCF_965152275.1. NCBI lineage: Eukaryota > Metazoa > Chordata > Testudines > Cheloniidae > Natator > Natator depressus. The sequence goes on from NC_134237.1 coordinate 88,638,038, forward strand.
GAGATCTGCAGGGTCCTTGGGAAAAAAGTTAGGAAAAGCAGCCAGGATTGCCTGATATTTAAAGGCAAGTGTCCTAGAAAGAAGCTTAGAGGGATAAAGGGCTTTATTAGTGACCCAGAGACACCAGTGTTGAACAAGGTGTGTGCTCAGGAAAGGGCAGGTTCTGACAAACCCTATAACCAGAAAAAGAGTACTTAAATATATGTATAAACCAACATACTCTAAAAATTAATGTTTTTTCTAAAGAACAAATGGCTGTTCTACATAGATTCTTATGCTATGCTTATAACCGTAGTATCGGAGTACTTTAAGTGCAATAAGCAACGTGACTAACATCTGTCATGTTTATATTTTAAAGCTGTTGGATATTTCTTTTAATCAACAAATACTTTATTCCTGATATTCAGCTCTGCTATTTGTGAAACAAAAACAACCAGCAGCTAAACTCAACAGGAAGCTGCTCAACAACTTCAGATACAAATGTAGCCTATATGAATAAGAGAAAAAGGCACATCTTGGACCTTTAACTTTCAAAATTATCCCAATACTCCGCAAAATAAAGGGCACCATCTCTCAACTTTAGCCACAAAATGAGTCCTTTATTTACTGTGATCCTATCTTTAAAGTGTTATCCTTCTGCACTGGAACAATAGATTTTTTGCAAAGTACCTGTTCTCTATCCCAAAGTATAACCAAAATATCAAACAAAAGCACTTCAGACTAGCACACCTTTAGCAAAGAACATATCAGTCTGTCAGGCTGACGAAGTTCCTTTTTGCATTTTTTCTACATTTGTTATTGTACACAGGAAGCTGTGAGACTTAGCTGATGGGAATTAAGGATGTAGCTCTTTGAGTGTCCTTGGCCTATTCAAATTCATGGGGTGTGCCGGCTGGGCAGCTCAGATGGTGGAACCATCTGGGAATGCTCATGCACCCCTCCTACCCTGTCCCTCAGCATTCCCAAATGTTCTGAGGGTGAGGCTATAAAAGGGTCTGTGGCGCACTCAGCTGCCCCAGTTCCTTCCAACCGCAGCAGCAGATGCATGTAAATTTCTCTGGATCCTTGAGATCCAGAACCTTCTCAAGAATTTTAGTGGCTTAGATAGTATTTTACTATTAGTTTAATTTGGATAGATATAATTAAGTCAGTTCTTGTTATTATTTAGTTATAGTTTAGATTTGGTTCTGTTGATCAGCTTAATGGCAGAGCTGAAGACCAAAAGACCCAGTTTTCAGAGGTGTACATTGTGTCAGGCAGTGTTCTCGACCTTGGATGCTCATGTCCGATGTTTGGCACGTCTCAATGAGGGCCACAGTACTTCAAGGTATTCTATCTGCAGCATCTGCACTCCAAGACCATGTACAAAGCATCTGAACAGACTATAACAGACTGCAAGTTCTCTTGCTCCAAGAAGCTTTGACAGGGATGTTGCTCATATTAGCAGCTTCTAAAGGATCAGCATCATGGGGTCTCTGGATGGTTCACTGAAGTAGGGGTGGAGTAGACCATGGAAGTATAGGTGGATAGCAGCATTGGGCCAACTGGTGATAGCAGGCTGGAAGCCTGTGGCAGTAACAGAAGCAGGTTGGGTACTTGAGGCAGGAGCAGGCTGGAAACACCACGAGGTGGAGGGAGAGTTCCCAGCCCAAGTAGTGAGGTTGGATAGAATGGATTGCTGCTCTTCCTGTGGGATTAAATTGCTGTCTCTGGGAGTCAGCAGACCTGGTCCTCACTTATGGATTGGCTGCTGCAGCGTGCCTGAAGGATGAATTATTGCAGGCACTGACTGAAAGCTTATCTCACAATCAGACCATAGGATAAAAAGACCACTGTTAGCTCAGAGTACAGCTAGCTCCAAAAAGAAGAAGAATATCTTGACGACACCTCCGTTTTCTGTTCTGAGGTTGAGTTCTATGACTGCTGCACAGTTGATTTGGAAACCATCATGTCTGACCATGAAAATTCCAAAGGCTTCCTGGGCAATGGCCTCTGAGCGAAGATCCAAACTGTAAGAAAAGCCATCGGATCCGTCCACTTCGGTTTTGAAAAGCACAGCAGAAGACAAAAAGGCTCCTCTTAGCAGGACCAAGTAGTCTCAAAAAATTAATCCGATTTGGATACATCAACTTCACATCCTAAACTAAAAATAAGAAGGCAAATCCTGTGTAAATGTCATCTAATTGATCCAAAGACTGCATCGGAACTTAAGATAATTCTGGAACACACAGCAGTTTCTTAAAAAAAAAAGGAGTACTAGTGGCACCTTAGAGACTAACCAATTTATTTGAGCATAAGCTTTCGTGAGCTACAGCTCACTTCATCGGATGCATTCAGTGGAAAATACAGTGAGGAGATTTATATACACACAGAACATGAAAAAATGGGTGTTATCATACACACTGTAAGGAGAGTGATCACTTAAGATGAGCTATTAACAACAGTTACTGTAGCAGCTAAACTACACCATATAGCTCTGCAATTGGATTACATACTGGATCCACAGGAGTTGTTATCTAAAAGGGGAAGGAGAAAACTCCCTCAAATTATGCTTCTTGGATCTCCACTTTTGAAATACGAAAGATATCAGATTAACTTTCTTGCTTTTCTCCAGAGAATTCTACATTTTCTGGGTCCTATAGTTTCTCTATTCGTATAATTCCATTTGAAACCCTATTTCCACCCAACCCCCATCCCTTCCCTATTTAGGGAATCCCTCTTAAAAGAGCATGTTAAAATCATATTCCATCCCAGTAAAAGGTGGGAGCAATAGAGGAGGTTTCAAAACAGTCCAGAATTCAGGCCTTCTATTCCAGATATTTCCTTGTTTCAAAGAAACGTGGAGGATTTCATCTGATACTGGATGTAAGGAAGCTCACCACCATCAGGAAATTCTGTTTCCATATGCTGATGCCAGCATCCATTGGATCTTTCTTTTTCATCCATGATTGGTTTGCAGCTCTCTATCTAAAGGATGTTTATTTTCATATTTCTAACAGACCAAGTCACAAGTATTTTATGGTGGGACAACAGCACTTCCAGCACCCATGGTTTTGTTTTTTTTTTTACACAAAGTATTCTCACTTATCTGAGGGTATTTTCACTGAACCATAATGAGATTATTGGTTTCTCAGTGCAACATCACAGGATGCTCTTCTTGAAGACATTAGTTACACCTGTTCCCTCTTTGAGAGGTTAGGCCTCTTGATATATATGAAAGAGTTCTTGCTTCGTCCTACTCAAATAATTCACTTCATAGGAACAGTTCCAGATGCTCAGGCAGGCAGGGTTTTCTCTCTCACCAACAGAAGTTGGTCCAATAAAAGATATTACCTCACCCACCTTGTCTCACAAAAGAGACTTCTCAAGCTTCAACTTGCTATAAGCAAATGTTAACGTTTTCTCTAGTGCTGATGGGCATAATGGCTTCAGCCGCTTATGTCATACCATATGCTTGACTCAGGATGAGAACTCTACAACACTGGCTGGCAGGAAATTTACAGACCAAGTATGGACAGTATGCTAAGAAAGAAATTCTGGAGGGGATTGTGTTATCCTTCACATGGTGGACTCAGAGCACAAATGGTCTAAAAGGAATGTTTTTTGATCCTCGGTCTCCAGCCATAACAATCGCATCAGATGCTTCCAACAAGGGGTAGGGAGCACATTTTGACAGTCTAACAGTTTGAACACACTGGAGCTTTGAAGAAAAGAAACTGAATATGAAAATTCTAGAGTTTAGAATCATCCATTTAGCTCTCAAGTCTTTTCTACCTCACATCTAGGGAAGAGTAGAAGAGATTGCCACAGGTAACATGATAGCAATATATTATCTTAAACAAGGTGGAGCACACTTTCCAACTGTGTAAAGTAGTAATTGAGTTATGGAACTGATGTATCCAGCATAGAGCTTATCCCATGGCCCTTCATTGTGCTGAAAAGGACAACTTGACAGATCAACTAAGCGGAGATATGACACATCTGCATGAATGGTCAATAAAGAAACTGATGACATCTTCAAACCAAAGGATTTCTGGACATAGATCTATTTACCACCAGATACAATACCTTTTCCATTTCTGCTCATGAGAAAGTATGGGCAGTCTCTTGATATCAGACACTTTTCTCCAGAATTGGGAGAATGGACTACTATAAGCTTCCCATTACATTCAGAAGGTGGTAAGGAAGATAAAGCCAGATGGGTATCTTTGCTGACTTGGCCATGCTGGATCAGTAATGGTACACAAACCTCCTGCAACTTTCAAAGGGAGTTTACAGACTTCTTCTAGTGTTACCAGATATGTTGCCTAAACAAAAGGTTTACCACCCAGACCTCTATCACTGCAACTGATTGCATGGGCTATATGACTGTAATGGAAAAATCTTTCCCATCGGAAGTGCAGCAAGTTATACTTAACTTAAACAAACAACCCTGCCCCACCCCTCACCCCCCGAGAAAACAGTTGACTAAAAAGTGCTATAATTTCAAATGGACTAGATTTGTGAAGTGGATACATGAAAAACCTGGATCAACACTGTTACCACCAATTGAATATATTCTGGAATATTTGCTCTAATTAAAAGTTTTGGGTCTTTCTTTATCCTCTTAGATTCACCCTTGATATTTTCTTAGATAATAAATCTCCCATTGCACATAATATGGGTAAGAAATTTATAAAGGGGCTTGCTGACATGTAACCACAGATACAATAATTAGTCCCATCAAGGGATCTCAGTTTAGTTCTAACACAGCTCTCTGTTCTAGTTGTCCATTAAAACTTTTTATAATAGCCATAGCACATACTAGGCTAGTCAGTGAACTACATGCCCTCACTGCTGATCCATCTTTTACTATATTTCAGAAAAGATAAGCTGCTGCTTTGTCCTTACCCCAAAGTAGAGTCTGAATTCTGCATTAATCAAACTAATTTTTAAACCAGTTTTCTTCCCCAGACCTCAGTCACAAGGGTGAATCAAGGTTGCTTACTTTAGATGCTAAGAGGATCCTCACCTACGATCTGAGTAGGACTAAGGAATTTTGCATGTCCTCAAAAATCTCTGTATATCTTGTGCAGGCCATCTAAGGTCAAGCAGTCTCTTCACAAACTATATCAATTTGGGTAGACATTTTACAGAGGAAAGCTATACATTGGCATCTGTTTCTCCTCTTGTTAGCGCTGCATGAGCCCGTTCTACTAAACAAAGGCTATTTCCATAACATCCATTACACGTCCCAATCACTGAGAGCTGCTAGTTGAAGCTCAGTAAATACATTTATTAAACATTACTCTTTAGTCAGAGCATCTAAGGCAGACACTCAGTTTGATAGGACAGTACTGCCATCCCTGTTTAATTAGGATCCTGAGTCCCACCTTCCATTCATGGGATACTGTTTGCCAGATTATTCCATGAGTGGGAATATGCAGAGGATATTCAAAGAATTGAAGGTTACTTACCTTCAACTGAACTTCTTTTAGATGGATTCTGCATATTCAGAATCCATATGCATGGGGTATACATATTCATACTCCAGTGGTGCAAGTAGAAATCATTTCTTGCAGGTACTGCACTCATAGGAGGGACACGAGGCGGGGGGCACGTGACCTCCCCATGTGACCGTCCATGTGACTTGTCTGCACCCTGCCCCCAACCCGGGGCCCCCACGCTCTCCCCGTCTCCTTTGACACCCCCCTTTGTACATACAAACATCAACATGCTTAACTACTCACTTTCTCCGCAAACATGTAGTATTCAATCTGTTTATGGGGAATATAGGAGTTGGGTGAAGAGCCATTTCAGCATATGTATGACTTACTAAAAGACAAATTTTAAGTAGAACTGTATCCTAAACTGCTTTATGGTGTGGTACCCAAACATTGCATTTCAATGGGGGATTCAACTTCCTTTATAGGAACAGACTCCTGAAACTCCTACCAGTCTACAAAAGTGGTCCATAGTCATGCAAATAATCCCATTGTCTTCAATGGGATTGATCAAATGATTAAGGGTTTACAGTATTAGGTTCCAAGTTTGTAAATTGTTCTGGATGAAACTGACAATGCCTGAGTTGTCAGATAAGAAGGAGCTTCATTCGAATAAAGGTGGGCAGATGTGTGATGTCTTACCTCCATTACTAAAATGACGAACATTTTATATATATTTACATATAATATTTTCCGCAAAGTTCTTGGCAGATTTCTGCAGCAGCTGGCTGGTTTAAGGCTGTCAGTGTCCAGTATTATAATCTTCACTTATAGTTCTCTCACCCACAAAGCTGGAAAATGAGGCATTTGTTTTCTTTGTTTTGCTGCTCCAGTTCAAGTTAACAAAATGCATGTTAGACTAGTTTGTCTGTAAAGAAGAATTCTAGGTACACTGGCGACCATACCAGATTCCATTCAGGCTGCAGAACTGGGTGGCCATCAAAATCCAAACATCCTCTGGTCGGTGCAAGCAGAGGTATTTCTCTAGTGATTTGGACTTGATGTGATGCAGTATGGATGTCATGGATAATTCAGACCAATGGGGCGAAACAGAATAAAAAACATTGTTTAAACACCTTCCGTCCACACGCACCCCCCCCCCCCGAGGACTCCTGACCAATGTAACAGCACAATGCATATGCTAACAATCTTAAACAAAGCCTTTGTTTAAGTTTGTTAGCATATATATTGTGCTGTTAAAGCCATATAAAGAATGAATGTCCTCCCTATCAGAGAACATAGGTATCCGGTTACAGCACAGCCTATATATATATTTTTTTGACAACCCAAGTTTTTTGTTTGTTTTATTTCTAACTCTCGGGTGTAAAGTTAGTTAAAAACAGAGAGGCAAACATGACAGAGCAGGAGTGGCCAGGAGTTTAATAGTCAGAGTCTATCTCGAAGAACTCCAGTTCCAGGTAAGTAGCCTTCATTTGGGTGGTGAAGATACCAGGAGCGGGGTGCTTGGAGTTCAATTCCGTACTCTTCCATAGACTTCCTGATTGTGGCTGAGCAAGTCGCTTATGCCTCAGTCTAGACACATAAATTGTATTCCCCAAAACAAGGTGGCACCTTAAAGACTAGCAGATTTATTTGGACATAAGCTTTTGTGGGCAAAAAAACACTTCTTCAGCTGCAACAGGGCTACCCCCTGAATAATTGTTTTGGTACACTGAAAGCAGTACAACTCCCTGCTGCTTCCCACTGTGTACTTGGTTATATCTGTGTAAAGCTACTTTATATTGATGTAGCTATTGGGGGGGGGGGCGGGAATCATCACCTGCCGTATAAAGCGCCTTTATATGAGTTATAAGTCTGCGATCAACTCAATAAAAACTCCTCTCCTTTCTGAGCATGCGCAGCCTCCTACCCGGCGCAGATTGTGATTTTTTTTCCTCTTCAACTACTGCTCCCTGCAGTGACGCTGCGCGCTCTGGGCCTGCGCAGCGGGGCTCCGGCTTTCGTGTGTACTTCTGTATAACCTGAGGCGCGTTTCCCAGGGGTGACGTGAGGGGAGGTTCATTAAAGGGAGCGAAGCGCCCAGCTACCACGAGGAGGGCGGCGGGTGAGACGAGGCTGCAGTGAGCGGCTAAGGGCTTTCAAGCGGCTCTACGCCGGCCCCAGGCAGCACGCGCCGTGCCTTTCCTCCTCCCACGCGCGCAGCTGCTGAGGCGCTTGGAGGCGGCAAGGGCAGCGAGGATTTCGCCAGCCCTCCTGGGGTGCAGAGCGGGGCAGTGCCTGAAGCAGGGTTAACAATAAGGCCATGGCTCACCGGGACTCTGCTGTCAGACCCCCCCCCCCCCCCAGCGTCTCCCGCAGTCGCTGCCTCACTAGCCGTACGTGTGGGGCGGCTGGGGGGCCCGCCCCGAAAGGCGCTAATAGTGCTGGGCAGGGTGATGTAACCGCCTTGGGACCCGCTCGGGCGGTCCCCACTCGCCAAGGCACAAGGGAGCGCCCTCCGTCCCGCAGCCCCTGCCTCTGTAGCCGCGCCGGCCGGCTCAGCCCAGCGAAAAGGCGCCATTTTCTCCTCACAGAGCCACCCGCGTCTCTACCGCGGTGATCTGAGGTCAGGGAGCTGGGTCCCGCTACACAGGCTGCGAGCGCGTACAGAACTGCTCTCCGCGCCGCAGCTGGGCGGCACTACTGGAGAGGAGTCGCAAGCCGCGGTGGGAGGCTGCGCATGCCCCTTAGCGGCGAAGGTAAATCACAGGCCCAGCCGCGGCAGCCTGGCGCACGCGCACTGGCGCGGGGCTTAGTCAGTCTGCTGGCTGCTGTTGCCGGTAGGCTCTGGCGGCGCATGCGCAGTGGTGGCGGTGAGGGAATCACAGGCCTGGCTGTTGCTGGAGGAGGATCTGTCGGTGGCTTTGGGACTAAGCGCAGGAAGCGGCTTCGCACACTGCAAGGAGCCCAGAGTGGTCAGGCGGCGTGGGGAGCCGGGTAAGGTGCGCGCTGCAAGGGCAGGCGGGGCGGCTGTGGCCGGGCGGGGTCCCCCGGATCCCGGCCGGGGAGCCATTAAAGTTTGACAGTCCTGGCGGGGCTCCCGTCTCCAGGGCAGCGGCGGGGGGTGGGCACGGCAGGGGCTGCCCGTCGGGCCGGGCGCGGGCTGGGGCAGGGGCTCCCCGGCGGGGCAGGGCAGGGGCTGTTTCATAAGGGACCCGCTAGGCCTTGTGACCCACTTTACTCCTGTCACAACTCCCAGCACGTTTGGAGCCCTGCCCGGCTGGCCCGGCGCCCGGCCGGGCTCCGCCTGCTCTCGCCGCCCCGAGGACGGGGGTGGGACGCTCCGAGCCGCCAGCTCCCCACCTGCCCGGGGCGCGGGTTGGAGCTGGCGTTGGAGCCGGGACCCTGTTTGTTTTCTTTCTCGCGCCTGGAGCCGTGGGCGGCGTCTCGTCCGGTCTGTGCAGCCGGGAGCGGCGCTCCCCGCCCGCACTGCCCCCACTGTCAGAGGGGCTCTCCCGGCTGCCGGAGCTGGTCGGGGAGAGCCTGGTCTGCGCCGCTCCGCGCGGTTATCCTCGCAGCACCCTGCCGGCCGGGAGCCGAGCCTGTCCGCCGCAGCCGTAGGGCCAGGAGCAGTCTTGTCTGCGGCACAGGATGGACAATAAAACCGGGCGGCGGGCTGCTGGTAGAGTGATCGCCCATGGCCTGTCGTTGGCAAGGCGGGGTGTTCTTAGTGTCACTGTTAAATTGGAATGAAATTCAGTGGCGTGCGAAGTTACAGGACAGCTGACGTTTGCAACTCGTGAATCCAGTCCTGGAAACCAATGGTCCCATAGAATGAAGAGCTGCTGGCCCGAGAGAAGGTTTATAAACGTAAACACGTCCCTTTCATGGGGCCCCAAGGCGTCCACTTGCCTGGATCAGCTTGCAGGATCTGTCTCTAAATCCCAAAATGATTCACATCATTAGTCATTATAATACTTAATGCTTGTACAGCGATTTCAGTCTAGAAATAGTTGCTTAAATCCTGTTATAGCAGAGAGACTGAAGTTAAGGGTACAGTGAAAAATTAAATTTTGTTGAATGAATAAATTTTACTTTGTTTCAGCATGGTGTCTAAGCAGTATTTATTAATAACACCTTTAAATTATTAAAAGTCAAGATTTTACAGATATATTCCCCAGTCCTGCCAGCCCTTTTGTACATGCTTAACTTCAAGCATGTAAGTAGCCTCTCTGATTTTAGTAAATGGCACACATACAATTAAGCATGTGCATTGTAGGATTGGGATCCTAATTTACTTGGCATTCTTTTTGTATTTCTCTCAACTTGGAAATTGAAACTCAGTGAAGTTTATAGTCAGTTTAATTTTCAGGTTCTCATTATTCCCTTATTGGAGTTTTAAATACAGCAAGGAGAATGTTTGTTTGTTTAAAAGCTATTTTGATTGGAGATTTTTGTTTAACAGTTGAAACACTTTGTTTTTCTGAGGTCTCTTAGCATTATGGAGATTCCAAGAAAAATAACATATATGTCTCAAATATATTTATTTTTATGATATCAGGTGTTCTTGTTAAAGTGTGATAATTGCGCATCTTGGAGTTGGTCTTAAACTGTTGAGAAACGTGTTAACAGAAAAGGAGTACTTGTGGCACCTTAGAGACTAACCAATTTATTTGAGCATAAGCTTTCGTGAGCTACAACAAAAGCTTATGCTCAAATAAATTGGTTAGTCTCTAAGGTGCCACAAGTACTCCTTTTCTTTTTGCAGATACAGACTAACATGGCTGCTACTCTGTTTTTCTTTTAACAAGTTTCAATCATGCAGCCTAGTAGTACAATATTTTCCTGAAAAAATTGCTTTGCACTATTACAGAATAGCATGAACAAAAAATTTAATTTTCAGGCCCATGTTTAACAGCCAGGCTCAAACATTATACAGCTGATTCTCACTTATTGCTTGTTTCAATTTCTTTACACGTTCACGTAAAGAAGGATGAATATTTTCTTGGAGCTCTGTCATTTTATGTGTATTTGTGTTTTACTTTTTGTAAATTTTGTTTACAGTTTTAGGACTACTTAAACTCTCTCTGGTGGCTAATTTAACATATAGTCAAATAATTTAAGACTGTCAAAGAGTGGTTATTTGCTCATGTAGTTGTAGGCTGATCTCCCTGTGAAGCGTCTCACTGAGGTTAGTGGGGCTCCATACCAGGGTCCACCTGTGAATGACCAGTTACAGGTAGAACTCAATGGGAAGGTTCTATTGGTAATAGGTGATTACTGTAGCTGTAATGATTTGTGGCCCCAAGGGCTGTGAGGATCTTCAAGTTTCACCAGATCTGGCTGCCTTCTCTGGATGTCATGTGTTTGTTTTTGGATTGTTTAAACAGATTCTTCTTGATTGTATGGCACTCATGTATATTTTTCTCTCCACAATCTTTTCCATTTTGTTTTTTCCACATATTTAAGTCCCCTTTTTGCCCCCTCCTGTTATCTCCCATGCTGGAAATTTTCTTCCCACTCCTTTAGAATATGTACTGGGAAGCAACACTCTGCCCCTGGTTTATATAACTTTTGCTGCTTCGATATTCTAGAACTGTATGCTGCTCAGAAAAATTTGTAATTTCTCATTTATTCGTAAAGTGACTTTATATTTTATCTGGTATATTTTAACAAGGATGGTTCTGATAATTAAATATGTCTCCTGCAATATAAAAGGTTTTAATAACACAAAGAAAAAAGTATACTCAGTGCTTTTAAAAAAAAGAAGAAGAATGTTGACATTGCCATGCTCCAGGAAACACCTTTGCCAGAATTTGAGGCTTGTAAACTGAATAAAGGTTGCATATGCCTCTCAATTTCCAGTTGCTTTAATTCTTAAGCGAGGGGCATTGGTATACTAATACATAAAAAGTTGAATTTTAATATTCTGAGCACAACATCTGACAGTGAGGGCAGATTTACTATCCTCAAGGCTGAAATTGACAATTCTAAAATGAATTTTAGATGACCCAATTTTGTTGTAATTTTTTTATGAGTATAAATGACATGGGACACCATCCTATTATCATAGCTGGAGACTTTAACATAACTCTAGACCAAGCCCTTGATAAATCTTCTCCTTCTCCGTATAAAAACTGAAATACATGAGTATATATTACATACATAGCAGATTTAGGCTTAAAAAATGTGTGGAGATAAGATAATCTTATGACCAGAGACTATATCTTTTTTTTTTTTCCCTGCAGCTCATTCAACGTATTCAAAATTGGACTGTTTCTTAGTGTCACAAGACTTGATCAATTCTGTCGCTCATTATGCCATTGGTACTATTGTTATATCTGACCATGCTCCTATACATATGTCTTTTAGGTCCCCAGAGTATGCACCTTCAACTAAAATGTGAAGATTAAATACCTCTCTGCTGTTTGATACATCATTTATTAACTCTGTCCAGCAAGAGTTAGAACTTTTTCTTTAAAACAAATACCTCCAGAGTTTCATCAGTTGTCACACTTTGGGAAGCCTTTAAAACCTTCATCAAAGGCCATATCATCTTTTATGCCACATTTAAAAAGAAATGGAGAGAACATAGAATTGATACCCTTGTGAAGGAAATTAAGGCCTTGGATGTAGACTGTGCTTCCAATTCCTCCCCAGAGAAACTCTGAATTCTCATCAGTCTAAACTATGAAATCAATAAACTTCTGTCCCAAAAGGCAGTTTGCTTTATTCTTTTTGAAGCAAAACTACTGGGAATCTGGCGAGAGAGAGAGCTGCTATTCGCGATAGTAGCAATAAATTATATACAACAGTCAAATATTAATAAAGAGTTTCAACAATTTTATTCAAAACTATATTTAGCTGAAGAGGGAATCACTAAAGATGCCCTAGATAACTTTTGTAGTGGATTGTCTCTGCCACAAATCTCTGACTCTGATGGAACTTTTAGATGCCCGTTTAGAAATTACACAACTGACTCAGGCTATAAAAATATGATGGTCAGAAAGACTCCTTGTGCAGATGGGTTCCCAGCTGAATTTTACAAAAAGTTCTCTGAAACTTTAACACCTAGGTTATTGAATATGTTCAATGAGACCAAGAATGAGCAAACTCTTCTCCTACTCTATGATTTCAGTTATTCCTAAACCTGGGAAAGACCTTGAACTATGTAGTAATTACAAGACAATTTTTTAAAGCAATTGTGTTGCTAAGATTTTAGCTAAAGCTCTTGCTGTGTGATTGGACAAAGTTCTGTCTCACATTCGACACACAAATCCGGTAGACTTCCTTCCTAATAGACGTGGCTCAGATAACTTGTGTCAAATGATATTATTGCCACTTCAAAAAATTCTAAAGAACTCTTAGCTGTCATTTCTTTAGATGCTGTAAAGGTCTTAGTTCCAGGCTGTGTGGGCAATCTGTTGTGTGTGCACAAAATTTGGATTTGGTAAACAATATATTGCTTGGTTTAAGCTTTTATACTTCAACCTGACTTCCAGGGTAGTTATCAATGGTATTATTTATACCCCATTTCCATTACAGAGATATGAGACAGGGCTGCCCACTTTCTCCTCCTCTGTTTGATTTAGCTCTAGAACCTTTAGCCTTTGCCATCTGAGCAAATAAACATATTCATGGTATCAGGGAGGCCCAAACAGAGAACAAAATTGTGTTTTATGCAGATGAACTTGTATTTGTATGCGTGTTCCAGGTTACCATTCCTAACCTTCTAACTACTGGTAATAAGTTTGGACACCTCTCAGGATATAAAATTAATTGGGGTAAATCAGAAATCTTGGACACTAACAGTATACCCACAAAGTACTGTTCTCAAATTGGGACTTTCAGTGGCAATCCTCTTATCTGAAATATTTAGGAATACTGCTTTCCAAAAATATTTAGGGCATCCCGAAGGTAAATATAGACCTAGTTATTGCCCAAGTGTCTAATGATTTGGGGAGATGGAGTTTAATGCTCAGTTTGTCAAGTAAAATTAGTATACTGAAAATGTATGTTCTTCCCAGAATTTTCTATGTCCTGAGCAGTCTGTTTCTATTCCTCAAATTCATTTTAAGAAATTCAGTAGTATTTTCTCAGCATTCCTTTGGGTACAGGTAAGAACTCTAGACCAGCTCTTAACAAATTACAGCTCCCCCAATAGTCCCAATTTGGAAAATTATCATATCTCCTTTTTGTTAAGCCAGGCATCTTTGTGGATGTTACATATGACCACACAGACTCCACCCTGGATTCAGATTGAATGAGAATTGGTATATCCTCTACCCCTTTCAGACATTGTCAGATTATTATAGATTTGATGGCTCCAGAGCTCTCCCAGTGATGGCTGTCATATAAGCTTGGTCAAACTTGGCTAAAAAGTTCTGCTTCCCTCCATTCTTCCTTGTAGAAGTCATATGGAACAATCCTGTTCTTAAAATCAGTAGCAAAACCTGGATCTGGAGGGATTGGATGGACAGAGGAATTATGACTATGTAACAGATAATTGACAATGATAAATTTAAACCATTTGTGTAGATCTTTGGTAACAGTTTGGTTTACTCTGCTCTGGAGCATGGAAGTATCTCCAGTTAAAGCGTTTACTTACTAGTGTATTTAGACCAGATGCATTGGGAGCTCCAGATCATATATTATTTTGGAGGAAACTTCCTGAATTTACTCAGCCAGTGGTATCCTCTTACGATACACAGTTGGATACACATCTATCTCCGACCCAATGGAATACAATTCTGTCTATTGTTAAAAAACGAAACTATAGAGCTGACACTGTGGCCTATTTGCCAAAAGACACTTTCTCAAATATACTGGTCCCTACATAAGCTAATGGTAATGGGCCTCACAAATGCTACTGGAAATGTAACTCAGTTGGTGCTACATTAAGTGCCCCTGTGTCAAGAATTTCTGGTATGAGGTCAGTCAAAGGTCCAGTTTGATATTGGATGCTAAATTGGAGGCCAAGTTTCATTCTTGGATATATTCCTGTTATTTAGAGATTACCTTGTAACAAGGCAGCGTGGTTCCAACCTGCAGCTTTGGTTGCTAAAAACTTAATCCTGCAAAAATGAAAAAAATTGATCCCTACCAAATATTGATGCCCGGCTCAGTGGTATGGCTGACCTTACATGTAGTGAAAGGGAATGCCCAAACAATTCAAAGCAATTTGGGTTGACTTTTTAGAGGCCTATGATTAACATAGGCCTTGAAGATAGCTATGTCACTTCCCCTCCCCTGCCTTTATCATAACCCTCTCTATTTACTTTATGTATTGTGATGAATCTGGTATTTTGGTATATTTATTGTATTTGGAAAAATTTATAAATGTCTTGCTTTCCTAATCAAAAAGTGACACATTTTTGACTCATGAGTCCATATCCTGCATCTGAATATTCACAAAATACACTTTTTAAAAAAAGCCTTTGCACAGTAAAATAAATAATGAGCACTGAACGCTTTAGATTTCTAAAATGAACTTTTTAGATTGAAATGTAGCTGTCACACAATCTGGAGTGGCCCGTGACACTAAGTGCCTACCTAAGGGCAGAATTTCAAAAACAGGGCAGATACCCCAAACTGGTGGTATGTTCTATGCTTAGATTTTACCAAGGTAGTAACAAATGTGAACTCCTGCATCACTACCATGGAGTCACAGACAGTCCCCTTAGGCTCTCAAGTCTCTCTTGCCATCATACAAACTGGGCTTAATGATAAATGGTCACTTACACCAAAAATCACACAATATTCAGGTTGCTTCGAGTCACTTACACCAGATCGGGTACCCTAGATCTTAGACCAAAAACAATGCCTGTAGCCAATCCTGTAATGAACTATCTAAAGGTTTATTAACTAGGAAAAAGAAATTAATTATTTACAAGCTGAAGCATGCAACCATATGCACAAATGAGTTGCAATCTAAATCCTAAGAGTGACGAGTTATAGTGATCTGTCAATTCAAAGCCTCTTTTAGGCAGAGGTGGATGATGTTTTTTTGGGGGCCCTGGGCAAGAGCAAGTGGGGGCCCCTTCTCACCCCTTCCATCTGCAGTCCCCGCACTCTTCCCTGCTGCTCCTGCCAGGGAGCAGGGTTGGAGTGTGGGGCTTGTGTCGCTCTGCTCACCCGGCACCCCTGCTGAGAGTGGGTTTGGAGTGTGGGGGCTTCCCCCGCTCCCGGCAGGAGCACCTGATGGGTGGAGCACGGCAAGCCCCTACGCCCCAACCCTGCTCCCCAGCAGGAGTGCTGGGCGGGCGGAGTGGGCCAGTGTGCAGGGGTGCCCATTTTCCTGGGGCCCCTGGGCATGGGCCCTGTTGGCCCAATGGCTAATCCGCCACTGCTTTCAGGGTGGAGCTATGAAGTAGACCCTAAGAATCTCTGGCTTCAGTTTGGTGTCTCTGACCCTGTGAGAGTTCAAACAGCAAAAGAAAAAAAAAAAAAAAAGGAAAAGTTTCCTGTGTCTGTTTTATTTTCTTTATTCAGACTTCCGGTCCATAGGCCGAGCTTCCTTTCACATAACATTTCCAAAGTGTGATAGGGCAATTACCCAATCCTTTGTACCGCAATGTTCCTTGATGACCCATCTCATTTTGATAGTTCTTCTGACAACACTCTTCCTACCTGGGTTTACAAGTTTAGAGCAAACATTTTCAAAATTATTTCCATAGCATGGACTAAAGATATTACAAATAGGATTAATGCATACAGCAACTTTATAAACATTTGATAGTCTAAACACTAAGTACATTCTTATAAGGTTAATGTATATTTTGAGCAACACTAAGGCCATGTCTACACTAGTTACCTTACAGCAGCACAGCTGTACAGATGGAGCTGCACCGCTGTAAGATCACTTGTGTAGCCACTGTATGTTGACAGGAGAGAGCTCTTCCGTTGACGTAATAAAACCACCTCAGTGAGCAGCGGTAGCTATGTCTGCGGGAGAAGCTCTCCTGCCAACATAGCACTGTGCACACTACCACTTATGCTGGCGAAACTTATGTCACTCAGCGGGTATGGTTTTTCACACCCCTGAGCGACGTAAGTTTTGCTGACATAAGTGGTAGTGTAGACATGGCCTAACTAACACATAAGTGAACTGGTATTGGCTCCAGTTATGAGTTTGTCAGTTCTTAGCTAATGCCTGCAGCCTTGGTAAGAGCTGGCATCTGGTCTGCCAGTGTCACAGTAGCTACATGCTGCCAATGAGCTTTTCATCACTGTGGCACTGAAAGCCCTCTTATTTGGGAGAGCTATGCCCATGTCATACCATTAGTCATCTTGTGTCAAGGGTGAATCCGTCTTGCTTCGAGGGTCATGGTGGCGGTCTGCCTTGAGTTGAAAACTTGTGTATTAATAGGACATTTAAGATAAAACCATACTATGATATTTCTGGGCAGAAGCAGAATTGCAGAATTGTTTCATTTACATCAAATAGTGTCTGTCATGACTTTTCCATGATGAAAATACCTGGAAGATCTTAGGAGATGGATTAAAAAAATAAATCAGGCTATTGCTTCAACATCTTCAAAATGTAAAGTTTAATACCCAAATGGACATTTAGAGAGCTTGGAGACAGTAAAAGTTAGTACCCAAGCCATTCAACTGTCCCTAACCTTGTGGTGATACAGTACCATATTTCAGAGTAATATAGCACTCTTATCTTTTGCTTTGTGTTTAAAAATCTTTTGCAGCAGAAAAGTATAAAAGGTGTCTTTCACCGATGTCAGTTCAATAGTTATGATTTCTAGGTTTTACTGAATGGTTTATAGTTTCATGGTTGGTTGGTGATTCATATTTCCTTTGGCGAAGCAAAGTTTATTTGCTTTCTATTATTTTATTTCCATAGTAAGTCAGATTGGTTGGGTAATAAAAATTATGCTCCTTAATTTTCAGTGTGAAGATCTGTAGTGTTTCAGTCTGTGTGGTATTTTTTTAACTAGATATGAAAAATTAATATTATTGATTCATTTTTCGTATTCAAGTTTTGCAGCTGCAAAAAGACAAATTCATCTTACTAGTATGTAATCCACATGACCATTAAATTGTTCAGCAAGTATGTGTTAAAGATTTTAAACACTAATTTGGCGTAATTGCAGTTGCTTGGGGTTGTACAGTATAATTTAAACAAAAGTAAGTAATCTAATCTTAGATCAGATTCACATTGTGAACATAATTTTTTTAATCTGCTCAGTGTTCTCCAGAAGTTTAAAAATAGTCTGTATGGAGTAAAACTATGTTTTCTGAACACGTGAAACAGATGTACTGAGTTTTATATTCTACAAGTGGACTTACATCAAGTATGTGGATTACATTTGTAATATTAAGGTCTGAATTTTCAAAGAGTCCTCTGTTCAGCTTTTAAATTTGCACCTGAAATCTTGTGCCCACAGTTAGTCGTAGGAACAAATGTTTAAATTTTTAAATTCCCAACTACTTTAGTTGATTGGCAGATGCAAGTGTTTTTTGTGCCAGCAAATCTACTTCTAAATTCTAATGCTTGTCTTCACAATTTATGTGCCTATAACATTATCTACAGTCAAATGATGGTATAATAACTGGAAGACTTTTGGGGGGTAAAACCTCTAATCTTGCATTTGAATTAATTTGTTTTTCTTCTTCAGGGTATTGGTTTCCTTGGAGTTTGAAACACACTTTTGTTTTCAGGTAACTGTTGCCCCTCTCTCATAACTTCACCATCTTTTAATAGGGATCAGGTTTATATATCTGTATGTCTCTCTATATAAAAATTTTGGAAAGGTAACTATTTGTTCCTTATTTTTGTGAACTCTCCCTTTTTTCCTGCACCAGAGCCATATAATCTACTTGATGTTTGAGGCAGATAACAGATTTTACAAAACTATAGTATAATTATGTAAACTGTTGATAATAGTAGTATTGAAAAGAGCTGCTTCCATAAATATGAAGTCCTGAGTATTGTATAGTTCCTATGTATTTAGTATTATGTAGCAGCAACAAAATTATTTTGGCTCTCTGAGGCCTTCAATAACTTCAGCATTACATGTTTTGTACTCTTTCCATTCCCACCCACATATTTAGAATTCAGATCTTTTGTGTTAGGTTCCCTATCCAGTGTCAATATTCTGATGAACAAAATTGAAATCAGAAAATCAAAATCAGTTTCATTATTATTTGTTAAAGTACATAGATCTTACAATATGAGATTCTATTAATAAGAGATTTTTGTTTGAAAGGAAAGGAAAGATCAAGCTTGTGGGTTTGTATATACAGTGAGCACACTCTACATGTCTGAAAAAAGGTAGCCATGTTTATGTAATTGTTCTAAATATCGTTTTTAGAACCTGTAAGTGATTTCATGGGCTACATATGTCACGATTTAATAAACAATTTATTTTTGGAGTAGACTAAGATCACTTTAGCTTTTAAGAGAGCCTATTGCGAGAGAGGACAAAATCAATATAATGAACGGTTAGTACAGCCCAATAAAGCCAGTACTGGAGTAAGATTTCTTCACAAATAGATCCATGTGGGTGTATGCTCTCTGACATACATCCCTTTGTAGAACTAGGCCGTTGAAAAGACAATTTGGGGTAAACTATGTGAGAAGTCTTTTAATATGCACTGTTTTATCGTATGATACTTTTCAGACCGAAAACACATGATTGCTATTCCCTGCCAAAAGAAGTTTATGGTCTAAAACTCCTACAAGCATTCATTCTGGTAGTTTTGTTACAGAAGTAATCCCATTGACTTCAATGGGATTATTTGCTTGAATAAAATTACTTGTGTGTGTTTGCAGGATTGGACATAAATCTGGCTTTACGCAAAGGTGACAGGCTACTGGTAGAGTTGGGATAAGGACAGGACAGAGGCTATAACAATTTGATTGGGGTTGCTTTTACCATGAACATCATCTTGGTTCTTAATATATTTCAATTAAAATTATTGAAATATTTAATTGTACCTATTTGTTATTACAAACAAGGGAAAGAGGAACAATGGGACAGGAGTGAAGAGGTAAGAAGAAAGGAATAGTGAGGAGGGGTGGGAATAAAAGTGGTGAGAAACAGTGCATAGGTCAACAGTGCATAGAAGAGCAGTGTGCATAGTGATAGTGGATTTGTAGCTCACAGAAAATGAAAGTGAGGAAGTATTGTGATATAAAGAAAAAGTAAATTTAAAGTTGGCAGAGTTAGTAAAAATGGCAACAGTAAGCTGATTTTGGCAGAATAAGACAAAATGCAGTAAATAGTGGCACTAATGTATTAGATTGGCTGAGTGTATTGGAATGGAAGCAATGGATCAAATAAAGACTAGTAAGCCGAAGGTTAAAACCAGTAGAATGTGTAACTTAAATCACATGGCAAAAGTCAGTCTTCAATTAAATGGAAAATCACATCTCCAATAAAAAAACAAAAATGCAAGAAATTAACTTTTAATAGGTGATTAACATTAGATCACCATGATGCAGTCCACAACGTATGAAAATGATACAAGTGATACCTTTGATCCAGTATTGCATTTATAATGGTAGCAATCCAAAAATAAAATTGGGAATAGGAAGCTTGAGGTTAGTTACATTAATATAGGAAGTTCCTCTCAATTTATACTTTCTCCATTACTGACATTATTTTGTTTAAAAAAAAAAAAAAATGAGGAGTACTTGAGGCACCTTACAGACTAACAGATTTATTTGGACATAAGCTTTTGTGGGCTAAAACCCACTTCATCAGATGCATGCAGTGGAAAATACAGTAGGAAGATAGATAGATAGATAGATACACACACACACAGAGAACATGAAAAAATGGATGTTGCCATACCAACTGTAACGAGACCAATCAATTAAGGTGGGCTATTATCAGCAGGAGGAAAAAATAAAACAAACCTTTTGTAGTGATAAACAGGATGGCCCCTTTCAAATAGCTGACGAGAAGGTTTGAGTAACAGTGGGGAGGGCGGGGGGGATAGCATAGGGAAATAGTTTTTACTTTGTGTAATGACCCATCCACTCCCAGTCTTTATTAAAGCCTAATTTAATTGTCCAGTTTGCAAATTAATTCCAATTCTGCAGTTTCTCGTTGGAGTCTGTTTTTGAAGTTTTTTTGTTGGAGAATTGTAACTTTTAGGTCTGAAACTGAGTGACCAGGGAGGTTGAAATCTGAAAGAATGCGTGCACATATTTAAGATCTCTATATAATGTGTGTGTATACATTCAAAAAAAAAATTCAGGGAATTCTCATAACCTTTTTCTTTCTGTAGTCAGATGTGACAGACACAGGTCACATGTTGCAGGTCATTCTCTAATACGTATTCACGACTCTTGTGTATCTTATTCTTAACGTTTCAAAGGAAGTGCTGGGTCTCTGAGAATGTGAATCAACTCAGCAGTTCATGGGATGCTTCTGGGATCTGAGTGGGACAGGTTGCAATCAGCATGAGCTACCTTGTGATATTTTTGGCAGTTGTGATTTGCAGCTTGAGAACTGCTGTTGATTTACGTAGGATGTCAAAAGTGTTACTGTTGCTAATACTCTCTAGGCTACTGTGAGAAAGATTTGAGTTTCAGGTAGACTAAAATGGTTGATTGGAATGTTGTAAAAATAAGGGTTTTATTTCTATTTGGAGGAGAAATGGTGGGAAATGTTTAGTGGGGAATTTTAATTTTTTTTGGTTACCAATCCAGTTTGCCTAAAAACTTGAACATTTTTGTCCTCGTGCTGAGCTATTCATTCCTCTTTTTTTCCCTCCATTGGTTCTCATGCATTTGTCTGAGCGCATCTTACCCCCTGCCCATGCTTATTCCCAGTCTCACTTACATGTACAAGTGTCATGTTGTTCTATACTTGTTTCTTTTTTCTTCTTTTTTCTTGTCGTCTTTTCTCCTCCTTCTAAGTTCCTTGTGCATATTTCCCTCCTCCCTTCCCATTTCAGAATACTGTAGCTCAAAACACTTCTTTTAAACAGACTGTTTTCTACTCTTGTTGCTTGAGATGCCAGAAAAGACAAAATGATCAGTGACAGGAAGAGGGATGTAATTTCAGATGTAGGAAACATCACTGAAAAATTTGATGAAGGGAAGAAGCTACAAGGTGAAAAATGGAGAAATGGTGGAAGATATAGGCAGAAAAAGACCTATGCAGAGACCTAGGGCTTGTCTACGTTGTGCTAGTGCAAACCAGCTGAGATGTAAATTCGAGTGTGCATCAGCATGCTGCACACTAATTGGCCTGTTGGATCCTGCTGGCATGCACTAAAAGTTTCCTTATGCATGTTAATGTAGTCCTGTTTGAAACAGGACTACATTAACATACATTAGGGAACTTTTTGTGCATGCCAGCAGGGTCCACATGGACCAGATAGTGTGTGACACGTTGGTGCACACTAGAACTTACACCCCCGCTGCGGTGTATTAATGCACCATGTAGACAAGCCCTTGGAAATGGGTTGAAGAGTTTGGCCTTCATTCAGAAAGAGACAGGAAGACAGTAAAGCAGTGGTCACCAACTGGTCGATCGCGATCAACCGGTTGATCCTAGAGGATCTCCCAGTCGATCGTGATCTCCGGCAGCACAGCAGGGCTGCCGCTAAGACAGGCTCCCTGCCTGCCCCGGCCCCACGCCACTCCTGGAAGTGGCCAGCGGAGCCCTGGGGGTGGGAGGGTAGGGGTCTCCCTCCGGACACTGCTCATGCCTGCAAGCACTGCCCCCGCAGCTCCCATTGGCTGGGAACAGGGAGCTGTGGCCAATGGGAGCTGCGGTGGTGGTGCTTGCAGAGAGGGGCAGCGTGCGGAGCCACGTGCTGCCCACCTCCCCTCCCCAGGGGCCACA
Organism: Natator depressus; assembly: GCF_965152275.1. NCBI lineage: Eukaryota > Metazoa > Chordata > Testudines > Cheloniidae > Natator > Natator depressus. The sequence continues at coordinate 88,660,281 of NC_134237.1, forward strand.
GGGGTGCATTCGCCCCTTCTGGGACAGGCATGAGGCCAGGTTAGGCAGGTTACCTTAACAGCAGCCATGCTGCAGTGCTGGAGGTAAGTGCTGCCCAGCGGGAGGCCCCACCCCAGTCCTGAGCCCCCTCCTGGAGCCAGCACCCCAAATCCCCTCCTGCACCCCAAGCCTCATCCCTGAGCCCCCTCCCAGAGCTTGCACCCCTCACCCCCTCCTGCACCCCAACCCCCTGCCCCAGGCTCAGCCCAGAGCCCCCTCCCACACTTGAGAACCCCTCAGCTCCAGCCCAGAGCCCTCCCCCTCAAACTCCTACCCCAGCCCGGTGAAAGTGAGTGAGGGTGGGGGAGAGTGAGTGACGGAGATGTGGGGGGATGGAGTGAGTGAGGCGGGGCTTTGGGGAAGTGGCGGGGCCTTGGTGTAGGGGCAGGGTAGATCCTGGGTTGTCCTTACATTCAAAAAGTGATCTTGGTCATAAAAAGGCTGGAGACCACTGCAGTAAAGGGATCTGAGGACATGTTGATATGGTCATTGTGGTAGGAGAGAGAGGATACAAGTTATAAAGCATTAGTATTGTTTCAATACCGTTTCTTTTTTAAAAAATACTAGGAAATTCATATGTTAAGGCAGTCATAAAATGAACTCAAGAACAATGACTCCTATAACAGAAAATTCATTTGAGCTTCAAAAGCCAACATTACTCTGTCTTCATATCCAGCTAATCACCTCCATAAGCCTGAGACCTTTTTACCAATTTGTCCTGCCTCATCTATATTTTAATATTGTTAAGTAATAATCCACATTTACTCACTTAAACATCAAAGTGATTCATATTTTATGTAAAATAATGATTGAATCACTGCCAACTCATCTCATGTCATAGGCTTAAGAGCTGGTCTTATACCGGTTTAACTAAAATTGGATTTTCAGTTGAAATCAACTGATACATACCCTTGTATGTCACTTTCAATTGCTTTCATTTGAGAAGCAAATTTCTACTCATTTGCCAAGGACCTCGGTCCTGATTCTTTAGTGGGGCGTCTCTCAACTGCAAAGGTTTGCCTGCATAGTTCTTATTGCAAGATTGGTGTTATAGTCCTCAGTAAATTCTGAGGACCTGCCATTTGCCCCAGAAACCATTGTCTTAGACCCAGGAAATACTTTTTAAAAACACATGAACATACCAGTGATACTGTTAATGGACTTTAAAAAAAAGTTTACACTGTCCCTTTACTGTAAATAGGAGTAGTTGAAGCAGGAATCGCTTTTGATTTGTATGTTTTCCCCACTGCTGTCAATGCTAGGGGCTTGATTTCAGAAGTGTTGGGCACCTATACTTCCCTTTGACTTCTGTTGGAGTTTTGAGTGCAGAGTATAAGGCCCACAAGCAGTATGGGTATAGGCCCATAAGCAGTGTATAAGACTTAAAGAAGAGATAGACAACTTGGTGATTTGATGACAGAAAGAAGCTGCTACATAAGATACACTAGCTCAAGAACAGTCTTAAGATTTGTGTTTCCTGGATCAGTTTTACTCAAGCATGTAAGTGAGGTGTTCAAACTCTCAAAGGACAGTAATTGCTGTGTGTATTGTCCCCATTTGCTAGCTCAGTTTTGGAGTGCCATTAGGAGCCTTTTTGAGTCAGAGAATTGATGCTCTTGGAGCAGCTGTGTAATGGAAGGTAGAAAGGGTTAGGAGATATATCATAGAATAGCTCCAGAATGGAGACTTGTGGAATATGTGAAAAACTTTCTGGGTCACTGCTAAGAGAGGCTAAGCATCTGTGTTTGAATAGTTATGATGGGGCAGGAGGAGAAGAGGTTTCACTTATTGGGTTGTTCATTTTAAAAATAAAGTGTATGCTAGGCAAACTCAAAGGACTTCAGTAGTGATCTGTAGAGATTAGCATTTTTAAAGCAATGAATAAATTGCCGTAGGTTTATATAAGACCTTTTTAAAGGTCTGAGTTGTGTAGGTATAAATACAATTAATAAACTTGAGCTACAGTATTACCAATAATAAATAGTAAGAAATAAGCAAGTAACCAGAAGGTGGTAATAATTAAATATTCACTAAGCTTTTGAGGCTTTGGGTGCTCAGAACCAGCAACATAACTTGATTAATTGCATTCTTCAATAAGATTCTCATTAAATGAAGTGGATTAATTTAAAAAAATGCTTCACTGGTCTTTCTGCTGCTCTTTGTTAAGCACTTGCAACAAACCAGAGGAGCTTATGACTTCCAGTAGGGGTTTCAGAAAATCTTGTTGGCTTCACTACATCACTTGTACTAGCTTCAGTTTTAAAGATTGCTTCTGTTTTAGAGTTTGTTTCAGGTATTTTTTGGCCACAGGTTGAATACTGTAGAATAACAAGGTAAGATTGAAATGTCGACTAAACTAATTTGCTAAATCAAATTATATTAGAGCTAAAATATGTGTAAGTATAACAAAATGTTCCTAATAAAGTAGATAAAAGCAAGTCAGGGTTATCAGACTTCTCTAGTTGATAATTCTGGTAGAAGTAGAGTGCTAATTTACTACCGCCCAGGCTACACTACAAACTTAGATTAATTTAAGTTACCTTGCATCAATTTACTTATGCATGTGTCTGCACTCAGATTTTTCTCCGGATGACATAAGCATCCCATTACTGAGGTGCAGTAAAACCACCTCCCCCAACAGTGTAGAACCATGGTCAACCTGCTTTGGTAGATGCAACCCTGCCCAGTCAAGCTGTGCTCACTGTGATTGGAGCTGGAGAATGGTGTTATGCCAGTGCCCTCCAAAGCTGAAGTATCAATAAGCATTTCTCATTTAAAGTTCCTTGAAAATAAGGGAAGGTGTCTTGTCAACCCTGACAGTCCTCCAGCTGCTGTCTCACAATGTCCCAGTCCCTCTGACAGTGACCATTCTGCTCACAACTATAAACTCCACTGCCCAGAGTTCACAAAGACCAGAAGCCCACCTTCCCCCCTTTAAAAGCCGCTGTGTGTTTTTTGAAATGCTGTTCCCTGGTTGCCCTCTGTGGTGAGCACACCTAGCAGCTGACTTTTGTTTGCATCCAACCAACCATGGGTCCATGCACGCAGAGAGGTACTAGATGCACTTCTGCCGGGAGCAGCCAAGAAGGATTAGATCCCCTGGACCTGTGAGAATAGGCTGTGCAAGGACAAGTATGGAACAGCTGTAGAAATGTGGACATCTACGAGCAGATTGCATGGAGGGCACAGGCATACGTGTACAACCGGGATCAGCAGCAGTGCTGCATGAAAGTGAAGATACTTTGCTAGGGACACCACATGCAAGGAAGGGCAACTAGAAATCTAGTGCTGAACCACAGACCTGCTGCTTTTACAATGAACTGCATGCCATACTTGATGAAGACCTGTCAAGGTTCCTTCCTCACTCTGAACTCTAGGGTACAGATGTGGGGACCTGCATGAAAACCTCCTAAGCTTACTTTTACCAGCTTAGGTTAAACTTCCCCAAGGTACAAACTATTTTACCTTTTGCTCTTGGACTTTCGCTGCCACCACCAAATGTCTAACCGGGTTTATTATTGGGAAAGAGCCGTTTGGAAACGTCTTTCCCCCCAAAATCCTCCCAACCCTTGCACCCCACTTCCTGGGGAAGGTTTGGTAAAAATCCTCACCAATTTTCATAGGTGACCACAGACCCAATCCCTTGGGTCTTAAGAACAATGAAAAAGCATTCAGTTTCTGAAAAGAAGAACTTTAATAGAAGTAAAAAGAATCACCTCTGTAAAATCAGGATGGTAAATACCTTACAGGGTAATTAGATTCAAAACATAGAGAATCCCTCTAGGCAAAACCTTAAGTTACAAAAAGACACAAAGACAGGAATATCCATTCCTTTCAGCACAGCTTATTTCCTCAGCCATTTAAAGAAATCATAATCTAACGCATATCTAGTTAGATTACTTACTAAATTCTAAGACTCCATTCCTGTTCTGCCCCCGGCAAAAGCATCACCCAGACAGACACAGACCCTTTGTTTCCCCCCCTCCCCAGCTTTGAAAGTATCTTGTCTCCTCATTTGTCATTGTGGTGAGGTGCCAGCGAGGTTATCCTAGCTTCTTAACCCTTTACAGGTGAAAGGGTTTGTCTTCTGGCCAGGAGGGATTTTAAAGGTGTTTACCCCTCCCTTTATATGAATAACAAGACCCCTGCTCTGAACAGCAAGAAGGGGGAGAGGAGATGAGGTGGGGGACTCTAACCATACTGTGAGCCAGCGCCTCCACAGGAGTCTAGCCAGTCCTGCCAGGCAAGTGTGGATCAGCCCACTGATGAAGGGGAAGGGAGATCGGGTAAGTGAGTGCTGCATTTTTCCTTACAATGTTTTTTTTGCTTTTCCTTCCTCTCCCACTCCCCCTCCGTCATTTACAGTTGGCCCCTGTCCCATCTGAAAGTGTATGACACAAAAGTATTGACTTTTTTCATTGTTTTACTGGTATACTGTGAGAAATTAAAAAGTTAGGAAGTAAATTTGAAACAAATTTTTGAACCGTACTATGGCAGGCCAATTTCACGATCCACATCAATTCAGTGTCCTGTGCTCGGGTAGAGGTAGAGTCAGCATTTGGTTCTGTTGGGCTAGGTGAGGGGCCATGTGGTGCACATTGTTTATGTGAATAGGGATGTACATTTTTATCTTCCTGAGGGTTCTCGATGGCACTTTCATGGAGATACTCAGAAACCTTTGGGAGAGGATTGAAAAGGATGGCAGTCTTATTTCTTCCTCCTTAGGAGGACACTTTCCCATGCCACTCTGCAATGTATTTGGCTGGCACCATCGCAGGAAACAGGCTAGCAGCATCACGTGGCTTCAGGATGCCAGTAGCAGCTGAGTTCTCTGTGCTTTTGTGACCCTCAGGAGTGAGAGAGACAACATTCATTGTCTGGGGTGTAGCGGGGAGTGCCAGTAATTACAATAAAAAGAACGAGGAGTACTTGTGACACTTTAGAGACTAACACATTTATTTGGGCAGAAGCTTTCGTGGGCTAAAACCCACTTCATCAGATGCATGGAGAGGAAAATACAGTAGGAAGATACAGAGAACATGAAAAGGTGGGTGTTGCCATACCAACTCTAACGAGACAATTACGGTGAACTATTATCAGCAGGAGAAAAAAAAACTTTGTAGTGATAATCAGGATGGCCCATTTCAAACAGTTGACAAGAAGGTGTCAGTAACAGTAAGGGGAGAAATTAGCATGGGGAAATAGTTTTTAGTTTGTGTAATGACCCATCCACTCCCAGTCTTTATTTAAGCCTAATTTGATGGTTTGCAAATTAATTCCAATTCTGCAGTTTCTCGTTGGAGTCTGTTTTTTGAAGTTTTTTTTGTTGAAGAATTGCCACTTTTAGGTCTGTAATTGAGTGTCCAAGGAGGTTGAAGTGTTCTCCAACTGGTTTTTGAATGTTATAATTCTTGACGTCTGACTTGTGTCCATTTATTCTTTTGCGTAGAGACTGCCCGATTTGGCCAGAGTACATGGCAGAGGGGCATTGCTAGATGCCGTCATGTGCCAGAAAACAAAATATTGAATAGTTGCTTGTTGTGCACCATCCCTCCTATGCACTGAATGAGGCAAAGGTCCCGGGGAAGAAAATGTGGTCATGTAATTAAAGATTATTACAAAGCATCTGTGCAAGGGGACTGAATTAAGGTTGCACAGTGCATGACTTCGCAACCTTAACAATGTTCATTTAATGTAGCTTTTGGTGTATAATACTTCATATATACTCCATATTTAATGTATGTATAGGAATGCCATTTTCTGTTTTTTTTAAAGAGTTATTATTTGGAATCACTGTTTCAAAAGCTAACTTCTGTAACCGCTACTTGTTTATTTGTATAGTGGTCGCCTCATTGTGCTAGGCACTCTACACATGTACCTATGTGATCTTACTATAGTTACTTCTGTTTTCCCTCTTCCTTTGCTTCTGTGTGTTTTAAATTAGATTGTAACCAGGGGCATGCTTTTCTTTTTTTCCTGTTGTTCATATTACAGTAGTGCCTAGAAGCTCCAGTGAGGATCAGAGCCCCACTGTGCCAGACACTGTACACACATACATAATAAGAGACCGTTCCTCCCCTGAAGAGTTTATACCCTAAGTAGTCAAGACAAATGATAGGAGGGGAAACGGGCACTTGTAGTGAAGTGACTTGTCCAGGGCATTAGGTCAGTGGCAGAACTGGGAATAGAACCTATGTGTTGTCTTACGTACACATAGGTTATCTAGGACAATATGACCTTATAAGATCCCAAATGGGTCTTCTGCGTGCTACTCTAATAAAAGTAATACCTCTAGGTGCTACCATTGCACAAATCATTAATAATAAAACTGTGAGCCAGGGTTGCAGGGTTCTATGCTTGTCTGCTCAGCTTTTTTCCTGCGTGATTCTAGACAGGTCAGTTAACTCTTATATCAGCTTCTCTGTGAACTGCCTATAATAACTTACATACAATAATGTTGAGGTTTGTTTGTAAAGCATTTAGAGATTCTTGGACAAAGGTCACCTATAAATATTATGCATTTTCCTTCATGATAATCAATGAATCATAGGAACTGGGATGAAAAAATTACTTACTTAGCAAGATAAACTAAATGTCCAATGCCCTTCACTATCTTGGACTGAGTTGTGTAGACTTAAAATGATGTGTATGGATCCGCTTTCACAAACACATTCCCAGTTGCGTTACACATAGCAGCAACATTAAACACATACCTTTTCAATGTCTGTTTAAAGGCTAAAACAGTTTTTGCTGTCTGAATATTAAGAGCGTTCTACAACTCTGATCAAAATCCCTGTTCCAGAATATTTAAAGACCAACTCTTCCAAAATTACTAAGATTATAAAAGAAAAAGCAGTTTACAAAGTTTACTTTCTGTAGGTGAACAAAGTACTTCAGTACCAATGAAATAGGATTTTGGAGGATCTGAGCATAAGATAAATAAACTTAAACCAATAACTGTTAAAAATTGCAGCAATTGGACTTCCATCACTTTCTTCAGATGCTTATTAAGAGTTAATGAAAAAAGAGTTTAAAAAATGTTGAAGGATGATCAGTTTAAATGTTCATTTGCTCATTAGTTGTCCAGTTAGTTCTAGGTATACACCTTTTAACCTCTTCCTAATCCAGTCCTCTCCATTTTTTCTTGTTCCGTTCTTTACACACTTTAAAGCAATGTGTTCCCTAGTGTGGTGGAGGTTTTGGGTCAAACTATACTAATTTTTTTCTAAGCTTTCCTCCTAAGTCAACCCTCTTGTCTGTTCAGCATTTGTTGCAAGTCTCTGAAATATTTACAATGTGTTGATTTATGCTGTAGTGTTCAGACCAGATCATTGTAAAGTAGGTGTGTTTTCACCATTGCCATATGCATACTGTGTGCAGTCCAAAATTACAAATGCTTTTTGTGTTATGATACTGTGAGCTTATACGTAGAGTAAATCTCTTTTTGGCATTATTTTCTTCCAAAGCCACATTGCCTTTCTTATACTGAATACCAATTTGGATTATTAACTTGCAATATCCAGGTTGCATCTCACTTTATTCCCTGCCCACATTCCTAACCTCTCTAGGTCTCTCTGTATTATTTCTTTGTACCCTTGATTAATTCCTTTATTCTCTCTCCTTCCCAAGAAAAATTGTTTCATTTGGGCTGTAAATCCTGAATCTGAAGCTGTTCTTGATCATATAAACCAGAGGTGGCCAAACTACGGCCCTCAGGCCACATTCAGCCTATGGGAACCACTTGCCCGGCCCCTGAGCTCCTGGGCCAGTAGGCTAGCCCCCAGCACCTCCCCTGCTGTTCCCCCTACCCCGCAGCCTCAACTCACTGTGCTGCTGGCGCAACGCTCTGGGCAGCAGGGCTGCGAGCTCTTGCTGGACAGCACAGCTGCAGAGCCGCGGCCTGACCCGGTGTTCTGTGCTGCGCTGTGGTGTGGCTGGCTCTAGCCGGGCAGCATAGCTGCCTGTCCTGGTGCTCTGGGCGGGGCACAGCCTCCCCTAACCGGCCCTCTGTACAATTTCGGAAACCAGATGTGGCCCTCCCGCCAAAAAGTTTGCCTGCCCCTGATATAAACTAATAATATACCTGTGACAGAATACACCTCTGTATTCACATCCTCCACACTATTGTAATAATCTTGGTACAAAGTATGCCTTGTAAGGTATCAGTTGAAAATTTATAATTTGCTACTCAGGATTGTCCTGGTAAAATATGTCTGGCAGTATTTTATGTGAAGCTGTAAGATGCTCCTGTATGATGAGGATAACACATGTTCCAAACCTCACAGGTGTGCCCAGGCAGAAGTTAGGTCTGTCCTAAACAAAGGAAGGTTCTTGCCTTAATTTGCATTTAAGCAGTAAACCGAGTCATCAGGCAGGGAGGGAAAACAAAGGAAATTCAAACAGGTGGGGGAAAAACCCAGCAGGGACTATCCTTTTATGTAGACTCTCCATCTCCTGGGTTTCAGCTAGAAATTTCACAAGGGAGACTGGGACTATAAAAAGAAGGAACAAACACCCCTTTCCTTCTCTCCTTGCCCATCACATTCTCTGCACCTGAGAAGGCAAAGGAAACTGCTGTTGGACTTTGGGGGAGGGGTCCTGACCGGAAAAGTTTAGTCAGTAATCTGGCTGCCCAGAGATATATGAGGTTTTTTTTTAAGTAGATATTAGTAAGCATTTTATCTTTATTTTTCTTGTAACCATTTCTGGGTTTTATGCCTCATTACTTATACTCACTTAAAATCTCTTTCTTAAGCTTGTGTTACTGTCTTTTATCTAATCCAGCATGTTTAAATTGAAGTGTCTGGGCAACTGTTTAAGTTAATAAACTAGCATATGATTCCTTTAATGTCTGGCTTGTCCCTCCAGGATTCGCCACTTGATGTGTAGATGGTGCAGCCAGTGACGCAATGGCAAGTGACTGGTGCTGGTCAATAAACCTGACTCCCCTTGGGAATTCCTAATGGCGCCCAAGTGTGGGGTAATGGAACACCCTGGGTGAAAGAAATGTCCCCAGAAAAGTGGATGAGCCAGAATCCTGTTGGTCAATGGTACCAACACTACTGGGACCAGATCCATTTAGAAAAGGTGCGGTTGTGGATGCGATAATACAGGTGCTTAATTCAACTTGGAGCTTTCAAATTGTCTTGACCTTTGTCTTGCCATTTAAGTTCTGCCAAGAGAGAAGATAGAGGGCCTATGGCAATCCCTTCCTTCTTTGTTTTGCTTAGGCTTACTCACTGAGGGTCTGTGCTCGCTCCTCGTGGTGGGGAAGGACCCAGACGTTTGACAGAAGCTCAGATGTTCAAGTAGGGGAAGATCTGCTGCTCGTACTTTGGGCTCTTCTCCCACACTACTGTCAAGCACTGGCTGTTTTCATCGTGTTTTCTTTCATCTGTCAAGACGTTGGATGTCCATGTAGAGTCCCTTAAAGGAATAATGGACTTAATAGACTGCTACTGTCCAGGAGAGGGCTGGGCAGTACAGGACATACATTTCTAGGGGAAGATCCGGGACCAGGCATGTGTTGGGAGCACTCTGCAGTATAACCATGGCTAGTGAGATCCAGTGTGTAGCTGGCAGATTGCAGTTACACACAGACACTCAGAGTGTGGCCTGCATGCTGCAAGGCTGTTTGTAAGCGATCCAGGTTAGAGCTGCTAAAGCAAAGCATTGCAAGGCACCCAAGGTTGCGGGGCAGTGATGACACAGCTCCCCACTAGTCTGAATTGTGCCCTGGTATGTCACAATAGCTTGATTTTATAATAGATTTTATGACAGATGCTATCTTATTGTTTTATAAGGTAAGTAACTACAAAAGCTAAAAGTTTAAAAGACAGCAGGCAAATTAATTAAGCTGCATAGACAAGGGATGATTTCAGAAGAGATTTGGAGAGGTAAAAGCGAAGGAAAGCTGTTTCAGATGTTCTTGCCTCTTCCTCATCGCTTTGTATACATGTTTGTTTGTGTCATGCTACTCTAGGAGTGCACCTGTGCTGCTGCTCGTGCACAAAACCATTTTCCCAGTAGGAGCAGCAAAGTGAAACAGATCTTTTTTAGATACATTTTGATGTTTCTGTTGTGGAAGCACAATGAACAGGATATACAGCAGTACAATCACTGTCTTCCCACAGGCACAGGGAAATGTTGTATTTCCCTGCAGTTAAATGCCTTGGTCATAATTACTGGGGCTGCTGTGCCTATCACAGTGAGGAGGAAATACAGTTAGTTCAAAATTTGTGTACTAGGGTGTAGAGAACTAATGACATGAGAAAATAGTCTCCTAATTCCTAATCAGGATTTAAGGAACAAGAGAAGAAACTGGTTCCAAATAATCCATTCCAGGGTTAATACTTGCCCTAATGGATTATTAAAGGAGGTGAGAGAAACACAGATGAACTACTCTCATGAGAGGGAGAAACAGAGGGCTTGTCTACATACACAAAGACTTAATGCACAGCAAGCTGGGTTTTGAATGTACAATATACTAGCTTGCTGTGTGCTGTCTGTGTGGACCCTGCAGTAAAAGGACCATCGTGCTCTTTGACATACTGCTGTTAGAGATTTGTTGACTGGAAACCAAGATAGGAAGTACTGGAGGCAAAGGTTTGCCCTGTCTCTGGTTGTCTACGCTTAAAAATTTTAATGGCCGTATCTGTGCCAACCTAAGCCCTGGTGTAGACCTAGCTAGATTGACAGAAGAATTCTTCTGTTGACCTACGAATCTCCACTCGGGGAGCGGATTACTTACAGTGATGGAAGAACTTCTTCCATAACTGTAGGAAGCATCTACAATATAGTGCTGCAGCACCATAGTGTGAACATGGCCTAAAATATGTGAAAAGAATGTGGCCAGAGATTTGTGTTCTTCTTGTTGAACAAGATCCCTGTATGTGGTGGGGTTTGTTCTTGGTTATTTGCTTAACCAAGGGCTCCTGTGCACTTTCCCAGTCCTCAGATTCTGGCTGTGTCAGTTACCCCAGTAGTGTGTGTTGTGCAGAAGTTAAAGGGCAGAAAGAAGTGTTTGAAATTGTAAAATTGGATAGTTTTATTGATAACTTATCACTTCTCCTTAACAAATGTAGAGATGAAAAATGAATAAAGAAGTCATGCTAAAACTTTGTGGCTAGTTATTTCACAGTGGCATAAAATTTAAAGGCAACATATATAATGCAAATAAAAACTTCAGATATATCTGAATTCCTTTCCAGCATTAAGACAGAATTGCCGCCAAGTTGTGTGGCTGATTTTTGCATTTAAATCCATCAAGTACAGAAGGAAAGTTCTGAAAGAATAAGAATTTATTATATTTGTCTTTCATGTTAACTGTATGTCTAGTCTTTGTTTTGAGAACTGCTTCATGAAATGCTCGGTTTCTTTTTTGCAGTTGCTGAAACTGAAAGGAGTAGTGGAGCCAGTACTTTAATTTTGCGTGGAGCTTTTCGAAAATTATTGTAATGCTGTAAATCAGAATCTCAGTTAAGTTCGGTGAGTGTCTATGGATATTTTCATTATCCTGACCATATAAGGAGTACAAAGAGTTACTCATGCATTGGGATTTAGTCTTGTAGTTTACAACATTGAGACAAGACTCTATCGTTTAGCCCAAAAATCTTGTGATCTAATTGACAGGTTTTTATATAAACATTATTTTATCCCATAGATGTTAGTTTATTTTAAGCAATTTTGTAAATGTATTCCTGCCATTACTCTTGGGTTAAATAGTTTTGTATGCCCTATAGGGATTTAATTCAATACCTTCTGTACTAGGTTTGAATAGAGTACTTCCTCCGTAGTTTAGCAGGAGCATAAAATAAAATTTCCATATGGGTTTCACTCTAGTTCTGCTGCTCATGGTAGTACCACTGGGGAAGTTCTCCAGGAGCCTCATAAAATATGGGGTACCCTCAATCCTATGCTAAACTGAAACCCCTGCATCCTTGATCTCATTTTTTTATTTACTTTGAATAGGGTTAGCACTGGATTTTGAGACCAATTTAAGGGACTGAATTTACCAGGACTAAAGATTTGACTCAGTGTGCACTGGTATGGACTAATAAGAATACCAGTCATTTTTTTCATTCTTTGTTGCTCCTGTCTATGAATTACAAAGTAAAATTGCCAAGATCTCTGATGCCTTAGCTGAAGGGATCTGAAATCTTGACAGTTTCACTGTACTGCTGGCATGTGTAGCAGAGCTGTAAGAAAGGGAAAGAAATTGTGGGAGGGGGAACAAGAAGTAAGGAAAATGGGCTGCAGGTAGGATGAGCAAATCGCAAGAGTGAAACATCAGGACACATTGGGCTAGCTGGGGGCAGGGAGAAAGAGATCCATAGGTGCACAACCCTGACCGGAGCCATGAGAAGGGGGTGCACAGCCCTAGGAAGCTGCAAGAGGGGTGTACGGCCCCTGCTGCAGCCCTCACCACAAGCCACGGGGCAAGGACTCAAGGACTCATGGCCCCAGCTCCAGCCCCCAGCAGAAGCCACTGGGCCAGGGGCACAGGTTTCTCCTCCCTCCCAGTGCCCTTCCCCACAGCCTCACCACCACAACCCAGCAATGCCCCACACAGACCCCCAGTGCCCTGACACACACAGATCTCCCCCACTGCCTAGCACCCCAAAACACACAAGCCTCCCCCACTGCCCAGCATCCTCCACACCCTCACAGCCCAGCACCCCACACACACCTCCCAGACACTCACTCCATCACAACCTGCCCCCTTCCCTGGCCGCATTCACCAGCCCTGCTGGGAGGTCTCTGGCTCCTAAGGTCAGAGTGGCGAGGGGGGTCTCCAGACTGTCCACATGCTGCGCCCGCCACAAGCGCGAGCTCTGTGGCTCCCATTGGCTGGGAAAAGCACCAATGGGAGCTGCTGGAGCTGTGGAGCGGGGCTTGCAGGTGCCAGCAGCGTGCAGAGAGCCCCCCGCCACGACCCTAAGAGCCAGAGGGAGGTGGGGAGTCCCAGCAGTGCTTACCTGGGGTGGCTCCCAGGAAGCATCCGGCAGGTCCCTCTGGCTCCTAGGGTCGGGCGGGTGGGGTGAGGGGGAGGGCTCTCTGCCCGCTGGCAGCGCCTGCAAGCCCTGCCTCCGCAGCTCTGATTGGTCAGGAGGGAGCCGGTACAGCACGCGGAGACCCCCTCTGCCTCTGTGCCCACGGGCCACCCGCACAGCAGGCTCCTGCTGGTGGGCAGGCACGCTCACCGCCGGGAGCTGCCCCAGGAAGCGCCACCACGCCAGCCCCAGGACTTTGGCAGTGATGGTGAGTGGTCCGTCCCCAATAGCGGGACAAAGGGCGTCCCGACCGATGTGCGGTCGGGACTGTCCCAATAATATTGAGACGTCTGGTCACCTTTGCTGCAGGGGAAGTAAGAAGGGTCATAATATTTAGTGAAGAAACAGGGATAGAAAAATGTGAAAAGACATGGGAGGAGAGACGTGGGAGGGGGTGAGGGTAAAGATAAAGAAACAGCTGTAGTAGTAGTGGTGGGTATCCTAATGTTCTTGCCTCGTGATTTTTTTCATGCCACTGGGTTCTGAAAGAAGCCTAGCTCAAAGGGGGAGGTATATCTATTTTGTGATAGCCACTAGAGTACAATATACTAAAGAAATGTTACCTCTGCCATCTACAACACCTAATTTTCTTTGAAATACATGTTTAAAAAAGCCACATTGAATCCTTTATGCTCTCATAGTATTTCCAATGTATCAGGCACCTGTTTTAATTAATCTCCTTTGCAAAGACATACTGTAAGGTTGTTTACTTTTCAAAGTCATGAATGAAGGTATTGAGGTGAAAATTCAGAATCTATTTGCATATTTCCCCATTGCTAGGTTCATCATTGGTGCTATGAAGTCTTTGTTTGCTTTTTAGAAATCTTTCCTTATTTGAATACTTTTGACCTACTTTAAATCTCAGCATTAACATGCTTCACTCAAAATGTGCATGTTCCCTACAATCCTCTCCTGTTGCCATCCTCAAGGAGGTGGAAGAATATTGTAAGGCATAAATTAACAGTGAGAGTAGCTAACCATTGGAACAACTTTCCAGTGGTTGTGGAGGATTCTCCCTCACTGGCAATAATTATTTCTGGGAAGTTCTTTGACCCTTTGTTATGCAGGAAGTAAAACAAGATGATCATGTTCCCTTCTGTCCTTTGAATGTATGAATGTATAAAGTAGGGTGAATAAAAATGATTTAAAAATTAAAACAGTTTTTAAATGTACATAATGGATTTTAATTTAAATTATAAAAATTGAAGTAATTGTAATTTACATAGTATTGGTTTGCTTCTTTCCATTTTATAGTCTTAAGTTGCTAAAATAGATATTTTACACTTGTTTCTTTAGTTTCCTAATTTTTAGTCAGACTTTAGATTTTTTTTTTTCTTAATTTCACATCTAAAATGCTCATCTGTGCTAAAAAAGACAAGTCTAGGGCCTCACTGCCATCTTTACTATGAGAACAATACAAACAGCCCCTGCTGTATTTGAGCCAACACATTGAACTTTCATGTGTCAATAAAGTTGAAATTCTTCAACTGGGCTTTAGTCCTCCCCCAGGTTGAAGTCAGTGGGACTTGTACTCCGAAGGTCAGTTAGGTGCCTTTGAAACTCTCAGTCTCAAATGCCTAAATATGAGCATCATGTTAAGCTCCTTGTTTTTAAACTCTGGCCTCTGTATGTGTGTGTGTATTTATGTATGTATATAAGTTCATAGTGACTTTGTTAGTATTCTGAAAGTCCAAGCTTTTCATTGTTTGCACTGAAGTAATTTTATTTTGAAGTGGTAAAATGTTATGCCACAAAGTAGTTTTTAATAAACCTTTAGCCTGTGTGGCTGGAAATGCTTATGCTTAAATAAGACTACTCATGCACACGTTTACACTGACGCTTTGTCGATATAACTTTGCTGCAAAAAGCTCAACACTTCTCGTCGAGGTGATTTTATTTTGTCAGCAAAGCAAAAGAGTTTTGTTGGCAGAAGGAGCATTGCAGTGTATACACCTCCACATTTTTGTCGATGAAACTTGATATTTGTTGACAAAATTGTGTAGTGTAGACAAGGCCTAAGTAAGCTATTCGTCAATTAGCACATAGACTCAACGACTAATTTACACAATTTTTTCATGGTTTTCTGATAAATCCTCTAGTGGTTGGAGTCCCGTTTTTTTTTATTTTGTTGCCAGTGTTAAGTAGAGTAACAGCAGGCTCTGCACTTTATTGGTGGCATCACTGAAACCTCATTCACAGTGTTTTAAGATAAGGTATATTCTACTGAGCCGAAATACATACTTTTTCAAAAAGAAAACTTCTTTCTACTTTTCCTTCTATACAGCTGACCTTTGTTAGAGAGTCGAACTCCAAATATTGTCTGTATGGATGCCTGTTTGTGGGATGCTTATGTCCTCTAATTTTATAAATAGCAATGATCACTGACACAGCATGTGAGATCCAGGCATTTTCAGGACCTTCCGTAGTGCTGGATTATTTGATTCAATTGGCAAACTGGGAAGCAGAATAGGGAATGGATTCAAACCTATTATTTACCAAAATAAAAAGTATGAACTGTAAAATAGTCTAATACAACTTTGTTTTAAATCCAAACATGTTAGAGTTGGTAGTTATCTTAGTGTTTGGCTTCGCTAATTTTAATATCTTCAATAGCGATCTGGAAAGAGAGGATAGCAGCATGCTACTGAAAGTTGCTGGTGCTACATTGGGAGACGCTGAGAACTTGAGAGGATAGAGGTAAGACAGAGCAGCCTAGGGAAGTTAGAAATATGGAGAAGAAGCTTTAAACTGGATATTTAGACTGGAAATATGCGAGCAGTATGTGAGTTTTGCGGTGATGGTGGTAGAAATAAGTCATTCTATGAGAAACCTGGAAAGTGGTACTGCTGAAAGACTTAAGAGGGACTGAACAGCAAACTAAATATAGACATTGCAGCCCCGCAACTGGTCAACATGATTAGGCATTACATGCTTGAGGCTTCAGCTTGAAGGAATAAGGGGGTGATAGTCCCTATGTGACTAACTATGAGAGCTCATTAGTAATTTTACTTTTAATTTTGTTATATTGTCTTCTGGTCTAAAATCAAGAAACGTTTTCTTCTGGTTTAAAATCAAGACTAAAACTTTCCATGCTTGAATTAAAATTTGAGAAATTACTACTTTATTGATTACATGCATTTTAAAGGCACCCATTACTGTGGTATCGGGGCACACGATGCATGGCTTCAAGTCAAGTTAAGATTTCCCAATAAAAAGTACTGGCGTAATACACCCAATCTTCCTCAGTTTAACTTAAAACCAGAAAACGTAAAGAACTGATCAGTCAGCTAAGGGCCCTGGGTTTCATAGCTTGCCATCTGTGTAATGCCTGGTGAAAGAGACTGGCCAAGGTTTTGCTTTAAATACAATTCGCATGGGAGCAAATTCCTGACATGGAAACCTGCATCAGAGCAAGTTATGGCGGGCTTATGATGGAATACAGAATATAACCTTAAGCTTTGCTATCCTGAATGCAACAATTTTCATTTTTGTTTTGTGAAGGCGAGAAGGGGAGTTCTCCCTTGCTCTATCCAGTTGCAGGTGCTAGGGAGTCAAATGTTCAGCTATCGAAGTTTTTGTTTAATTATGACTTCCTGTTCTTATAACAGGTAGCTGTAGTGGGAGGGAAGTGGAAAAATCCTGTGACAGCCACAAGAGTTTTAGAAAAGTAAGTTTTTCATTTTGTCATATTTTGTTAGTTTTATAAGAAATAATAGTAAGTTATAACTGGTCAAATACAGAAGTGTATAATAGAGCTACATTGTTTTCCCTTCCCTGAGTATATTTTAAATGTAGGTTTTCCAGAGTTTATTCACTGGGTTTTTTTCCACCCCTCCTGTCCTTCCACTGTCTTGGATAGTGTGAGGCTTCTAATTCTTCGACACTGCTACAATGCAGCCCCAATTCAGGCCGGGCCAAATGCATTGCCTCTTGCTCAGCAGTAAGAAAAAATGTTTGCAACACAGAATTACACAGCGTAGCCGCTGCTCGAGAAAGGCACAGAGTTAAGTTATCACTTGCAGGGAAAGGGCTGAATTGCTGAAAGACACCCTTTCTTCCCCAACCCTTCTAGCCTCGTAATTAGAGGACTGCTGATTCTAAAAAACTGAGGTTCTACAGTGATGATTTGGATGGGCAGGTTGTCATAAAAGTGGAGTCTCAATTCAATTCCCTGCCCAGACTCTTTCAGGCTTTCACTGACGGAAGAGCTGAGGAGGCAGGGCAAACTGTCCACTCTCCACAAGCACTTAGGTAACCATTCAGTTGTGTGTGATTCACCTGCATGCAAAGAGTTAAGCATCAGAAGCAGTTATAACAATGTACAATCCTAGAGATTTAAAAACCTCAGCCACTGTAAAAGAATCCCATTAACAGGCCCTTATTTACATATGTTTGCATTTCTACAAATGGAATAATCACGTTTCAGATTAAGTCTTAAGTTCCTTCAATAGCACAGTTTAATACTGTACTTGAGTGATGCAGGATGCATCTACTATTCTGTTCTTGAAGAATCTGTTAGCTACATTTCAGGAACCTTACAAATTACATTGCCAGAGTCCTCCACTAGCCTTAGGGTTAATGCATCCTTTCATTGCAGGTACATAGCTCCATAGTGGTGTCCTTTATGTAGATGAATACCATATAAAAATATATACTGACCATATTAAAATATGCAAAACTCAGGCTGACCTGTTACTAAGTAGAGATAGCAGCTCATGTCAGCGTGTACCCATTGCATTAATGCTCTGCTTTCTGCATAGGTTCCCCATTAAATATAGAGTTCAGTTCCAGGTTTGTGTCCTGATATTCAAAGCCTTCTGAGACTGGCCCTAGCTATCTGAGAGAGGATCTCTCCCTCCACAAATATGAGTTCCCTGATTGATGTGTTCCACTGAAATGATGAAATTATTAAACAGGGAAGAATAAATGTGAAACTGATTACTTTCAGAACTAAATACAGAATTCATTTAAATCTATTTAGCTTTCCCTCAGTAAGTTCTTCTCTCTCTCACTCACCCACCCACTCACAAACAAAAATCCCTAAAAACAAACCAAGCTAATTCTCTACATGCGGGAAGGAAGAAAGTGGGAGATACAGATCTCTAATTTAGAATACTTGGAAGGCTCTCTTATAGTGTGCTTCTAGTAAGCAAAGATGGTAATATGTGGCTACTAGCACTATATGAGTTAATGAGTTAATGTGTTTGTAAAAAAAATGCGTGCTCAGCATCACATAGGAACTCTTGAGTGGCAGAGCAGGGATAGAGGGTTAAGAAAATTGTGTGCTTGACTTTGCAATCTTTACATTCTTTTAACATAGAGGTTATTATGTAACTTCCTAAGTCACAATGAAATCATATTACAGACAAGAGAGATAGATAGCATCTATATTGGTTTTATTTCTGGGCACCTCAAAACCAGAGAGAGAGTGACAAATTGGAGGCAATACAGGGATGATGAAACACAGTGATAAATGGGTTGCAGAGACTGACTTGGGATAAAGGACTTGCAAGAAATTTGTGTTTAGCTTAGCAAAAGCAATTAACAAAATGATGTAAACATTTTCAGGTATTCTAAATGTGTAAGCACCAAAGGGGGAGAGGAAATGTTTAACATGCAGCAAGGAATAACAGGGTGAAATTGAGCTAAGTAAAACTCAGGTTGAATATTTGTGAGGGAGGGGTGAATGAGGGGATTCAGGACTAGAAGACTGTGGCTATGTCTATACTACAGTTTATGTCAGCATAATTTATGTTGCTCAGGGCATGAATAAACCACCCCCCTGAGCGACACAAGTTACGCCAACATAAGCACCAGCGTGAACAGTACTATGTCAGAGGGAGCGCTTCTCCCGCCGATATAGATACTGCTGCTCACGGAGGTAGTTTTATTATGCTAACGGGAGACCTCTGCCCTGTCAGCACAGATCATCTTCATGAGACGCACAGCAGTGGCGCAGCTATGCCACTGATACAAATTAAAGCTGGGAGCCACTGATACAAATTAAAAAGCAGCTTTTTGCTCACCAGTAGTACCCAAAAATACATAAACATCCCTAGCGTTCCTGTTGTAAATAGTGTTTGTGGTGTAATGGTTAGATCAGGAGGTATTGTATAACTGCAGAGTATTGTTCTTGAGAACAGTTTTGATTTTTTAAAAATCATGGAGGATAAGCAGTAAAAAAGTCCTATTAGATCATTAGTCAATTCGTTGATCGTATTAGGATTGTGGCACAGAGACCGTTAAGTACTAAAATATTAATGATCTGCCCCTGTTTTCAGAAATACTTACTAAACCTAACAACTTGGAAAACTCGGAGACGTGCAGATTCTGTCAGAAAACTAAATTCTGTTTTCTGTGATCTTTCCTGGGTGAAATTCTTCGGCCTAATGTTATATAAGACTAGATGATTATAATTGTTTTCCCTTCTGGTCTTAAAATCTATGGAATTTATGAAGAAGTTGTTTGTAAAATCAGTCTCTGTATATAATATTGTTTACAAAATAAGATTAAAAATTCACTGCCTCTTTAAAATATTTAATGAATTTAGTGATATAGGAAAAATACTCAATTGACTGCCCTGGAGACTTAAGTTCTTTGTCCACACAACAGATATATAGGGCAGGTAGAGGCAATGCAAGCTTCCCTACACTGCTTCAGCAGTTTCTCAGTTCTCTCCTGAAGGGACTGGTGCTAGGAGTGAGACGATAGCTCAACCTGCAGACCTTGTTCCATCTTTGAACTCACTTCTGTGAATCAGTGGTACCAAAGTTAGTACCAGTTGTGGAGGTAGAACTCTCCTGTGGTTGCTAGTACTTTCCATATAGATATCTGCCCCACACTCATGTCGTATAAACTTTCATTATTATCTTGGGCAGTATTGCTGGTGACTCTGTAAGTGCTTTAAAGACTCAATATCTCATTTCTTTTGGCCACCCAGGTATGTCTGCGCTGCAGTTGGGAACATGCCTCTGAGCCCAGATAAACAGACACATATTAGCTCGCTAAAAATAGCAGCGTCAACATTGTGACACAGGTGGCAGCTCAGGCTAGTTGCCAAAGTACAAATCCATCCAATGTTCTGGGTCCATACTATGGTGGCTAGCCTGTGCCACCATCCATGCCACAATGTTGACACTGCTATTTTTAACGTGTTGGCTCAAGCAGAGTTGGCATGTGTCTGTCTGCCCAGGCTGGGAGGCACGCTTCCAACAGCCATGTAGATGTACCCCTCGTCACTCACTGTCTACCTCTGCTCTGCAGGTCAGCATGAGGTAGAAATGTTATAGTGTTGCCAACTCTCATGATTTTACTGCAAGTTTCAGTGTTGTTTTTCTTAAAGCCCCAGCTGCTGGAATCAGGAGATTGCATGAGAATCTCAGTTTTAATTAAAAAAACAAGTTTCTATCCCTTACGATTGCAGAGAAAAGTTTGAAAATGTTGCTTGAATATACTCTAAAGGCTTAGAATCTAGAAGGCAAATAAAATAACCTAATATATTTTAAAAATCTGATGTTTTTTGGAGACCGTCATGACCTGTGAACATTGTGACCTGGCAATACTTATGTGTAGGCATCCATACCTTTCTGCAAGCTTTTACGTGCATGCTATTTTCTACGTACGAGAGCTATGTGGTTTTATTTTCAAAAAGCTTTTCCACTGTATTTAGCTTTTTTCTTACTTTCATTTAAACTTGCATATGTTCAGTTACCAGTTATGAAATAGTCAAAAGTTTTTTTCCTCCTTTCTCCAAATTCCCTCTTCAATGTTCCTTTAACTTCCTTTTTATTATACTCTTTTTAGCTGTTGTGAAATGTAGCTCTGTACTGTTTAACCTCCGTGTATTCTCTGCAGTAGATGTCCTGCATGTGCAGCTTTTAGAGCTGTAAAATTTTCCTCATTAGAGCTGTCACAACTTGTGGAAGGTTTGGCAAAGGCCGCCTGCTCTGAACAGTTTAAAAACATAGGCTTCATATTACAGTCTCTGTAATCTAGATTTCAACAAGTCTCTTTGTAACTGTTAATGTTTATACTTGTCAAACTGAACAAAACTGTCTAAATGTGAGATGAGGGTTTAACCACCTTACAAAAAAAAGTAGGTCAATGGGCCAGCAGGTTATTAGGCCAGAGAAGAATGAGCGGGTTCGCTGAGTCATGCTGTGTAGTTGTTTTTCTTCTTTTGGCAGAACGCTCTGCTCTGCTTTAATTTCATGTTTTTTTACCAGTGTTTTTTTAAACCAGTTAAACACTTCCAGTAGAAACAGGGAGAGGAGCGATCATTACCTTTTTAATTAAACTAAAACATACTACTTGTACATTTTACTTTCCTAAGAATAATAACTCTTAAACCTTTAGCAAAAAAATACAAGTTCAGTACTTCTCGCTTTAGAGAAAATGAACTTTTTTCTTATAACCCAGAATACATTATAACATTAAATATAAGGCACTGGAGTGAAAATGACAGAAAACAGTGGTAAACCATTCATTGTATAGTGAAGAAATCAAAACATTCTGTCAGTGTGGCCAATAGCTGAGGCAGGGAGAAATGAGGTATGGCAAGGGAGGAGAGATGTGTGTTTAGATAACTTTGAAAAGTGATGCAAAGTGGCATTGAGTGCTGTTTTAGACAATGGGAACTGTAGAAGAGAATGCATTAAAACCAAAAATGATTGTATGGAGAGACTGAAAGGTGGTGATTGCTAGATTAGCAAAGGGGAGCATGAAAGGGAGTAGAGACTAGATCTAGGAGGTAGGTTTGGAATAAGTACTTAAAAAGAAAGTAGTATTAGACTTTATTTTGAAAAGAAAAGGGGGAGCCAGTGGCTGTGTTTGAGGTAGCAGGAGTGATGTAGCTGGGTTTCTCTGTGAGTGAGTGAGCAGCATTCTGAACATGGTGGAGTCTCGAGAACAGTGATTTGATGAAACCAGAGATGAACTGAGGTAATCAGTAGGAAAAGGGATGTAGACATGAATAAAAAACAGTAGAGAAGGAGTTGAGGGAGTGGTATAGACAAATGCTGCTTCAGGATTAACAATAGGGAGATTTAGAGACTTAGGCGATGTGGGAGATGGAAAGTTTGAGTCAAGGATGACACCACGATTACAGATAGAGGTAAATAGGAGGTCTTAGTCAAGCCAGACAAAGTTTCAGAGTAATCCTCTTGCTGAAGAGAAGCACTTCTGTTTTTGACACATTGAGAAGTACTCCTTTTCTTTTTGTGATATTTCTGTAATTCATCAGGCAGAACGTTACATTTATAAATGATTTATCACAATAGTACTTTACTAGTAATCGGAATAAATGATGGCTATAAATATTGCATTTGAATACTAGTGACCTGCAGAATTCCAGTCATTTCCAGTTATTCTAACTTTTTTCCTTTTTGATTCTTTACAGTGCAGAGTTTGATGCCCCTCTGTAGAAGAGGATATATTTAAACCCACATTCATCTGAAGGATCAGTGTTTATCCTAAATATCACGGTTTAACGTCCCAAAAAGTAGAAGAGGTAAAGAAAGTGTTGCTGTAATTATGAGCTACAGTGTTGTAATTTGGATCCTGTGATTTCTTATTAACTACATTAGGGATCTCTTCCTATTGTCAAGGAAGTTAATGGACTTGGTTCCAAAAAGGTATAGAGCCCTCAGTCCCCACAGGGCTTGATCTAAAGCCCATTAAAGTCAATGGGAGTCTCTTCATTGATTTCAATGGGCTTTGGTTCAGACCCATACAATTCAATAAGAATTGAGGGTGCTCAGCACCTTGCAAAACTGGACTTAGAGGGAGCAGGCCTTAAAGAGAGAAGCAAATGTCTATTGTTTTTTCTGTGGCTTTTGGGTACTTGGAATTTCGGTACCGTACTTATGCTGCTAATTTTGACATAAAATCTGGGCACACTCAGTAAGGTGAAATTGGTAGTCTAACAATATTGAATGTACTTTGCTGTTATGGAAATAGTGATTCTGACTTCTGATTCTGTTTATTGAAAAGGTCAGTCTTGTTCCAGGTGAAGTCCTTTTGTGCTTTGCTATTCTCGCATTTGTTTCTTTTGAAAATTAATGGAATGTTATGTAATTTGATATTCTAAAAATTAATAGATCTTTGATGCATATAGTAAATGTTGAATACCAGATTTGTTTTGAAGACTAATTTTGCGATTGTTACTAGCACATGCAGTGGACAAGCTAAAGGAAAATATATTTACAATTTTCCAGCTTTTGTCAAGTGAAGGCCTAAGGATATTAGTTCTGTCTCTTTGAACACTACATTTATCTCATGTCATTAAACACTGGAAGTAGCTTGCATCAGATGTGAACGACATGTAGGGAGACAGAATAATATCAACCAGTTTATAATAATAATGTAAAAATCGGGAGGGGATGTGACCTCACGTGCCCCCCATGCATCGCCTCTGGTTTCTGCCCAGTGGTGGAGGGGGGGCGGGTCTTGGAGCTTCAGCCCTGTGGGGCACAGCTGCCGGGGCGTGGCTTTCAAACTTCTGAAGATTGTTGTATGCGCCTCGGAGGGTCCCTAAGTTTGACCACTCCTGCCTCATCATGATAGACTCAAGGAGTTCAATCTATTTAGTTTAATGAAGAGAATGTTAAGGGATGGCTTGATTACAGTCTATAAGTACATATATGGGGAGCAAGAGAAAGGTATAACACGATGTGATGGCTGAAAGTTGAAGCTAGACAAATTCATAAGGCATTCGTTTTTAACAGTGAGAGTAATTAACCATTTGGGCAATTTACCAAGGGTCCATCACTGACTATTTTTAAATAAAGATTGGATGTTTTTCTAAAAGATCTGCTCCAGGAATTATTTTGGGGAAGTTCTGTGGCTTGTGTTATACAGGAGGTCAAACTAGATGATTACAATGGTCCTTCTGACCTGAGAATCTGTGAATCATTAAGGCTATGATTTTAGCATGGAGGCCACAGTTTTCAAGGTAAATTATGAATTTTATTTAAGTCTGTGACCCCCATCAGTGCTGGTTCTTGTGGGTCAGGATCCCTGCTCTGGTCACATGTTTGCACCATCACTCAGGTTTAGTGCATCTGCTTCTCCATAGATGGAGATGGAGGGGCAGATGGACCAAATTCAATTGGCATAGTGAGCTGGCCTATGTGGTCAGAGTAGCACTCAGGTTTGGCATGTCCACTCATCTACGGCATGACAGAGGAGCAGAGAGGCCAAATTTGACTGGTGTGGCCAGCTAGAGCATGGGGTTGCAATACCACTTAAGTTTTGGTGCATTTACCCCTCTGTGGCATGATGGAGGGGCAGAGAGGCCAGATTTGATTGGCTTTGGAACCTGGCCCATGTGATTGCAGCACCACTTAGGTTTGGTGCATCAGCCCCTTTGTAGCATGATGGAAGGGCAGATGAGCCAAATTTATTTGGTGTTGCAACCTAGTATACAGGGTCGCAATGCCACTCGGTTTTGGCATGTCTGTCCCTCTGTAGATTGAGACGGAGGGAGAATGCATCAAACCTGAGTGGCCCCATTCCCTAGTGCATTGGGTCACAATGCTTGGTGTGGGGAGCCAAGCTCAGACTTGCAGGACTGGAGCCGCCGGTGAAGGATGGGCTCACTTTCCAGTTTCCCCCCAACACCCATGCCTCCCCTCCTTGCTGGGGTAGATTCACTTTCCAGCCCTTCCTCATTGAGGCAGGCTTGCTCTCCATGCCCTTCTGTGGGCCATGAGCTTTCTGTGGCTATGTTCCCCCCCCCCCGCCCCCCACATCTCTGACACAAAATGGACTAAAAATTTGTGTGACAAAATTGTAGCCTTAATCATCTGCACCCAAAATATTTAGACCAGTGGTTCTTAACCTTTACTGCAGTCTGCACCCCTTTGGTTCTCAAAATATGTTCTCACACCCCTTATCAAAAATCGTTGAAGTAGGTCAGTTCTTTAAATCTAGATATATTTTTTGCTTGTATATTATAGTAATCGTTAAATGTATAATGTTAATAAATACATAGGTTTGATGAAACAAAGTAGTTGTACTTACGTGCCTATGCTTAATTTGTGTTTTCAGTGATTTACCTTCTAAAAAAATCTGGCATGTCTCGCACCCCCAGAAAGGGCATCTCGTACCCCCAGGGTGCATGCACCCCAGGTTAAGAACCACTGCTTAGACTCACTTCGCCATAAGTTCTCTTACCTCAGGCAAGTTCAAGGTTTTCAGTTGGGGCAGGCACCAGTTGGTGCCAAATTCTCCCCCAATTCAGCACCATTTTTCCAAAGGTGATTGTGTCTCTGTTCTGTTCTGTATATGTTTTTACGCCATGCTGATCACTGTAGTATCTGAGCACCTTCCAGTAGTGCATTAAGCAATGAGACTATGCATCTCTCACATTTGTTTTTTCTCTCATCCTCTCCCCAGAGGGAGAAGCGTGTGTAATGGAGTGTATTATTTTGGTAGGATTTTTTTAATTTGTTAAATAAATATGTCTGTTGCTATGTGTTTGTTTTAGAGAAAACAAGGTCAAAGAAATTGGCATTGCATGTGGAGAGAAAATTGGTGAGGTTTGTCATGGTTAGTTCCTAGAGGAGTTCATTCCACAGTCTCGAACCACACCCAGAGAAGGTTCTTTCTCATGCACAGATGAAGTGTACTCTTATTGTGGAGAGTTCCCTTGTGCCAGAGAAGGGATGTTTATCAACCATGGTCATCGCCCTGGAGCTTTAGAGACTGTGTTTTAGATATCTTGAGCTGAAGCGTGGATGCTTTGAAGTTAAGGACTGAGACCTTGAACTTGATCTGAAATTAGGACACCAGTGTAGAGAGTGGAGGATCGGTGTGATGTGCTCATGTGACCTGTCTTGCTGAGGAGACGCACTGCAGCCTTTTGTACTTTGGAGTTTCCTAAGTGTTGAAGATTTTGTGCCCTGTTATATTGCATTGTTGTAGTCCAGCTGATAGTGATGAAGGCATAAATAACTAAGGCCAGGTCTTCATCCACCAGGATGGGACACAGTCTCCTAGCAAACCAGATGGCAGAAAGTATTACACGTGTCTATTGCTATGTGAGAGCTCAGTGTCAGCGAGGAATCCAAGAGTAATCCTAGAATACGGACTGAATTGACCAATTGTAGATGGGAATCCTCAACCAAAGGGGAGACTGCACGGTGGCTGCAAACTCTTCAAAGTACTTTGCTTTACCTACCAGCATCATCTCTGTTTTGCTCAGCCATCTGTTTTTCATCCATGAGCTGATCTCATCCAAGCACTGGGCCATCTTGGTGTGGTCGTATGTGGTGAAGGATAGGTAGAGATGTGTGTCAGTTTTGTATTGATGGGATCTGAGTCCATGTTGCCTGACCAGTTCTCCTAATTGTTGCAAATGAATATTGAAAAGGACTGTATAGGGAATTGATCCTTGTGGAACTCCACAAGTGAAGGGACTAGTGGTGGAGGTGGTTTCCCATCACTACTCTTTGGGTGCATCCTTCCAGGAAGAACTCAGACCATTTTAGCGCATTACCCTGGACTCCTACTACACTTCTCAGGCAAGACAGCAATATCTCATGGTCAGCACTGTCAAACACTGCAGAAAGGTCCAGGAGGATAAGAATGAATGCCTTTTGATAGGATGAGATCATCCATCAGTGTCACTAAAACAGTTTCAGTTTTTCTCCTGCCCCTTTCGGGAACTGTTTTCCCCTTGGCAGTCCTTCAGCATCCCTTTCCTCTTGGGTGTTCTCTCCCCTCCTCCTTTTTCTGGAATGAACAGGATTTGGCTTGTATGGCCCCCAGACCACTCCCACTCCCAGCAGCTTCTGAAAGGATTGGAGTCAGTTGCTTGGGATTATTTTTTTCTTCTCCCCTTGTGACAGTTCACTTTGTCACATGCCCTCAAATTTATTCACATTCTTTGAAATATGGGGCTATATAAAGAATAAAAAGCTGTTGCTGAATACAGAGGTAAATGAAAGTTGAAACTGGCTTAACCCAAATTGATTCATCATGGCATATAGAGAAGTGATGGCCTCTTAACCTCTGTGTCTGGTGAAATAAGATGGTTAGGTTCAGCTATCTGGGATACAAAACTGACATAAAGAGAAGAGGTGGAGGGAAAATAAAGGTTAGAAGCACTTACTCCTTTTGGGGCAAGCAGGAGCTTCATACTTTCTATGAGGGGAAAAACATGTTCTACAAAAGTTACGTTTCCATTTATTTCTGTTCTCACCCAGGCAGACGTACAAATGTCTACCACAAGACTAAAGTGTGACATGTTATGTTCTTTACCATAAGGACCCATAAAATGAGCTCCATTACAGACAGGTATGTTATTAGATGATTTTGTTTTAAGTGATTTGTAGGAAAACATTTTGATAATGTATTCTTATTTAAGAGTAGAAGGACTCGTCAGACTTAAGCGTAATGAGGTTTTGATTTTTGGCAAAGTTAGGATCTGTTAACTACACTTTAGTTATGAATACATAGCTATGTAGCCATCACATGATGCAGTATGTGTTTTTGTTTAAAATTACATTATTTAAATATGTTTTATATTTGGAGCAGCAGCTGCCTAATTGGAATTGCATTTTGAAATTTGTTGTGTTCTTAGGATTTTGCTCTTGAAAGAACTGATCTCGGGACTTGTTTCAGAATTACTTGAATCCAAGAGCTGGGGTCAAAGTTCTTTCATAGCAATCTGTGGTCCCCTTTTTGTTATAAAATGCTTTACATTAAAGTTTTGAAGTTTTTAGAAAATGAAAAAAGTTTGCCACTAGTGTATAGAACACAATTTTTTATAATCAATTCATCTATCCAGAAACTAGGGGTAGAATTTTCAAAAGTGCCAAAATGACAGCTTCCCAAGTCTCAAAAGTGACTTGGGCCCTTAAGAAACTAGGTTTCATTGACTTTCAGTGAAACTTGGGCTTTTAAAAGTCACTTTTGAAAATGGGACTTAGGCACTTTTGAAAATTCTGCCACAGGACTCTCCTGCACTGGCTTATTAAGGAAAAGGAAAGAGTAATTGAACACTTTTCATAACATTACATCCTTCCTCCTTTTGTCAACTATGGGTACTGTAAAATACAGTAGTAACAAACAATACAGTTCTAGTGCTTGCATATATCCATTACACTGTAGGGGTGTGTGCATCCCATGCACCAGTGCCAGAGAGTTTT